>NC_091982.1:16796530-17106017 GCF_044704955.1 Pristiophorus japonicus
GGTCACTCGGCCTGGGCTGGGGCGGGACAACTCACCGGGAGGTCACTGGGCTAGGGGTAGGACAACTCACCGGGAGGCCACTCGGCCTGGGCTAGGGGCGGGAGAACGCACCGGGAGGTCACTCGGCCTGGGTTAGGGGCGGGACAACGCACCGGGAGGTCACTGGGCCTGGGCTAGGGGCGGGAGAACGCACCGGGAGGTCACTTGGCCTGGGCTAGGGGCGGGACAACGCACCGGGAGGTCACTCGGCCTGGGCTAGGGGTAGGACAACTCACCGGGAGGCCACTCGGCCTGGGCTAGGGGTAGGACAACACACCGGGAGGCGAATCGGCCTGGGCTCGGGGCGGGCAACAGAACTGATAGTGCTCCTGCCTGCCGGTGATTTCTATCAGTTCTCATGCCCGCCCCGAGCCCAGGCCAAGTGGCCTCCCGGTGCGATCGATCTCTTAGTGATCCTGCCTGCCGGTGATTTCTAAGAGATCGATCGCACCGGGAGGCCACTCGGCCAGGGCAAGGGGCGGGCTGGAGAACTGAGAAATCACCGTCAGGCAGGAGCATTATATCAGTTCTCCTGCCCGCCCCTAGCCCAACAAAGGAGGCAGAATTTATGAGATGGAGAATTTTACCTAAAGGAGCTCCAGTTTCAACGAGAGAGAGATAACAAAAGCAACACAGATTCGAAGAGAGGGAATAATGTAAATTCAGCACCAATGAGATGGAAAAATAGCGGCAGCATGAGGAGAAGCAGCACAAGGCTGACCAGAGGGAGGAAGAACATCACCACACTCTCAAACTGACAGAGACCTACATCAGTATGTTGACAAATTGGGACTATTGTTGCAGACGCGCTACTGCGCATGCGCAGACATCACTAATCGCCACTGCGCATGTGCAGATGTCTCGGCACATTTTCCAGCACAGAACGACTGGCCACGCTGCGCGACTGCAGTGAAGAGGCCAGACAGCGGCCAAAGTTCCAATATTTTTTTTCGGTGTATCTGGGAACGTACAAAAGCGGCGCAACTCCGGTAAATGGGCTCGGCCAAAATTGAGCCCATTGTGTCTGAGGTCTATCTTCACTTGCCCTGACTGAACTGTGGCTTTAACATGGCCTCTGTCACCCCTGGCCCAAGGAATCAGGCAGCGTTTCCAAATCGGGTAAGATCAGGTTTGGCTGTGTTAAATTGCCTGCCGATACCCAGTATCGAGGTTCATATGAAGAATAGCTTCTTGGTTGAAATACTGCAGGGCTGCATGGAACCGTGAGATTCACCATCTTCAGAAGAACACACACACACACAGACAGACAGACTGTGCTTAGTTTAAATGCATATAAATAAGCTTAATTAGAAAAATATTTTAACTTGAAGTGTAATAGCTGGTTTCTTAACAGAAGTTTTTATCATCTCTGCTTTCTGAAGTGGGCCATGGAAATGTAATTTATTTTGTTGAGCCTCAACTCCCACTGTTTATTACTCTGTGTGAATACCAGGGGTTTCAAAGTCTGACCCTTGAAAGTGCTAAGAGGACAGGTGTCCACGATTACTGTGGTAAAACACCTCATGAAAATATATTTTAATTAATAGATGGCTGTATTTTTGAAACACACGTTTTAATAGAAACATAGAAAATAGGTGCAGGAGTAGGCCATTCGGCCCTTCTAGCCTGCACCGCCATTCAATGAGTTCATGGCTGAACATGCAACTTCAGTACCCCATTCCTGCTTTCTCACCATACCTCTTGATTCCCCTAGTAGTAAGGACTTCATCTAACTCCTTTTTGAATATATTCAGTGAACTGGCCTCAACAACTTTCTGTGGTAGAGAATTCCACAGGTTCACCACTCTCTGGGAACATTCTTCCTGCATCTAACCTGTCTAACCCCATCAGAATTTTAAATGTTTCTATGAGGTCCCCTCTCATTCTTCTGAACTCCAGTGAATACAAGCCCAGTTGATCCAGTCTTTCTTGATAGGTCAGTCCCGCCATCCCGGGAATCATTCTGGTGAACCTTCGCTGCACTCCCTCAATAGCAAGAATGTCCTTCCTCAGGTTAGGAGACCAAAACTGTACACAATACTCCAGGTGTGGCCTCACCAAGGTCCTATACAACTGTAGCAACATCTCCTTGCTCCTGTACTCAAATCCTCTCGCTATGAAGGCCAACATGCCATTTGCTTTCTTAACCGCCTGCTGTACCTGCATGCCAACCTTCAATGACTGATGTACCATGACACCCAGGTCTCGTTGCACCTCCCCTTTTCCTAATCTGTCACCATTCAGATAATAGTCTGTCTCTCTGTTTTTACCACCAAAGTGGATAACCTCACATTTATCCACATTATACTTCATCTGCCATGCAATTGCCCACTCACCGAACCTATCCAAATCACTCTGCAGCCTTATAGCATCCTCCTCGCAGCTCACACTGCCAACCAACTGAGTGTCATCCGCAAATTTGGAGACACTACATTTAATCCCCTCGTCTAAATCATTAACGTACAGTGTAAACAGCTGGGGCCCCAGCACAGAACCTTGCGGTACCCCATTAGTCACTGCCTGCCATTCTGAAAAGTCCCCATTTACTCCTACTCTTTGCTTCCTGTCTGACAACCAGTTCTCAATCCATGTCAGCACACTACCCCCAATCCCATGTGCTTTAACTTTGCACATTAATCTCTTGTGTGGGACCTTGTCGAAAGCCTTCTGAAAGTCCAAATATACCACATCAACTGGTTCTCCCTTGTCCACTCTACTGGAAACATCCTCAAAAAATTCCAGAAGATTTGTCAAGCATGATTTCCCTTTCACAAATCCATGCTGACTTAGACCTATCATATCACCTCTTTCCAAATGCACTGCTATGACATCCTTAATAATTGATTCCATCATTTTACCCACTACCGATGTCAGGCTGACCGGTCTATAATTCCCTGTTTTCTCTCCCCCTCCTTTTTTAAAAAGTGGGGTTACATTGGCTACCCTCCACTCCATAGGAACTGATCCAGAGTCAATGGAATGTTGGAAAATGACTGTCAATGCATCCACTATTTCCAAGGCCACCTCCTTAAGTACTCTGGGATGCAGTCCATCAGGCCCTGGGGATTTATCGGCCTTCAATCCCATCAGTTTCCCCAACACAATTTCCCGACTAATAAGGATTTCCCTCAGTTCCTCCTCCTTACTAGACCCTCCGACCCCTTTTATATCCGGAAGGTTGTTTGTGTCCTCCTCAGTGAATACCGAACCAAAGTACTTGTTCAATTGGTCCGCCATTTCTTTGTTCCCCGTTATGACTTCCCCTGATTCTGACTGCAGGGGACCTACGTTTGTCATTACTAACCTTTTTCTCTTTACATATCAATAGAAACTTTTGCAATCCGCCTTAATGTTCCCTGCAAGCTTCTTCTCGTACTCCATTTTCCCTGTTTTGATATGGTCTTATACCGCAGTATGTTCCTTCAATAAATAAAAGGTTTGATGTTTGATTATGGATTAGATACTGACATGATGCCTGCTGGACTAATTTCAACACAGGGCTTTCATAGAAGAATCATAGAAACATAGAAAATAGGTGCAGGAGTCGGCCATTCGGCCCTTCGAGCCTGCATCGGCATTCAACAAGATCATGGCTGATCACCCACCCCAGCACGCCCCCCGACACCCCCAGCCGCAAGGACCACATCCAACAACTCCCTCCCGAACACATCCAATGAACTGGCATCAACAACTCTCTGCGGCAGGGAACCCCACAGTCCAATAACTCCCCGAGTGAAGAAGTCTCTCCCCATCCCAGCCCCAAACAGCCCACCCCCCCATCCCAAGACCGCGCCCCCTCTGACCCCCCCCCCCCGGCTCCGGACCCATCCAATACCGGGAACACCCCCCACCCCCCCCCTGCACCCAACCCGCCCCGTCCCGTCAGAATCCTTCCCAAATGCCGAACAGCCCCGGATGTCGAGCCCCCAGCACCGGCCACCCCGGAGCCACGCCCCCGCGACGCCAACCACACCACATCCACCAACCGCCATCTGCGCAGTCAACCCGTCCACCCCACTCTGAACACTCCCCGCACCGAGGCACAGAGCCCCCAGGCCCGCCCCTCCAACATACTTCGCCCCCCCTCCCCCCCCAGATCTCCGCTGCAGTGTGGCCCCTCCCGTCCCCCAACCTGGGGTTCTCCGCCCACCACCACTCTCCCCTCCATCCCCCGCCCCCGTCTCCCCTCCACTTCCCTCTGCCTCCCCGCACAGGCTCCCATCTTGGGGGCGGTAACATTCTGGGGCCGGGAATTTTAGCCCCAGAGTGGAAGTACTGCTCCCACCGCAGAATTGGCCTCACCACCCTTCAATGGAAGCGAAGTGCAATTTCCCACACTCCACTTCCTTTGGGGGCAGTTACCGGGGCACGATTGGATGCTCCTGTGACAGTTTGAACTGGTGCTCTCCACTTTCTGTCCTGTGACAGTTTGAACTGGTGCTCTCCACTCTCTGTCCTGTGACAGTTTGAACTGATGCTCTCCACTCTCTGTCCTGTGACAGTTTGAACTGATGCTCTCCACTCTCTGTCTTGATACTTATAGAAATTTACAGCACAGAAGGAGACCGTTCGGCCCATCGTGTCTATGCTGGCCGACAAAGAGCTACCCAGCCTAATCCCATTTTCCAGCTCTTGGTCTGTAGTCTTGTAGGTTACGGTACTTCAAGTGCATATCTAAGTACTTTTTAAATGCGATGAGGGTTTCTGCCTTCCCTTCCTTTCAGGCAGTGAGTTCCAGACCCCCACTACCCTCTGGGTGGAAAAAAGTACGCTTCAATTCTCCTCTAATCCTTCTATCAATTATTTTAAATCTATCCCCCCTTGGTTATTGACCTCTCTGCTCAGGGAAATAGATCTTTCCTATCCACTCTATCTAGGCCCCTCATACACCTCAATTAAGTTTTTCCTCGGCCTCCTTTGTTTCAAAGAAAACTACCCTAGCCTATCCAATCTTGCCTCATAGCTAAAATTGTTGCAGCTACACTAATAAACTAATTTTGCCAGAAGCTGATTCAGGAAGTTAAATTGTTACGGGTATTCTGAAGTGCTGCAATATACCAGGAAACAACTGATGTTGCACAAGATCAAAAGAAGTTTCTCACCTGTTACAATATGTGCCTTCAGTGTGCCATTCTATGAACAAAAGATCACTTGGATCACTCCTCCCATTCCTGAGGCAGTGGCAACATTACAAAATACTGTTTTTAACCAAGGAGTGTATTTTGTAGCACAAAGCATTACTCTTGTCTTTGTTTCCTTCCTAAGGAAGAGAAACTGTGTAAAAAGTTAACACCTCACCTAATGACATAAGTTAATGCACCACCTAATGCATTAATGAACCGCATGGACTAGAAGGTCCCTCATTTGAATCCCAGTCAATGTTCAGTTAACTGATCTTAGTTTGGGCATCTGGGGTTAGGATGGAGGAGCAAAAAAACTAAAATCAGCCAGTATTCCTGCTCCTGATTGGTACCCAGTATTGTGCATATAGATGTTGAGGGAGATGATCGGGGTTGGCTGTGCTGCTTCTGGGCAGATAGCCTATTGACATTCACTGTTCAGGTGCACAGGTGAAGAATGAACTCTTGGAAGGTTGTGGAGAGAGAGCCAGCACTTTCATTGAAAGATTTAGCACAAAATATAAAATATAAAATTGCTATCACTGGCTCAGCTCACTCGGTCTTCTGTGAGAGTACAGGTCACAGGCTGCATAGTTGAATATACTGCTCTTTTGGATTTATTCAACCTGCTGTAGTCGTTCATTCATTTTGTTTTTAAAATGTAATCAGAAATAAGCTGTCAGTTTTCATCTGTCATTCGTGGTTTATTTCTGTCACCCTTCTAAAACCAGCACACAGCACATTTTAAAATTCTTATCTTAGTGTTGAAATTCCTACATGGCCTCATCTCTCCCTATCTCTAACCCTCTCCAGCCCTACAACCCTTCAAGTACTCTTCATTCCCCAACTCTGGCTCTTGTCCTCCCCCGTCCCATTCCTTCACACCACCATTGCCGGCCATGCCTTCAGCTGTCTCGGCCCTAAGCTCTGGAATTCCCTCTCTGCCTCTCTACCTCTCTCTCCTTTTAAGACCCTCCTTAAAATCTATCTCTTTGACCAAGCTATTGGTCACCTGTCCTAATGTCTCATTTTTTGGTTCGGTGTCAATTTTTGTCTGATTATGCACCTGTGAAGCAGCCTGGAATGTTTTACTAAATTAAAAGCGCTCTATAAATGTAAGTTGTTGTCGCCATTGCTAATACTGATCTGGTGTCAAATACAGATACACAGTACACACATAATATATATATCTTAAGACATGGGTTTGAAACTTATAACCATTTTCTTTTTAATGAGCACACATAAGTTAATATGATTTAGTAAACCTTTATTCCACTAGCATGCCTAAGATCTCACCCCGCAACATGGGTCATTACTACTAGGGGAATCAAGGGGTATGGTGAGAAAGCAGGAATGGGGTACTGAAGTTGCATGTTGAGCCATGAACTCATTGAATGGCGGTGCAGGCTAGAAGGGCCAAATGGCCTACTCCTGCACCTATTTTCTATGTTTCTATGTTTCTATGTCATTGAATAAATGAACTGAGCTACATAGATCAATTATCTATTGTTAGCTTATGTCACACAAACACCATTTATCTGATAATGTCTGGTATCCAACCTTTTGGATCCCAAGAGGCAGTGGAAAATGTGAGGCTCTTTCCTATTGGTCATCTACCAGTCCCAAAATGGTACACTGGCAATTAATAAACAGATTGTGAGGCTCAGAGGTCATGATTTTCTGCTTAAGTGCCACTTCCCCAGCAACAACATAAAAGTCTAGAAATGAAAGGCCAGTGTGCTGACCTAATCGATCACTCAGCTCCTTGTTTGCATCACATGAGACAGCTCTGAATGATGCAGCAGTTTCCCAGAAGTGAGAAATGGAAAAAATATCCCCATTGTTTGAGTTATTCAGTTACTTCCTGATAGCTGTGTGTTAATAAATGGGCCGGATTATCTCTGGTGAAGCCACAAAACTGTACGGTGATCTTTACTTTCTTGCAATATTTGTTCTTGGCTTTTATTCCTTAAATATTGAAGGAAACATGTACATAATTTGTGAGGGGATGATGAATAGGTACGTACCATAAATTATTGCAAGATGGCTGTATTCTTCAAGTCCAAAATTTGTGCAAATTATCTTGCCTACATTCATAGCACATTTACATTACCATGTAACCCCACTTTCTACTTCAGTGCCGTGAAATAAATAAGGCAGCAATGGAACTTCATGGGGAGGTTGGGGGAGGGATCTAAGTCAGAGAGGGGAAATAGAAAAAGTGGCATGGGCTGGAGTACATGGTGTTTTTCCTGAGGTTGGGTCTGTGGCATGTTGTTAGGACAAAATAAGGGGAGCTTTACATTGCCCCTATATGTATATTATATATAGGGCAGATTTCATAACCACTGGAACGATGAGAAAATACAAAAAAGACACTTGGGTCCTCTCCAGATTGCGCTATTCATTAGTAGTCTTCCCCGATGACGCGATTGATATAGCTGGCATGTAACTGAACCATTCAGACCAGAAGTGTCCCAAGTTATGTCCGAGTTGGCTGATCTCAGCCAGGCTGAGCCAGGGAGGGAGAAATCACGCGTGATCTCTGCAGCAAGCTGTTTATATGTGAATGTCAGGTAAGAGCAGGATTCGTTTCAGCTGTGATGGCTCTGATGGTTGAAAAGTCTGCCAACAATGGATTCTTGAGTAAGGTATGAGAAGGCACACAGAACCTGTAGAATTGCACCGCAAGCAGGAGTCAACATCGTGGGAGAAAATTGGTATTTTTCCAGAAAATAACATTTACCCTGTACAGGAAAAAGGTTCAACCATCCACTAGAAAATGTAAATATTTAGACGTTGAATGAGCAAAGGTTTAGCCTAGCATACAGTGTATCCCACAGCTGAATTGTCTGTCGACATTCACCGTTTAGGCTTGTGCATAAATGATGGCAACTTCGGTGTCTGCAACTAACCCTTGGTGAACAATGGTCCTAGCCTGGACCGAAATAGTCTATTATTTTTGCATGTGTTCCCTGCCTCCTTAGGCTTCCTTTCTGGTAATTGTAGAGTCACAGCCCCAGATATTTCCATTATTTCCTCACCATATTGTGCAAGCTTTATGTAATATGATGATCTGGGCTCTGTGGTTTTTCCTGTTTTTATTTTGGAGAGGTCTCGGACTGCTATTTTTATATTCATTTTAGTTACTATAAAATCAAATGTTTGGACCTAACAAGTGTACAAGTACTTCCTCTATTTTATGGCATGCCTTTTTCGTCTAAAGCTCTTGTGAATGGCATCTTGGTGGTAATTCAGTATGTCAGCATGAGTCATCAGCTTTAGAAGAGGAAGGATAAAGATGGGGAGAATCAAAAACACTGGAGCGCAAATCTTTCCTGTAATTGAATTGGGCTTGTTGCACACGCCCAACTTTAATTAAATTCCTCATGGCTGATCACCAAAAACTTGTTTCCTCTGCTTATTACAGTTAATCAGTTATGAAAAGCAGGAATGGAGATGATTTGATCAGTGACTAGCGATCAAATCAAAACATTTTTTAAGGCATCTGTCCATTGTCAGGGAAATGAGTGACGTGCAGACAGATAGGATGTATGGAGCATACACCTTTTGAAATTGATACATGTGATTTCGTGCCCTAAATGGGTTTTGTGCCATGTTTGTTTTGAGTTTAAAGAAAATCTCTGCATTTGTGCTTCAAATTTGGATTTAATCAAAGTATTTTTCCTTCTTTCCTACTGCCCTGTCTTCCTCTTTTGTACTGATATAACATCTGTCACATTGAAATGTTTCAAGGTGCTTTGCAGAATGCTTTTTTTGTAGTGTAGTGACTGTTGTTATGCAGGCAAAAAAAAAAACCTTATTTTGCAAGGCCCTGTATTGGACCAGAAAATGGGATACTCAACTGATTCACTGTTCCAATGGGCAATTTGGGGGCAAAAAGCGCTACCAAAATACTTGGCCTCATTTTAATATACAAATGTGCCTTAATAAGAATCCTACAACATAGGAACAGGAGTAGGCCATTTAGCCCCTTGAGCCTGTTCTGCCATGCAACAAAATCATGGCTGATTTGTGACCTAACTCCATATACTCACCTTTGCCCCATATCCCTTAATAATTTTGGTTAACAAAACTCTCAATCTCAGATTTAAAATTAACAATTGATCTAGCAATTGCTGTTAGCGGAAGAAAGTTCCAAACTTCTAAATCTTGTGACTGTGGGTGAGATTCCATCTATACCATGCTGCTCATCCATAACTGGATACAAGGGAGTCTGTGGATCTGCCCTGCCCACATAGGGCTCTTAAATTTAAAATCCTATGGAAATAGTATCTGGTGAAGGTTTCTAATTACTCTTCCTGCCTTTTACTCTCTGCATTAATTGCTTTCTCCCCCCCCCTTGCCAATACTTGGATTTGTTACTTCTGATTGCTGCTGGTTATAACATTATAAAGAGGAATAATGAGTTTTAATGGTGATGGGGAGTTTGCAATGGACCAATGAATGCTGGTGCAAATGTTCATACTTGTGTAACTAAATATATGTAGGGTACTGCCTTAAGCCTTGAGCATTGCTGCAGAGTGAAATGAATGGCTGCAGAAATTATTCCTTTTTGGAAAGCTGGCTACTGCTGTCCTGCTGGGAAGTATGTGTGTGTGTGAACAAAATTTGGCATGACTAATGCCCTCCATGTGTTAACTAGCCCATTGACATTGTTTGGCTTCACAAATGAAAAGTTTGGGCAAGGTGCTGCTGTGCATGGGATTGCAAAAGTTAGCACCTTCAGGGGAGGAGTAGAGACAGTTTCAGAGGGAGAGAATCATATAGCTCACTACCGACATCAGTAGAGTGTTTCAACCTGATCTTAAAAAAAGAGTTTGTCACAGATCAGGGCAGCTCAGGAACGATGTTTACACCAGAGTGTGTTTCGGGCTATGCTAAGTGATGAGACCAGTGGGCAGCATGCCTTGTCTTTCTGACCTTGGGGTGGAGGAGGAGAGATTAGGGAAAACAATTATAAAAACAAATGTATGTAATGTGAGTGATTGAAAGTTGCAAGATCTGTGCATGTTGCTGCTTGAACATTCTGTTCCTATGGGATTTACTGGCTCATTTCTCTGAAATCATAAGCCTAACGAAATAGCCTTTGCATGAGGGGGGATGTTCTCATGAGTTACAATTTTCTTCCAAAGTTGCAAAACAGTTCTGGACTAAACCCTTCTGAGATTTTTTATAAAAAAATGACTCATGCTTGAATAATGCCACGCAAGACCAGGGGAAATCACAGCATGCTTCAGCCTCTGATCTGGCTTAGATCAGAATTAATGAGAGAGGAGATCATGCATTTAAAAAAAAGGCAATCATTTCCTGTAAGTGTGCGTAGGCAGCATGCTTGATGGATGTCCTACTGAGGACAGAGACTGACAATAATAAACACAAATCCAATCTTTGTTTTTGAAACAATCATGTACCTCTACTCCTTTCCACAGGTGTAGAATAGTGAATAGTTGTTGTGACTTAAAGAGTCTTGCACTGTTTTGATATTGTCCATGAGGTGCTTGTGCTGCCTGTTCCTTGCGTATGGGTCTTGAGCACCATTGTTTTACCAGGTGTTACCAGCAGCTGGTTCGAGCCAACCATACACGTCAAGAACCAGCAGCACAAGCACCAGTCTGAGGCCACATTCGAAGCAGCTTTAAAAAGATAGGCCTGGAATTTACGGTCTGCGGTGAAGCGAAGGCGTTCACCGCTGGGCCCCAAAGTACGCTTCGCACAAGGATCTTGCGATCTCTGTGTCGAGAACTTCAGGGTTTTCTGACATTCAACTCAAGCCACCAGAGATTAGTGGGGATCCCCTTGTGCGAGCTGCTGTGACGTCAACGAGCTGTCTAAGCAGCCAATCAAAGCGCAGAATTCTCACAGACGGCAAATCTGTGAGTAAGCTCTTAAAATTCGAACATTTTTAAAAATGTTAGAGAGAGCAAAAGAAAGATTGGGGCTTTCACATGAGGAAAAGGCAAAAAATGAAATAAAGATGAAAAAAATTTCATTTTAAGTTTCTTAAAATATTAGAATTTTTATTAAAAATAGAAAAATTTCACATTGCGCAAAATTAAAATTTGTTTTTCAGGCCCTTAACCTTTGTTTATCAGTCAATAAGCTGTTAAAACCCCGGTTACACCTAATCCCCTTGAGTCTAACTTTTAGTGGAGAATTTAACTGTAATTACAGGTACTGTGAAAGAGCTGAAGTTTCCCTGATTTGAGTGATTGCACTGATTGCTGGCTCTGTGGTGGAAGGGGGCGGGGGGGAGGGGGGGTGGGAGGGCACAGTGCAGCCTATGGAGGAGCAGTGAATGACAGACTGTAACTTCAGGATTTCTGCATGCTCCAAATCCCAAAGTTGCAGTCAGCTTCAAAGGTGGAATGATGGCGAACACAACCAGTTCGCCTCCATCCGAACTGCAAAATCCGGGCTATTGCAATTGTCTATTAGATCTGCTTTTCAATTTGTGTCTTTTTCACAAAAAATACTTTCTCTTCCCCCACGCCCCCACGCCCCCACCCCCGCCGCCCCTCCTCGGGATATTTGGACTTTTTCTATTTTCACTTGATTATTCATCCTTTTCCTTTTTGGCATTCTATTCTCCAATTTAAAACCCCATTGTTTTGGCATTTTATTTTGCCTGATTTGAGCTAGAAATGCTACATCAAGTTTCTGACCAAGTCCCGATGTAAAATGCAAAAATATTACACAGTGGAACACATAGAGAATACCAATAAAATAACATGTATACTGATATGTCCTTACCATACAGTATAAATGCACACAAGGCCCATACTTGAGAGAAGGTCACTCTGTGACCAGTTACCTTTATTACCAAGACCTCAAGTGATGAAGGTGGATGGAGCTTCCCCTTTTATACCTGAAAGTCCAGGTTAGGAGTGTCTCCCACAAGTTTGCCGCTTGTGGTCAATGTTTTGAAGGTGTACAACTTAGGTCAGCTTATACATGGGTTACAATGATAGTTGAATACATGACATCACCTCCCCCCCCCCCCCCCCCGCCAAAGTCTTATTGGGATCACAGGTTAAGTCTCTCTGGTGGTTTTTGCTTCCTTGTAGAGCGCCTGAATTGGGGCTCCGGTTGTTGGGCACTGGCCTGAGTATCTGCTGTTTGCGGTGCCTCAGGTCTGTCCGGACTGCCCACAGTGACTGGGCTCTCCTCCACTTGGCTCCGGTGTTTGGTCACCTGTGGTGGAGTGAACTCTACAGCGTGTTCTTCCTCTACTTCTTCTGTGGGGTTGCTGAACCTCCTTTTAGTTTGATCCATGTTTGCGGCAGATTTGTCCATTGGTATGTTTAACTAACAAAATCCTATCCCCCTCTTTGGCAATCACAGTGCCTGCAAGCCATTTGGGCTCTGCAGCATAATTAAGGACAAAAACAGGGTCATTGACATCAATGCATCACGCCCTCGCATTCCTGTCATGGTAGTCACATTGTGACTGATGCCTGCTCTCAACAATTTCTTTCATAATAGGGTGTATAAGGGTTAACCTGGTTTTGAGCGTCCTTTTCATTAGCAGCTCTGCAGGTGGAACTCCTGTGAGCGGGTGTGGTCGGGATCTATTGGCCAACAGGAGGCGTGATAAGAGGCTTTGTAGGGAACCCCTTTGGATTCTGTGCATCCCCTGTTTGATTATCTGCACTGCTCATTCCGCCTGGCCATTTGAAGCCGGCTTGAACGGTGCCATTCTGACATGGTTGATTCCATTGCCTGCCATGAAGTCCTGGAATTCAGTGCTTGTGAAGCACGGGCCATTGTCGCTGACCAAGACATCCGGTAGACCATGGGCGGCAAACATTGCCCGTAGACTTTCTACCATGGCAGAGGATGTGCTTGAATTTAAAATGACACACTCAATCCATTTGGAGTAGGCGTCTACTACAACCAAAAACATTTTTCCCATGAAAGGACCTGCGTAGTCCACATGGATGTGTGACCATGGCTTGGTGGACCAGGGGCTAAGGGGGGCTTCCCTGGGTGCGTTGCCCAGCTGAGCACACGTGTTACACCTGCGAACACAAAGTTCCAGGTCTGCATCTATCCCTGGCCACCGAACGTGTGACCTGGCAATTGCCTTCATCATGACAATGCTCAGGTACTCATTGTGAAGTTCTCTGATAAACACCTCTCTGCCCAACTGGGGCATGACTACTCGGTTTCCCCACAGTAGGCAATCGGCCTGAATCGAGAGTTCGTCCTTGCGCCTATGAAACGGTTTAAATTCCTCAAGGCATGCCCCGTACCTGGCTGCCCAGTCCCCATTCAGGACACATTTCTTAACTAAAGACAGTAGCGGGTCTTTATTTGGCCAGACTTTAATCTGACGGGCTGTCACAGGTGAGCCTTCGCTTTCGAAAGCTTCAACAGCTATGACCATCTCAGCATCATGCTCAGTTGCCCCCTCAGTGGTGTCTCGTGGGAGCATGCTGAGTGCATTGGCGCAGTTTTCAGTGCTCGGTCTGTGCCGAATTGTGTAGTCATAGGCGGTTAATGTGAGTGCCCACCTCTATATGCAGGCCGATGCGTTCGCATTTATGGACCTGTGAGCATGATATTCGCTCCACAGAAGAAATTGCATTGACATCGCCCCATTTCCAGTTCATGACAGCAAGCCAACTCCTCCCCAGCAGTGCGAGACCGTCCCCCGGGACAATTCAGAGTGGCAACCTGTTCTCCGAATCTTTGTGGGTCACACCTACCGTGGCGCTGCCTAGCACCGGAATGATCTCCTTTGTATATGTCCGTAGCTGTGTGTCAATCGGCAATAATTTTGGCCTCCTGGCCTTGGACACCCACAACCTTTCGAACTGTTTGATACTCATCAGGGACTGGCTGGCCCCCATGTCTAGCTCCATTAATACTGGGATGCCATTGAGGAGCACTTTCATCATTATCGGTGGCGTCCTGGTATATGAACTGTGTATGTGCTCCACATGAACTCGTTGAACTTCAGCTTCCAGCGATTTCCCCCGATATTCATTTGGCCTCATAGGGCTTACATCGGGCCCGTCCTCCTCGTACATCAACCTGGCTGCAGGCTTCCTGCACATACGCGCCAAGTGACCACTGACGTTGCAGTTTCTGCAGGTATATTGCTGATACCTGCAAGCTCTGGCTGGGTGTTTGCCTCCACACCTCCTGTTGTTGGAAACAAAAGGTCCATTACCAGTCGATCGTCTCTGACTGTCTCTGTAACTGTCCTTAAGTGCACCATTAACAGGTGTTGATGGCCCCATTACTGGCCGCATTGTCCATTGCGATGGCATGAATCGCTGTTCAGCTAGCCATTGTCTCTGTTGAATTCCCCCTTTGGGTTCGACTGCATGCTGGGGCATGTCCAATTGCCATTGTCTGCCTAGAGAACCGTGTGCTGCATTAACAATGTTGACTCCCTGGTCGTTTGCCGCATTTGAGCCAAGATTTTTGTCATACATCATTCTGGTCTCTTCCTCCCCTGAGATAAATGTCTGAGCTATCAGAGCCGCGGCTTCCAAGGTCAAGTCTTTGGTCTCAATCAGTTTCCTGAAAAGCCCAGCATGCCCGATGCCCTCAATAAAAAAAAGTCTTGCAGCATCTCCGCTCTGCATGCATCTGGGAACTTACATCGGCTCGCCAGTCGCCGGAGATCTGCCACGAAGTCTGGAACACTTTGCCCTTCTCGCCGCCGGTGCGTGTAAAACCGGTGTCTCGCCATGTGTATGCTGCTCGCCGGTTTAAGGTGTTCCCCGATCAACTTATTGAGCTCTTCGAACGTCTTGTCCGCCGGCTTCTCTGGCGCTAGAAGGTCCTTCATCAGGGAGTACGTTGTGGATCCAGGAGATGAGCCCTGCGTTTGTCGGCCGAATCCTGTCCCAACCATTCCTTAGTGACAAAACTTTACTATAGTCTCTCAATAAAGTCGTCCCAATCATCACCAACACAGTACCTCTCTTCTGTGCTGCTAGTGGCCATGCTCACGTGGTTTAAATCCCATTTTCTCGTCGCCAATGATATGTCCTTACTATACAGTATAAATGCACACGAGGCCCATACTTCAGAGAATGTCACTCTGTGACCAGTAACCTTTATTACCAAGACCTCAAGTGATGAAGGTGGGTGGAGCTTCCAATTTTATACCGGAAAGTCCAGATTAGGAGTGTCTCCCACAAGTTCACCCCTTGTGGTCAATGATCTCAAGGTGTACAACTTAGGTCAGCTTATACATGGGTTACAGTGATAATTGAATACATGACATATACAACCTTTTTTCAGCTCTGTAAGATCACTACTTTTTCCCACTGTTTTCCTCTGAAAGCTTGACTTTTTCCCTTCTCTGACTTTTACTGACTTTTGAAAGGACCAAAATAAACAGTGCAAATTTCCTGGGAATGTTTTTCAAAAATGACAAAATCAAAACACTGATCTGGACAAATTAGTAATTTTTCGGAATTTAGAGCGTGGGGCTGAGTCACAAGCATTGTCTGGACTCTGTGTAAACGTAATACCAGACTGGTGTAGCCTCTGAAGTTACAGTACCTTCCTCTGAATGGCCTATGAAGCTCCGTGATTGTCAGGCAGGAAGTGAATTTCTGTGGGGTGGGACCATGTAGGTCTTGCCATTGACTGAGTTTCAACACTGCACATTACTTCATGTTATGGTCCAGCCAAGAACAGATCAAGGCCTTTAGATGGCTGTCCTAAGGCTCATTGCTTAGGCATACAGACCAGGACGGCTCCTCTTTTGAATTCTAGTCTATGCTGTTAGCTGATTGCAAAAGGGGTTAAAACTGGCTTCTGTGCCCTTCGGCTAGAGAGGGTTCCTGTTCCTGATCACTATCCAGTAACCCTGCCGGAAGGTGCATTTGCGCTGATGCCTGGTGAGGACAAGATCAGGCTTGGCTGTGATTTCCCCACCCCACTTTGGTCAAATATCCTGTTCGTACTGTCGAAGCTCAGAGATGAAGTTGTCCATGGTTTGATGACTGGATACCATTAACCACAGGCTGATGGTGTATATTGCCTAGGAAAATACCTAATCATGATGACTCCTTGATCCATGTGATGCTCCTAGAAATGAAGATTACTCTCAAACTTATTTTATACTTCAAGGTTTTTTAAAGTTTTTGTTTCCAGAAGTGAAGCAATATGAACTACAATACTTGCTCTTCCTTTAAAATAGTTACTTTGCACAATAATTAAATTGGAAAATTCACATACACAAGTTACCCAACAGTCACTTGACTGGTATTTTGAGATTTCTAGTTTCAATTTTTCTAACCTTTCCTCACACAGCCTGCACTGATCTGTGTTGTTGGCTCCTTAAGTAAGCTTGCCTTGCCAAAAAGGTTGCTACTTTCTGCAGCACAAACTACAGCACTATATTTTTCTGTTTATTTTGTTTGCCGTTTCTGGATAGACCGGAACATTTTCTCTGGTCACCATCACTAACAAAATTGTAATCACTGTCTTAGCAAAATCGTAAGCATGTTCCTTAGAATAATTTATGATTTCCCTAGAAATAGTTGATAAAGGAAGCCATGCCACAATGTTTATGACATCTGCTAAGTGACTAGAAGATCTCTCCCCTCCAATTCCATTGAGGCATTGATTGCATCTCTGAGTTCCAAACCTTGTAAATCTATCTCACCGAACAGGCAGCAATCTCCTGCCATTTGAAGACTGTCCAGTCACAAGACAAGGAGTATTTGACAAGCAAGATCTTCATGGAGATTTCCGAGGTGTATTTGTTCACGTATGTATTGGTGGTAGAGTGCCTCCCCTGTCAGAGGTATATATCAGAAAATCACAGTGGGCATGCTGTGCTGCTAGCATTTTTCTAATGTGCACTGCAGGCAGGCAAGGCTTCCTGTGCTAGTGCGTACTTGGAAAATGATCCCCTTGATTTATAGCTTGGAAAACGGCTCACCAGAAAATAAACAGTGCAGAAAATCCTTGGTTAGAAATGTTGTCAGTGTAAAAAGATCATTTGGCTAATGGTTCCTGTTGGAATAAAAAAAGGAACAACTGGCTTCACCCCCTTCCCAAAATAATATCCTCCCAGTATTATCTGACATGTTGAATTAAGTCAGTGTTCATATTCGAATAAAATCTAAATACGGTGTCCAGCATACCAAGCTTTGTTACAACAATGGTGTTAAATCAATATGGAACTGTCGATCGTGCTATGTTGTCATGTGTTCACGCTATAATCTTTTAGGTGAAACAGTGCATTCCTTGTTGAAAGGACTGGTGGCAAAGCAGTTTCTGCGTAATCGGATCTAACTAACTGAAATATACTGTTGAGGGATTAAGGAAGCTTTAAAATGTTTCTCAATGAATTCAGTGTTCTCGTATGAATCGGAAAGTGCCCTCCCTCTTATTGTAGAGAGGTGGATTTTAGTGAGTCAGAACTTCCTCTTGCTGTAAATATAAACAGACGTATCTAGCCTCTCGCATTACTGTTGATTTGGAGCGTCAAGGTAAGAACAAGGCCATGGACTGCAATGCGGAATGGACTAGTTATAAGATAATAGACAGGTGAAGGTAACAATTCGGATTTGATTACGACAAGTGATCTGAGCCACATTTGTATAGCCAAGCAACAGCTGGTCTGTAGAAAAAAGGTTTCCTCATTTTGAATTTAAACTCTACAGGGAGGTACTGCAGCTTTGCTGGCAAGATCAAATTGAGAGTTGTAAAAATGAAATCATGGACAGTATAAGGAGATCAAGACAGTGAATGGTCAGGCCATATTTTTAAATGTTACTAAAGACCACTGACAAAGCTAGCAAAGTAGCTCCACACTCGGCATTTGAAGACGGAGCAGATAGCACGCTCAGTGCCATCAGGATGTATCGGTGGGCACCAGCTTTTCACCAGGTCAAACATCAATAGCAGCATCGGATTGAAAGAAGTGATGTGAGGAAGTTGTGAAAGTTCACAGAGCGTACGTGTGACTCTAACATGGCTAACTGACTGTTTGTCTATTAGTGACGCGTGATACAATGTCACTTCTCTTACTGGATTCACTGCACTAGTGGTTAAAGCACATATATTGATTGCTTTTGGATAAAGATGTATCCTCGGATTGTTTAAAATGTTTCTTACCAATCGTCTTGGGCAATAGAGCTCAGCTGTGCAAAATTAATGTTGGCATATGGGTATAATTGCTGAAGAAGCTGATCTTTTACTCATTTTCTGGGAATATATTTTGGGTGTTTGGAGCTGGGGCGGCTTCGAGAAGCGCGTGATCGATGTACATGTACTGTTGGGATTCATCTCTGGTTTCTAACCATGTGATTGGAAGCAACTGGAGAGCATAGAGGGCAATAGCATTATATTGTTCCTTAAACTGGGCTCTATTGTAAAAAAATATTAGCGAAGAGTTTTGTTTGGAGTAACTTGGCTTTGTGAACCCTGGAAAAGTTATGCCGCGGCACTTGTGCCCTTCATATTTAGACGGAAGGATGTAAATGTGGAGCAGTGAGTAGTTTGATCAGAAAGGTGCCCTTCAAAACTGCTTGTCCGCAAAGTTCCTTGAGCTTGGTAATTGTGCAGGGGTTGAACTGGCCGGATGCCCAATTTATATATAGCAGCCAGGAAACAGGTAGGTAAATATCAAATCCATTCGTTATTTGGACATCTGTATTTTAAAAATAAATTAACTATGGACATTTTCTTTGCTTTTGTGTATCTGGTTACTGTATTCTGGTATCTTGTGTCCTTCTGTCCTCAATGATTAATCAGAAGCTCTACAATTCCAACAATTGCTCTGTAACATGAAGATTTTAACTCTTGCTGTTTGTAGTTAAAACACATGCATTCCATTCCCTCCGTGTGCTCTTTTTAAGATAAACAGGCAAGATCTCACACACTGGAACAATATATCAAAATGTAGCGTTGCTTATCTCCCTCTTCCCCTCATCCTACCTCCTTCAGGCTTTTAGAGCCCGACCTTGGGTGTCACCTAATCGCTAGTTGCTGATTTATCTTGTATTCTATCCTATTCTCAACTTTGGTGATGGGTGTTCATTGCTAACTTAGACTTCTCAATTTAAAAAATACTGATATTTATCCAGCTTTACTTGATCAGTAATCTATGACCTGGTCTCTCAAGTACTTATTATATCAGCTCCCTCCTATGTACACATGCAAGTTATCCTGTAAATGTAGGAGATTTATTTATGTATTATTCCACGTGCTTTTCTCCTTGATAATTGGTTTAGGTTTGGAAGTGTGTTTTGTTTTTACAGGTGTGATGAAGCCCACTCATTCATGCCTTTGTCACCTCCACTTGGGTTCAATCTCGACTTTTCCAACTTCCAGTTAGCGGGGTTCCTACACAAACTTAACTCATCGAGAGCTCCACCGCCCACAGCCTGCCCTATTTCAATTCCCATTCACCCACTACCCAGTCCTGTACTGGCTGTCCATCCCTGACCCAGTCCCTCATTACAAATATGTCCATAACCTCACAGATACCTATCACTACAAATTCATTCAATACTACCTCCCAGCTCTTGCCCTCCACTGTTCTGCGACCGAACTACTGTGCTTCTGCTCTGCCTTGGTCTCCATTCATCATGTCTTTCTTTTTTGGAATTCTCTTCTACTTTGCTGCTTCTCTTGTCACCTACTAAAGAACTCCTTAAATCTATCTTATCGACCACTCCTTGTGTAACCTTGCCTAACATCTCCCTGGTCCTGCTCATTGTTCGACTAGCTCTTTTCTGAAGTGCTTTGAGATGTTTTAATGTGTTACCGATGCTGTGTAAGTTTTAAACATTTTATAATGGATGTTTTTTATTTAAATATAGCACATCTATCAATATGGCAAGCAAGATGATGGGAAATTTTGGGAAGAAGTTGATTCGTAGACGAATTGTTGACTGCAACACAGATGAAACTCGTTTTGTCAGATGCCTGACAACATTGGACCTAATTGCTCTGGGGGTTGGTAGCACTCTCGGGGCAGGTGTGTACGTTTTAGCAGGTGAAGTAGCCAGGGACAAGGCAGGTCCTGCTATTGTCCTCTGTTTCTTGATCTCTGCTCTTGCCTCGGTACTTGCTGGCTTGTGCTACGCAGAGTTTGGTGCCAGAGTCCCCAAGACTGGATCTGCTTACCTCTACAGCTACGTGACTGTGGGTGAAATATGGGCTTTTATAACCGGCTGGAATTTAATATTATCCTATGTACTGGGTAAGTTTGAGTTTAATTTTGACTTCCTTTTCAAACTGGCCCAAGGGCTAAAGTTTAGTTTTAAAGTTTCTGTTGAATGAATGTCTTGTTTTGCACACTTGTCTCTTGAGTCAGAAGGTCATAGGTTCAGGCACCAATACCGAACATGAACGTGAGCATTTTCCCAATCATCCACTGTAATTTCAGTGGAAACAGCATGAGTGGCCATCTATGCTATTTCACCAGGGTTTCTGCCAAAGTTATGGTGGATGAACCCCCATGGAAATTCGACTCTATAAGCTAGGCTGACACTTCAGTGCAGTACTGAGGGAGTACTGTGTTGCTGGATGGGACTTTAAACTGGGACCAGTTTGCTCTTTCAGATGGATGTTAAACGATCGCAAAGCACTATTAGAAGTAGAGCAGGGAGCCCATTCGGCATCCTTACCAACATTTATCACTTAACTAACATCACTAAAATCAGATTAAATGGTCATTTGTCTCATTACTGTTTGTGAGACATTGCTGTATGCAAATTGGCTGCTGCGTTTGCCTGTAAAACAACCGTGACTACACTTTAAAGTACTTAATTGGTTGTAATGCATTTTAGGACATCCTGAAGATATGTAATGTGCTTTATAAATACAAGTTTGTTTGTTCTTTTCTTGAATCAAATCAGTGGAGGTGCAAACACAATTTTAGGGTGCATAACCAGAGGGTTTGAGCATAAGACCCAATGGGTAATTGTGAGTTTGTACCAAGCACTGGCTTGCTCCACTTGGAGTACTCTGTAATTCTGATCGCTGTACTACAATGGGGGCAACTTGGCTTTACTGACGAGGGCAACTAAACTGATTTCACGGCTTAGGTACCTGAATTACAAGGTGAGACAATGGAAGATGGGAATTCTCATACTATATAAAAGCAAACTCGGGGAGACCTGACTGAACTTTTCACAGTTCTATGGAGTAAGGTTAAATTGAACCACAATAAATTGTTTGACATAACCACAAACTCTGTAACCAAGGGCACGGACTCTAGGTCAGAAGAGGGAAGGTGCGCAGACAGTTTAGATTGAATTACTTCGTACAGAGGGGAGTGGATCTGCAACCGACTGCCCAAGGAGACCATGGAGACGGATAGTGTTGGAATATACCTGGAGAGGTTTGATAGTTTTGTTTGGTGAACACAATGATTGAGAAGTACAAGGGACAGAATTTTTGACTTTGGGTCTGGGCAAATAGACTACAATGGTTGTCTATTCCTGTCAATACATTTCTGTGTTCCTAAATATATTTCAGCGAAGGAATGGTATGCCATATTAAAAGGCAAATTCAACATTTCTTTATACTCCAAGTTGAATTTTGTAAAATTTATTATAGTAAGTGTTCATTGGAGGTGGATTTTTGTGCTATTCACCCAGAGGAATATCTGTGTTCGGGAATGGAACATTTTTCCATCTCTGTCACCCACCCAAGTCCACATCAAGCAGTCCCAGGTTTAGTTGGGTATTAATAAGGAAAAACGCAGAAGATGGTGTTCTCTGCTCTGTTCCAACTGAAACCTGCCTGAACTAACATTTGTCCTTATTTCTCAGGCACAGCAAGTGTTGCTCGAGCTTGGAGTTCTACATTTGACAATCTCATTGGCCAAAAAATTTCTATTTTCTTTGGAAAATACCTGAACATGAATTGTCCAGGAGTGCTCGCAAAGTATCCAGATATATTTGCAGTCACCTTAATCTTGCTTCTTACAGGTAAGCCACCAATGTCAATACATCGTAGTTGTGGAAATTAAATGAATGATCAGTGAGGTCTGAATTTCAGATCATTGCGCCCATTTTATGGACTTAAAATGGATGTAACAAAAACCAGTTTAGCAATGCAGAGACC
The DNA here is from genome assembly GCF_044704955.1 of Pristiophorus japonicus. NCBI lineage: Eukaryota > Metazoa > Chordata > Chondrichthyes > Pristiophoridae > Pristiophorus > Pristiophorus japonicus. Next base: position 16,818,772 of record NC_091982.1, read on the forward strand.
CATGCCCAATCTGCATGAATGTTTGGGCCACTGCTAAATTGGTCTGGATCGCTTTCTGGATGGCAGCACAGGCCTCATTTCAATATTGAAATGGGGCTTGTGCTCATTTCAGACACAGACTTTTAAATTTGTTTACCCTAGTCTGAGCTTGCTTCAGCTGGCATTTCCAGGGCCTGAGTGGCCGAACCAGCGATCCTCAAAGGTACTGCTGGAGGCTGATCAGAAAAAGCTCAACAGCTTGGTAATCTTTGTATTTTTTGGAGTCAGAAGGTGCAGGAGTGCTCCTCCTAGCTCCTGAATACAAGTGCAGGCTGATATCGGTCAATCCTCAAGTCCCCTCTCCCGCCCCTTCCCAGACATATCTCTGGGTTTCAGCGCAAACTGAAAGATCCCGACAGGCAAGCTAAGTTGCATTGGCGCTCGCCTAATTTACTCTGATGAGGCCCACGGACGAGATACTTCGGTCTTTGAGCCTCTCCGTTCCGGTGTGCCATTGCTCCGTGCTGCTGGAATCGCGATCAGGTTTGGGGTGCTAAGGAGTTTAGGCCCCCGTATTTCTTAATTATTTAATTGTCAAAAACTGAAGTTATGATAATAAAAAGATGCTGGTCTTGTTTTCATTGGGAAAGCGAAGACTCTGAAGTGACCTAGTTGAAGTTTGTAAGAATATGAATTGACAAAATTGGTGCTGGCAAATTTGTTAACTGTTGTGAAGGATTCAAGTACCAAGAACACGTTAAAAGTCAGAAGTAAGAGTGGAAGTGAGGTGGAGACATTTCACCAGACCATCATATAAACAATCACAACACAAACATTGGGCCACCATCCATCACTGCTGCTTTAAAATCACTGCATCCAAACAAGGTCACATATTGACTAAAACATTTCCATCAATAAGGGAGCAACACTGAGCACAAACCTTTACAAACTGTCAGGTTCAAAACTAATGGACCAAACCAATGAGTATAAGTGCAAATAGAAATCGTTTCACGGAAACTTGCAGGCCAGATAAGCCCTTGGATCTCTGTTTGGACACTCCAGCACTTAATGGTGCAACCTTGTACACTGACCTCCTCAACAGCTAGAAATGCTAACTCCCAGGATAGGATGGGGAAAAAAGAAAAAGCTAATGACCAATTTCAGGAAAAACTCTGGGAAATTGCTTCCCGACTCCATAAGGCAACCAAGAAAGCTCCAAAACCATGGACACTCATGTTGCATCACTACAACAACAACTTATATTTATATACCACTTTAACGTGATGAAACGACCCAAGGCACTTCATAAGAGTATTATGAGATGAAAAATTTGACACCGAGCCGCATAAGGAGAAATTTAGCGCAGGTGACCAAAAGCTTGAACAAAGAGGTATGTTTTAAGGATCGTCTTGAAGAAAGAAAGAGAGGCGGAGAGGTTTAGGCAGGGAGTTCCAGAGCTTTGGGACTAGGCAACAGAAGGCACGGCCACCAATGGTTGAGCGATTATAATCGGAGATGCTCAAGAGGGCAGAATTAGAGGAGCGCAGACATCTCCGGAGGTTGTGGGGCTGGAGGAGATTACAGAGATGAGGTGGGGCGAGGCCATGGAGGGATTTGAAAATAAGATTGAGAATTTTGACATCAAGGCGTTGCTTAACTGGAAGCCAATGTAGGTCAGTTCACATGTGTTGCAATGTCCTCCTCCCTCAGAAGTTTTTCAAGCTCACTGAAAAAATGAACTGAAAATAAGAAGAAAATCAGTAATATTAAAATAAGTGTGTTTTGTTAAACAATTTTAAGTGGGTGGATAAGTGAATGCTTCTGTATAATTGTGTTATGTTTGTATTTTTAAAGGTCTTTTGGCATTTGGAGTGAGTGAGTCAGCACTAGTGAATAAAATCTTTACCGCTATAAACCTAATGGTTCTGAGCTTCGTCATTATAACGGGCTTTGTGAAAGGTGACATCAAGAACTGGCAGCTGACAGAGGCTGACTACAAGCAGAGTTACATCAACAGGTGTGTATGTGACTTCCTTCTCCTTCAAAGTGTGAGTTTTTCACTTGTCATTATTGGTTTTCTCTCCAACAGCTCCCAACCCGCTTCTCTTCTTTGGAAAGTACTGACTTACTTTGAAGAGTGATTACATGGGTACTGGGAAGCCAACCTAAATATGTTTTGTATCTTACAAAGCTACCATTTCCTGTTGGTCTTTTTACTAGCCCATACTGATGTTAGAAATGCAAAATTGTCTACTGGAAATGTTACTGTCATAAAATCTGCACTATAAGATGTTCCCTGTCTATTGAAGAAACTCTGGCCCCAATATTTCTGCATAGGAAACCCAGAAATAAGGGTCCCCCGGATGTCCTGCTGAAATTTAACAGCAGGGTGTCTTTTAAATTTTCCCAACACTGCCTGTTGGGCGGGAAAGCCTGCAGCAGAAGGCTGCAGCCGGGGAGCAGAGAGCAGGGAGGGAGGGTTGGGGTGGGGGTGGAGATCGTGGTCAGGGAGGGAGATGGGTCGGCCGATCGTGGGGTCTGTAAAGAGGTTAGCTTGTTGGCCCTGGGGGAAACACCTGCTCCTTCTGGCCCACAGGCAGTGCTGTAAAGGCACTTACCTGATGGATCCAGCCCTTCTCGCCTCTTTTTACCTGCTGGGTTTCCTGAGCCTTGGGAAACCCGTCCAACATTAGTTAAAAATAACAATCATGTTAATATGGAGGCATGCAGCCTCCTCAAAAGATTTCAGTGACCAATCCGCCTCCGTTAAAACCAGACGTGGGTGGGTTGGGGTTGGGTTTGAATTTTTTACATTTTGACTTCCCACCCGACCCAAATCCACCTGTTTGTTATTGGGGGTTAAAATGATCCCCTTTTATGTGAAAGGATGATTTTCTGATTGTTTGGTTGTTAACTGTTCATGTACATTTATTCATGAACGTATTATGTTTGTGACTCAGTACTGAATCTGAACCAGGAAAGTTTGGTTCCGGAGGATTCACTCCTTTTGGATTTTTCGGAGTTCTCACAGGAGCGGCAACATGCTTCTATGCCTTTGTAGGATTTGACTGTATTGCAGCTACAGGTAAGGACCAAGCTTTTTTGAAACTACATTTCAATTTTCTCCCATTTCCTGAAGGTGCTTACTCTTTCCAGGAGCGTGTCAGCCTCTGGTACATCACCCAGATAGATGAGGGTAAAGCTGGCACGGCTGATGTGCTCCACAGTGATGTAAGATAGGGAATTCCAGGATATTAATCTAACTGTGCTGAAGGAACAGCGACATATGTCCCATGACAGGATAGTGTGTGATGTGGAGAGAAACTTGGAGGTGGCAGTGTTCCTGCAACATCGCTGCTCTTGTCTTTCTTGGTGGTCGAGATTGCAAGGGAGGGAGGTGCTGTCAAAATAATCTTGGTGACTTGCCTCCAGCTCCTGTTAGTTACCGAGTTGTTCACTATTCTTGACTGGATGCATTAGGGCTACTGAGCTTGCTCTGATCCGCTGGTTGTGAGATCGCTTAGCTCCTTTTGCTGGTGAGCATGCAGGTAGCCCTGTGTAGTGCCTTCACTAGGTTGATGCTTCATTCTAGGGTATGCCAGGTGCTGCTCCTAGAATGCCCTTCTACACTCCGCATTGAACCAGGATTTGTTTCCTGGCTTCATGATCAAGGAGTAGGAGATGTGGTAGACTATGAGATTACAGATTGTGGTGGTATGCAATTCTGCGACTGATGGCCCACAGCACCACATGAAGGCCCAGTTTTGGGCTGTGTAATGTATGCACCTGTGAGAATGCTCACAGCTTTGTAGAGCTGTTGATAGTATCCTCCCAGTCAGGGGCACTTGTATAATTTGCCTCTAGGTGCCCTAAAAAAAAAACACAAAAAAACCCCACAAAAAAAACACAGAAATAAAAACAAAAAGGCACTTGTAAACTGTTTGGAGTGTTCCCCCCTTTAATAGGGGGCACGTGATTTAATGTTTATTTATTGTTTTGCAACAAAAAAGTTGTAGAGCTGTTGAGAGTGTCCCCCCAGTCAGGGGGCACTTGTATAATTTGCCTCTAGGTGCCCCCAAAAAACCCCACAAAAAATACCAAAAAACCCCCAAAAAAGGGCACCTGAAAAGTGTTTGGAGTGTGTGTGTGTGTCCCCTTTAATAAGGGGGCACTTGATTTAACGTTATTTTTGTTTTGCAACAAAAGAGTTGTAGAGCTGTTGAGTTCAGCCCGACTGCCTGCCTCTCTTCCGCGGTTACATCCGAGCCAGAGTATCCCTGGATATGGAGCGCGCGGTGTCCACCGGTACGCTCGCGGCCTTCCTTGAGAGATGGGCGCCGGAGGGACTGGAGTACATCATCACCCCCGGCAACCAAATTTTAATTTGAATTAAGTTGATGGCCAAAATTTAATTTGTTTATGTGTCGGTTTTAGTGCCCCCCTTTAATAAGGGGGCACTTGTATTAAAGATTGCCATCTAATTTACCCCTTTAAAAAAGGGGCATTTGATTTACAGATTTACGGATGCAATTAAAATAGTTGTAGCGCTGTTGAGTTGTGAGTGACTTAGCCAGTCACGTGATGTTCACAAGACTCAATAAAACCCCAGTTGGATTCAGGGGATCCACGATGAGGCAGGTGGTTGTGAGCCTGGTGAATGAGCTGGTAATGTGTAATGTGATTGTTAAACCTTTCCTAATAAACCAACTTGTTCTGAATAACAATTGTTGCAATGAATTCTTAAGCAAATAACTCATGAAGCAAATATATTACAGACTGCTAGATCTGTCATTAGTCTGTCCTACTGTGTTTCAGGCCAGAACCCAAAAGATTGAGCTGTTTTCTGTTTCAGATGCTGGTGGCCCACCTATGTATTTTCATCACTTTCTGTTTTATTTCAGGTTTCTAGTATTCTTGTTTATTGTTCTGCTGTTTTATATTTTTTCTTTGTTTACTGTTATTTTCAGGAGAGGAAGCAAAGAATCCTCAGAAGTCAATTCCTATTGGGATTGTGGTTTCCCTGCTGATCTGTTTTGTGGCCTACTTTGGTGTGTCTGCTGCTCTCACACTCATGATGCCTTACTACAAGCTGAACAAGCAAAGCCCACTGCCCGAGGCCTTCCTACATGTTGGCTGGGAACCTGCGCGCTACATTGTGGCTGTTGGCTCTCTCTGTGCTCTCTCTACCAGGTATTTAGAGCTTTTGTTCAAGCAGTTCTACGGTGAATCTTTTAAAAACTTTTCAAACTAAGCTTGTTACAAGGACTCCTCAATTAGGAGCTGAGCCATACAGGCCAGGAAGATCAAGTGTACAAACCCTGGTTTGTGCTAAGTTGTTGGAGCTCAGCTGAGTGGCAGTACGCATGCAACTACCTCTGGAGCGAAGGTTGTGGAGAAATTTGTCAACGTTTTTGTTCCTGATTACTATCCACAGGTCTCCCCTGCCTATTGCTGGAAATGTGCATATATTGAAATTGTAAAGATACAATTGAGCTAGACTAATACAGCCCTTTCCAGTTACGTAGTTTGCCATCACTCACTGTCTAGGCTTGCACATGAATAATGGCCTCTTGGAATGTAATTGAAGACAGTTAGCACCTCTTTGTGCTCCAGCAAGAATCAGCACCTTCAGGAGGGGATGGGAGAAAAATTGACAAAAATTAATTATTTTTATAATGGTCAAAATAAAATTTGCAAACCAGAACAGTGAAGGGAATAAACACAATGGGGGCAAAATTCCCCAGTGCCCCTTTTGGGGGCGGTAAACCAGGCGGGGAGGGACTTCCTGCGCCCGATGCAGAAGTCCTGCCCCGGCTATAAAATTGGGATTACTGCCCCTCACAGCAAGCGGAGCGCAATGTTGCACGCTCCGCTTCCTGTTGGGGCGGTATCTGGGGCGCTACTCCAGCGGGAACGGCAGCGCTACGTGGCTTCCATGCGAAGCGATGACGCATTTCAACGCCCCTCCCCTTCCGTTAAGGTGTAGGATTGCTGCGCACGGCCACCAGGGTGGCGCAGTGCCGAGACCATAGCCACCAGGGTGGCGCGGTGCCGAGACCATAGACCAAACGGAGTGCCGGGCTGCACGATGGTGGCCCGGACCATGCCACGGAGACTCGAGACGAGCCGACTGGTGAGTCGGCCAAAATGAGAAAATGTCGGCGCGTGGCGCAGCGCAGCGCACCTCCCCTTTAACTTCCGCTCTGCAAGCCGACGTCAGCCCAGTTTGTGACCTGCAAGGCTGGCATTGACACTGCCCACGGCAGCCTCGCGGGGCGCTGGACAATTTCCGCCATGGAGCGCAAATGGTCCGTCGCGCATGTCGATGATGTCATCGGCGGTTGCACAGTGGCCCGGAGCGCGGCGCTCCCGTGTCAGCGCCTCCGCTATCTCCTGTGCAATTTCACGGGAGCTGGTAGCGTGCCCCGCCCTCACCCCCCGAAGGAGGCACACAACAGCCCCAATATATCAGTAATCAACAAATAGTACCGATAACTGAGTCCAGAACATCTAGTGTTAGTAATGCAAATAGTATATATGGAATCTGCTCAAAAATAGGCACAAAAATCATTCTGAAACCAGCAAAATTCATAAATCCCTCTGCACTAAGAGCACATGAAGAAAAGAAGCTAAGTGATCTAGGCGCTTAGTGGCTCGTAATTAATTTGTCATTGTCCTTTTTTCCTTTATCCAGTCTGCTGGGCTCAATGTTCCCTATGCCACGTGTCATATTCGCAATGGCTGAGGATGGATTGCTCTTCCGTTTCCTGGGGAAAATGCACAAACAAACTAAGACTCCAGTGCATGCAACCATCGTTTCTGGCATTATTGCTGGTGAGTACGGTTTATTACCAGTGTCGTAGGTAGTCATTTTATTGCGATATACTACTGGTCTGACAATTTGTCAATTTGAATTCATTCCCGAGGAAAGGATGTTAGAAAGGGAGTGGGAAAATTAGCTGGGGACCCTCCTCCTGATGGCTGTTCAGTGAATGAAGGTGTATATATGTGGCAATCAAAAGAAGAAATATTGGGATTTGCTTGTGATGTTGTTCTGCTAAGTCTGCTTAATGTCGAGGCTCAGACTGTGCACTTAGATGAGGTATCACAAAGCATTGAGCTTCTGTGATCTTTCCCCTGGCACAAGTCACTGTCACTTTCAGATGAGGCAAGAATACTGAAGAAGAAATATTCCTAATGATGCCCACACACCTGGGGCAGAGGGAGAGATGAATTTGGTTGGGGCATTTTTTGTGTGTATCCAAAAAGAGATTTGGAAAATGCCTTTATTGGTTTTATATGGCGGGAGACAAATAAATTGAACAGCAAAACTGGCTTTCCTGTGGACTGAGAACAGCATTTCTAAGAATATATAGGAAGTTGAGTTGATGTATGATGTACCTGCAATTTTATTCATATTTATTTTTGTTTTTGTTGCAGCTGTCATGGCTTTGCTATTTGACCTGGAGGTTCTGGTTGATCTCATGTCAATTGGCACACTACTTGCCTATTCCCTGGTGGCAGCTTGTGTTCTTATCCTCAGGTAAGTGAAGGTTGTTGTTGTCATCTGTTGTGCAGTGGACTTGGGCCGAATGGAAACATTGAGTTATATTATTGGTGGGATTTCTCTTTCTGCTCCTTCCACTCTTTGTAAGATTGGTGTACTAATACACCACATGACTGAGTGTGATGGCATCAATTGATTTCTCCCCCACCTTGAACAAGCAATTTTATTCTCCACATGTAGAGAGAACTGAACAATTTTTCATCCCACGCCATTCTTTCAGATTCCTAGCTAAAACTCGATACATTACATAAAGGTTTAATTTTCGCTATGTTCTGTCTGCAGATACCAGCCTTCTGAACTCCTCAAATGTAATTTGTATGAAATGACTCCATTTGGAGAAAACAAAAGCAGCCTGGCAAGCCAAATCAACAGTGAGAATTATCAGTCTGAAGAGAGAACCTCAGTGACCTTACAGCTACTGTTTTATCCAGGAGGGAAAAAACCCACAAAATGCTCTGGAATGATTATTTATACCAGCGTTGGAATCCTCTGTGAGTATCTTGGGACTGATGTACTTTGACATTGTTGTGGTGTGTGCATTGGACACTGTGTAAATGATTACTCTGGAAGCAGGGAAGGTTATGAAGCCGAAATAACCCCCCTCCTTCAGGTCCATTATCACTTCTAAGGGGCTGTAAGGCTTTTCCGACTGGGGGCAGGCGGATAAGCTGACCCATGCGAAATGGCCCCCGGACTGGGGGGGGGGGGGTGGAAACAGATTTTCGCCACGCCTGTGTTCCTGCCCCATCGGGCACATGCCAACCCCTTACAGCCTCACGAGGGAAATTGCCCTGCAGGAGCGGAGCCGCTGCCACTTGATGCTCCCGACAGCTTTTCCTGGCGGGAAGCTGCCAGTGGCTGGGTGGTGCATCCACCCTTTAAGGGAAGGGCACACCGCTGCGGCCGCCATTTTATTTTAATTCTCGACCGACTCTGAAGTCAGCCCGACAATGGCGGCCATGGGTTCGGCCGGGCCGTCAACATGCAGCCCGGCACTCCCTCTTGGGTACCGGGCGGTTGGCCCAGCCGAAACCCTTCCTGGTGGCCCAGTGGGCACCACTAAAGTGGCTGCAGAGCTCGCAGCAGCCCTCTCCTTTGACGCACGTTGACATGCTCAGCGCGACGCTGGTGACACCACCTGCCTTCCGTCACACTCCCAAAGCACTTCCACCGCTCAGCTGCCCCAAACACCGCCCGGACACATTTAAAGATGCCAATTTCCCTTTATTCTCTGCCCACGGATTGGGGCAGAGAATAATCATTTAATTCGAATTGTGCACCCCGTTTGGGGCAGAGGGCAATTTCAGCCCCTATGCCTCTTAATCGAATAATTGCCAGAGAAATTAATATCATATCTTCCTTGATCAACATGACTTGTCCTGCTTTCAAATATTAGCTGCTCAGGTCTTTTTGAGAAACCGGATGAAGTCCATACTCATAGTGGTAGACACCATCAAGGTTGATAACATTAGGAGAAGGCTAATCAAGAAGTTTGGTGAGGTGAACAAAGGGAGTAGTTGCAGGGTGAAGGGACAGTTTTTTTTTAAAGTGCCTGCCAACATTGTACAGTTTTACAAAGATACTGCATTGACTTGGCTGACAGCTATACTATTAAATGTGCTTACAGTGAATGTATCCTCATTATGCCTATGCACATATAGTCATTGATATATATGAGCCATATGTGGCCAGTTATGCAGTGGATTTGGAGCCCAATAAAAACAGGACTGCAGTTGCATTATTTCACACAGGGCCTTTACAGCTGCCAGCGCAAATTACTGCTCACCAGTTTGAAGTTTCACTGAAGTCATGGGATCAGTTGATAAGGAAATAAGCTATATCTACTGCACAAGAGAGAATGCTCTTGTGTGGTTGGGAAGTAAATTGGGTCGCGAGTAGAGGGAGCTTTGCTCTGCGTCTAACGTGTGCTCTACCAGAAAGAAGAGACTTTCATCCAATTTGCCTAGGCTAATTCAGAGATGGTCCCCTTTCTTTTCTTCCATTGGTTCATAAAATACAGTGACTTTGACTTTTAAGTTTTCTATTTTTTTTTATTCCATTCTAGCAATTGTTTTGATCTGTCTTTGCATCGTACTGGCCAAATGTCACAAAGAAATATTCAACGGACATCTCCTCTGGGTGATACTAATTGTGTTGCTCAGCCTGGTTGCTGCAGTTATTACTTTCATTATATGGAAGCAGCCACAGAATGATGTGGCACTTACTTTTAAGGTAAAACTTTTATCTATGAATCATTGGGAAAAGCAGAGATTTTGTCTTTCCCTTTCTCCTAAAAGAACTAACTCCTGCTTGGGTACAATTCTACAGCTACTGGCTGCCCTCCACTACCTCAGCCATAATGCACTGCACACTGTGGCTCCAACATGCCATCACAACTTTTTCTGGTCAGGGGAGTGTAATATACTGTGACTAGCCATTATTTTACAATGCTCTTCCACTTTTCTTAATACTTTTCATAATTGACCTGTGGCGCATTCATCCTTTTTTGAGGTTGGTAATTATTTATTTGGGGTGACAGAGAAATGCACATGGCCAATAAACTCAAAGAACTAAGTTGTGCCCTTCTTCCCTTCCTCCACCCCTGTCCAAGTATAGAATGCCCATGTGTTATCCCACAGGGCTGCCCAGATACTTAAAAGACACCAGGCATGAGGTTGCACAAGCACTTGGGATGATTATGGATTTTGCATCCGATTTAAATGTGCCTACTTGACTATACGGACCTGTAAGGTCCCAGGTTCAGTCCCTGGTTTGACCTCCGCCGGAGCAACAGCAGGGATATTGCAATTAAACTTGGTAACCCCAAATTAGGGAGAGGGGCATTCCAATCTGGATCACCATTCACTGATTCCTGCTGGAGAGTGGGCATGTGTAGATTCCACATGTGATTTGAAATTGGAGGGCTGTGTCACCATGGAACTGTCCCCCAGCATGATTCAGCACCTTCTGGAAAATTGACAAAGGGGGGAAAAATTGTGATTGTCATGGGTGATTGAAACAACAAAAAATAAAGTGTTCTTACAGCTTAGATAAGCTCACCCAGTAGAACATGTGCTGACAGATTCCATTTGTATTTGCAGGTGCCATTCCTTCCCTTCCTACCTATCGTCAGTATCTTTGTAAATGTTTACCTGATGGTGATGTTGGATATGGGCACCTGGACCCGGTTTGGAATTTGGATGCTTATTGGTAAATATACTTACTGTAGTTTTGAGCCCAAAAATAAGTGTACAGTTAACACTCCAGTTAAAATAGTGAATAAACTCATTTCATGAAAATTACTACTGCTATACCATGACTAGCTTTCATATTTAATTGAAAAATGTAAAAAAGCACTGATCCAAAAAAAGTTTTGAGCCATCTCCTGCCACAGATCACGCACAATCAGGCCAATCATGGATAACGTCCCCTATTGCACCTCTTGGTTATCCAGCAGAATTCCACAATATTCATCATGCTCACAAGTCGACTGTTTAATACAAAAGCAAAATACTGTGAATGATGGAAATCGGAAATAAAAACTGAAAATGCTAGAAATACTCAGCAGGTCAGGCAGAGAGAGAAAAGGAGTTAACATTTCAAGTCGATGACTTTTCATCAGAACTGGAAAATGTTCGAGATGCAACAGGTTTTAAGCAAGTACAGGTGCGGGGAAAGAGGGGAGGGGAATGGCCAAAAGGGAAGGTCTGTGATAGGTTGGAAGGCAGGAGAGATTAAATGACAAAAAGGATGATGGTGCAAGGCAAAAGGAGATGGTAATGGGACAAGTAAAGAAACAAAAGATGGGTTTAGAGGAGGTGTAAATCGGAACATCAGAATCATCAGCAACAGCTGGTGTTGGAGAAAATGGGGGCAGATGTTACGATCTGAAATTGTTGAACTCAATATTGAGGCTGGAAAGCTGTAAAGTGCCTAATCGAAAGATGAGGTGCTGTTTCTCGAGCTTACGGTGAGCTTCATTGGAACAGTGTAGGCGGCCAAGGTCAGAGTTAGAGTGGAGCGGAGAATTAAAATGATAGGCGATCGGAAGCTCGGCGGCCGCTTATGGATTGAACGAAGATGTTCTTCAAAGCGATCGCCCAATCTGCGTTTTGTCTCCCCAGTGTAGAGGAGAGCATAAGAACATAAGAAATATGAGCAGGAGTAGGCCATTTGGCCCCTCGAGCCTGCTCCACCATTCAATAAGATCATGGCTGATCTTCTACCTCAACACCACTTTCCTGCAGTACCCCTGTATCCCTTGATTCCCTCAATATCCAAAAATCTATTGATCTCTGTCTTAAATATATTCAACGACTGAGCATCCACAGGCCTCTGGGGTAGAGAATTCCAAAGATTCACCATCCTCTGCATGAAGCAATTTCTCCTCACCTCTGGTTCTGGACTCCCCAGCCAGGGGAAACATCCTCCCTGCATCTTCCTGTCAAGCCCTATAAGAATGTTGTATGTTTCAATGAGATCACCTCTCAATTCTTCTAAACTCTAGAGAATACAGGCCTAGTCTATCCAATCGCGCCTCACGGGACAATCCCCCCATCCCAGGAATCAGGCTGGTGAACCTTTGTTACATTCCCTCTATGGCAAGTATATCCTTCCTTGGGTAAGGAGACCAAAACTGTACACAATACTCCAGGTGTGGTCTCACCAGGGCCCTATATAATTGCAGTAAGACATCTTTACTCTTACTCAAACCCTCTTGTAATAAAGGCCAACATACCATTTGGTTTCTTAATTGTTTGCTGTACCTGCAGGTTAACTTTCAGTGATTCGTGTACAAGGACAGCCAGGTCCCTCTGAATGCTAACATTTCCCAATCTCTTGCCATTTGAAAAATACTCTGCTTTTCTATTTTTCCTACCAAAGTGGATAACTTCTCCACATTATATTCCATTTGCCATGTTCAGGCCCACTCACTTAGCCTGTCTATATTCCTTTGAAGCCTCTTTGTATCCTCCTCACAACTTGCATTCCCAACTAGCTTTGTATCATCAGCAAACTTGGATATATTACATTTGGTCCCGTTATCAAAATCATTGATATAGATTGTGAATAGCTGAGGCCCAAGTACTGATTCTTGCAGCACCCCACTAGTTACAGCCTGCCAACCCGAAAATGTTATAAGATACAAATGGGTATGATCTGCTAGCCATTATCGAGTCGTGGTTGCAAGGTGACATGACTGGGAACTAAATATTCAGGAGTATTTGATATTTCGGAAGGACAGACAGAAAGGAAAAGGAGGTGGGGTAGCACTGTTAATAAAGGATGGGATTAGTGCGTTAGTGAGAAACTACATTGTCTCAGAGGATCAAGATGTTGAATCAGTTTGGGTAGAGATAAGGAATAATAAGGGGGAAAAGTCGCTGGTGGACATAGTCGTTACGCCCCCTAACAATAGCTACACTGTTAGACGGAGTATAAATCAAGAAATAATGGAGGCTTGTAATAAAGGAACAGCAATAATCATGGGCGATTTTAACCTTCATATTGATTGGACAAAGCAAATTGGCCATGGCCGCCTTGAAGAGTTCATAGAGTGTATCCGGGATAGCTTCGTTGACCAGTATGTTGCGGAACCAACCAGGGAGCAGGCTATCTTAGATCTGGTACTGTGTAATGAGACAGGATTAATAAATGATCTCGTAGTAAAGGATCCTCTAGGAATGAGTGATCATATAACATGATTGAGTTTCAAATCACAGATTGGGAAACTTTTAAAAGGCAGCAAAGAATGACTAAACAAAATGATAAAGAGAGGGAAGATAGATTATGAGAGTAAACTAGCACAAAATATAAAAACAGATAGTAAGAGTTTCTACAGGTACATAAAATGGAAAAGAGTGGCTAAAGTAAATGTTGGTCCTCTAGAGGATGAGACTGGGGAATTAATAATGGAGAAAAGGCAAATGGCAGAGATGTTGAACAAATATTTTGTATTGATCTTCATGGTAGAAGACACTAAAAACATCCCAATTAGTGGATAATCAAGGGGCTATAGATAGGGAGGAACTTAATACAATCACTATCACTAAAGAAGTAGTACTCGGTAAAGTAATGGGACTGAAGGCAGACAAGTCCCCTGAACCCGAAGGCTTACATCCGAGGGTCTTAAAAGATGTGGCTGCAGAGAAATTGGATGCATTGATTGTAATCTACCAAAATTCCCTGGATTCTGGGGCAGTCCCAGCGGATTGGAAAACCGCAAATGTAACATTCCTATTTAAAAAAGGAGGCAGACAAAAAGCAGGAAACTATAGCTCAGTTAGCCTAACAGCTGTCATTGGGAAATTGCTAGAGTCAATTATTAAGGAAGCAGTCGCGGTACATTTGGAAAAGCATAATTCAATCAAGTAGAGCCAGCATGGTTTTATGAAAGGGAAATTATGTTTGACAAATTTTCTGGAATTCTTTGAGGATGTAACGAGCAGGGTGGATAAGGGATGTGGTGTATTTGGATTTCCAGAAGGCATTCGATAAGGTGCCACATAAAAGGTTATTGCACAAGATAAAAGTTCACTGGGTGAGGGGGAACTATATTAGCATGGATAGAGGATTGGCTAACTAACAGAAAACAAAGAGTCGGGATAAATGGGTCATTTTTCAGTTGGCAAACAGTGACTAGTGGGGTGCCACAGGGATTGGTGCTGGAACCTCAACTATTTACAATCTATATTAATGACTTTGATGAAGGGACCGAGTGTAATGTAGCCAAGTTTGCTGATAATACAAAGATGGGTGGGAATGCAAGTTGTGAGGAGGACACAAAAAACCTGCAAAGGGATATAAACAGGGTAAGTGAGTGGGCAAAAATCTGACAGATGGACTATAATGTGGGAAAATGTGAGGTTATCCACTTTGGCAGAAAAAATAAAAAAGCAAATTACAATTTAAATGAAGAAAGATTGCAAAGTGTTGCAGTACAGAAGGACCTGGGGGTCCTTGTGCATGAAACACAAAATGTTAGTACGCAGGTACAGCAAGTAATCAGGAAGGCAAATGGAATGTTGGCCTTTATTGCAAGGGGAATAGAGTATAAAAGCAGAGAAGTCCTGCTACAACTGTCCAGGGTATTGGTAAGGCCACACCTAGAGTACTGCGTACAGTTTTGGTCTCCGTATTTAAGGAAGGATATACTTGCTTTGGAGGCTGTTCAGAGAAAGTTCACTAGGTTGATTCCGGAGATGAGGGGGTTGACTTATGAGGATAGGTTGAGTCTATACACATTGGAGTTCAGAAGAATGAGAGGTGATCTTATCGAAACATATACGATAATGAGGGGGCTCAACAAGGTGTATGCAGAGAGGATATTTCCATTCATAGGTGAAACTAAAACTAGGGAACATAGTCTCAGGGGCTGCCCATTTAAAACTGAGATGAGGAGGAATTTCTTCTCTGAGGGTTGTAAATCTATGGAATTCTCTGCCCCAGAGAGCTGCAGAGGCTGGATCATTGAATATATTTAAGGTGGAGATAGACAGAATTTTGAAGGGAGTGAAGAGTTATGGGGAGCGGGCAGGGAAGTGGAACGGAGTCCATGATCAGATCAGCCATGCTCTTATTGAATGGCAGAGCAGGCTCGAGGGGCCAAATAGCCTAATCCTGCTCCTATTTCTTATGTGATATTTTCCTATCAATGTAAAGCATTTTGAGACATCTTCCTCTGGAGAAGGTGCTATAAAGGAGGAGACCGCGTCATAAGCAGTGAATACAATACTGGACCGAGTATTTGGGACCCTGGATTGTGGGAAGGGAGAAGGTACGACACCATAGGAATTATGATGGCGGAGGGTGGGAATGCAGCAAGACCCCTGCCATCTTAACCCCCACCTCGACCATTCCTACTGGGGTGGGAGTTTAAAATCTACCCCTTGGAGTCCAGTGTATCCATTTTCTCAGTGTAAAGTGTTCCAGAATGTTTACCCTTATGTCAGGAGTGCTATATAAATACAAGATTTTGTTGACAGTCTGAGGTTATTGTAAGGTGGTTTATGTTGCTGGTGTAATTTCTCTATAGATTGAAAAAATAAATTCATTGACACAAAAACTTGCATGTGACCCCTTTAGTGTGACAGATGTGCCTCAATACTTCATTTTCATATTTTATAAAATATTTGATATTTCCCTATCAATGTAAAGCATTTTGAGACATCTTCCTCTGGTGTAGGTGCTATAAAATATGTTACTGTGAACTTACATTTATCTTTTAATTTCTCCAGGCTTTGTCATCTACTTTGGTTATGGAATATGGAACAGCTCTGAGGGCCAGAGTTCCTCTGGCTCTCCTGTGGACTCAGAAAGCCAAGAGAAAATGGATAAAATGCTTGACTGCAACACTTTACTTTCTATAGAAAAAATAAAGGAAGTATCAACAGCATGAAAGTAAAAAGACCAAAGATAGGAGAGATCCTTGTTCCATTGCTGAAATGTACACTACCTTCCTAGTTACAATCATTAATACTTGATTTTTACTTGTGTGGGAATGAATAAGCCGGTTATCCATCAGGCTTTACAAACTAAATTTCACTTCGGCGACCACTAATTAACTGGCACATAGCTGTACTTGGAGGAGTCTACTGCTGGGAATGGCTTTTCAAAGACTTATTGCTGGCGGTTCAAGTACATTTTTCAATTTTTATAAAGATACCTATTAAAACAGGTCTTTGGCTTGTTTTAATCTTTTCTATAATCAAAGTATTGTGTGTATATATAGGATAATACAGTATCCATATTTTGTTAAAGGTAGTAGCAGAAAAGAAGTTGAGATGACATCTTATGCCCTGTTTATATTATAGTGCTACCTACTGAAAGAGGTAATATAAATGAGGTAGGGTACAGACCCCCAGAGATGGGGAATCACTAGATGGTTTCATTCCCAAAGACAAAGAACCAGTGATGAAAATGGTAAATGACTCCCCCTGACACCACTTGGCATCAGGACCACAATGTGACCAAGCTCTCATTCTGCCTACACAGATGGGTCTTTAACATTGCAAACCATCTAAGAGCTTCCCCATTCTTTGGGAAAAGTCCAAGGCCAGAATGGGAAAGGCAACAAATATGACTTAACAATAACTGTACATCCTGTGCATGTGCAGTGGACCTGCTGTTGCTGCATCCACTTTGCAGTATGAATGGGGCAGATTGGAGTTTTGTGATGTAAATGGGATTATTAAACTGAACGGTGTCATGTCAATTCCCTGAATCACATACTAGAGCCTGTTCTTTACATAGATAAAGATTCCTTGCTGTTTGTTGGTTCCCGTGTTTTATTCTTGTGATTCGACCAGCACGGATATTACAATTCAGTTAAATAATTAATATAGTGGAATATCACAGCTATTTTACAGTACTGTAAAATGTGGGTGTCTTTGTGATACAAAGTTGTTACATGATAAATATTCACTCCCGAAGCTTATATATTGATTTGCAGATAAGTATACTCTCTGCCATGACTATGCAGTGCTGTAGCAATACTACATAGCGTGGGAGAGGTTTGATGAAAATGTCTCGTCAGTTTGTGGTTGTAAATTAGAACCTTGTCCTGCTCCACATGATGTTCCTTCTTTCTCAGTGGATTTTCTGAGCACAGAAACACCAGTTTGGTTGTTTAATTTTTTATGTAAATGTTACGGTATTTTGTAAATGTTATCTTACACATTACAACCAAAAGACTTGGCTGGGGGCGGGGTGGTTGTGCGAGAGGCAGTTGGCTTTCTTCAAGTGTCAGTTCTAAGGCAGAAGACTGGGGTTAAGATAGAATGGAATAGATTTTGAACTTGCCGCCAGGGCATGAAATTATTCCTGCGGATCGGCTGTCCGTTATAAAAACTGCCCAACTTTCATTTCCAGTGAAATCAATAGTAATGAAAATTAAGGATTTTTATAACTAGCAGCGAATCAGCAATGTCAGTTTTACACTGAGACAGCATTATGAAAATCTACCCCAATGTGTCCATGAAACTCCCAACAATGGAGAGATGGACCTTTGTAAGAGCTGTAAAAATTATATATATATATATATATTTTATTTTACACTGAATATTATAAACTAAAGGAGCAAATGGGTAAAACAGTTTTAGACCTGTGGTGGGAGACAGGATTTTACAAAGGATTCACCCTTGTGTGTTGGACAATCCCCTTCATCTTGAAATCGTTTTTTTATTTGTCTCGGTCCAATTGACTTCATCCAGAGGAATTTTACTGTAAAGGAACTTTACGATTTGAAAAGTTAACATTGCTAACCGTGAATTTCAGCAGGTAACATATTTCTATTAATTTAGCCTTTGCTATAGTGGATGTGCTGTTTAAATAGGAAGATGCTTGTGATGGCACTTGTGAACCTACATCATGACCAAAGAAAGGAAAATATTATCAATTGACAATTTTGTTTCTTTGGAGTATTTTATGTGACATGTCTTCCACACTTGGCTATTCATTTAATATGATTTCTTCAATGATTTTCATATATAAAATAAAAGTTTGTTATTGGTAGCTTGAGACAATAATTTTTAAAAGGTCTTATTTAAAAACTGGATAAAAAGTTACTTATTTGTAAATATTACACATTCTGGTTTGTGTGCTTATGTTTGTGTATATAACTATATATTCTGTTTGTCATTTGGTTTATATGTACATACAATGTTTTTTGTAGTGGATTACTTGTATCAATAAAAATCTAAATAAATTTTTTTTTAATCTATCAATTTATTTATTCAACTGACCCTTTTGTGCATTCTGCTTGATTTTCTTGTAAGCCTGCTTTATTTTACCAATCACTCTACAGGTGCAGAATTCTACCTCAAAAGATGGTTTAGCTCCCCAACTCCAGTGCAAAGTGGGACCGGTGAACATAAATATCCCCTTGCAATGGGGAGCATTGTTTTATTCTGGTCATCAGCTTCGCAGTTTTCATATTGCTGGTGGTATGTTACTCTGCCCCTCTCGAACATTAGCAAAGGTCCACAGGCAGAAATATAAAATAACAAACATGGCCTTTGAGCTGTTATGCAGTTCTGGCGTGGACAATGGCCTGTGAATCTTCCCAGCACTATTAACAGGGCAATTCAGAAGAAACCTATGCATGATATTGGAAATGGTTCTGCAATATAAACAGAATACTAAAATCTGAATTAGTTTATCATCACTTTTAAATTTTAAGCAGTATAACAGAGTGCCAGCCAGAGGAATCAAAAATGAATATTATTTCTCAGTACTATTCACTAACCAGTGAAGCACCATCAATTTGGCATTACTCCAGTCACACTTGTAAAGAACACTAGCAGCCAGGCTTCATCGGTTATATACACCATTCTCATCCAATAATAATGGTTTGGGTTATTCTGGTCCTAGGACCAATAGATAAGTTTACTTTTGTCAGCAGGACTATGGGCCCAAGTTTCGGGCCGCGCCGCCAGATCTGGACGCCCGTTTTTCGCGCCAGAAAGGGCACCTAAAAAAAACTTACAGATTCTCCGGCTCCCTGGAGGCCCTCTCGAGCTGGGCGCGGTGCAGCATGAGCTGTAGGGGGCGGGGCCAGGTCCCTGCGCTGAAAACAGTGCCGGGACCTCTGCACATGCGCGCTACAGTGGGCGCGCATGTGCAGTAGCTCCAGGCACCCAAAGCACGCAGCCCCTAGCTCTGGCCGAATAGCCTCACTGGGGCTGCGTGAATAAGGCTCCTCCCAACCGACCCGATCCGACACCTGCTCCCCCCCACCCCGGACCTCTGCGACTCTCTTCCGCCCCCCCGAGACCCGATGCCACCTACTTGTAAATCCAGCCCGAGGTCTTGAGCCCGGCCGTTCAGCCTCCTTCTCTCCCTCCTCCCCCCGCTCCCCCCCCCCCCCAGTCTCCTTCCTTCCCCTCCTTCCTTCTCTCCTTCCCTCCCCCCCCTCCTTCCTTCCCTCCCCCCCTCCTCTCTCCTTCCCTCCCTCCTCCTCTCCTCTCCTTCCCTTCCCTCCCTTCTCCTCTCCTTCCCTCCCTTCTCCTCTCCTTCCCTCCCCTCTCTCCCTTCTCCTTCCCTCCCTTCTCCTTCCCTCCCCTCTCCCTCCCTTCTTCCCTCCCTTCTCCTTCCATCCCTTCTCCCCCTCCCCTCCCTTCCCTTCTCCTTCCCTCCCCTCCCCTCCCTTCCCTTCCCTCCCCTCCCCTCCCTTCCCTTCTCCTTCCCTCCCCTCGCTGTCAGAAACACAGACAGTGAGAGACATACACACAGACAGATAGAGATATAGAGACACTGACAGACACACACTGGGGGGGGGGGGGGGGGGGGGCTGTCCCAGCACGCTGTTGGAGGACTCCCGGTGCTGCAATCGGTAAGTAAAAAACAATTTTTTTTTAAATTTATTTTTTATTAATTTTTTTTGGTTGATTTATTGATGTTTTTAATCATTTATTATTGATGATTGCTCTTTATTTGTAAAACTGAAATGTTTAATGTTTGTAAACTTCCCTTTAACACCCACTATTCCCTACGCCTAATTTGTAACCTATGCCTAATTTTCTAAAGTGTAGACAAGGTTTTTTCGAACATACAAAAATCTTCACTTCCTCCATTCTAAGTTAGTTTGGAGTAAGTTTTCACTGCCTAAACTTTGAAAACAGGCGCAAGTGGCCGGACACGCCCCCTTTTGAAAAAAAAAATTCTGTTCTAACTGACTAGAACTGGAGCAAACTAAATGCCGAGAATTTGAATTTCTAAGATACTCCGTTCTACACCAGTTGCTCCAAAAAATCAGGAGCAACTGAGGCCGAAACTTGGGCCCTATAATACTAGCTCAATGGCTCTGTAAAACATGGAAGTTTGCTAAGTCACAACAACGTTGGAAAAATAAATTCACTGCTATTTCCCTTTTTGTTTTTTCCCCCCCCCAAAATATCAATATCTTGGTGACTATGGTTAAGTGTACAGTAATCTACCCCCATTTTAAATGTACAAGTTTCACAATGCAGTTCAGCAGGCATCTCACTGAGCCCTATCTTTTCCCCATCCATCGTTCATACATGTGCACTGGATAGGAAGCACGTCAGGAGTGTGAAGGAATACCCTCCACTAGCCTGGATGGGTACAGCTGCAAAAACATTCAAGATACTCTACACCATCCAAGACAAAGCAGTCCACTTGAGTGGCGACTCTACCACCAGCACACCATGGCTATGGTGTGTACTATCTACAGGATGCAATGCAGCAACTCGCCAAGGCGTCTTTGGAAGCACCTCTCAAACCCACAACCTCCACCACCTAGACCTGGTCAGCGGGTGCATGGGAACACTATTCCACCCTCCCCCAAATCACACACCATCCTGACTTGGTCATATATCACTATTCCTTCGTTATCGCTGGGTCAAAATCCTATCTAACTGCACCTTCACCACACGGACTGCCGCAATTCAAGAAGGTAGCCCACCACCACCTTCTTTGAGCAACTAAGGATGAGCAATGAATGCCAGAAGTGTGATGTCAATTGGCATGCAACACCGAATTGACACACGCTCATCCATTTTGGAGCTCCTTTTACCGCCCACCAAAACACGCTGTGCATGCAGCTGTTGACAACGCGTAGAGCTGGGAGAAAGCGGAGGTGAGCTATAACAGTAAACAACTGCTGAGACAACTGGTAACTATGTAGAGCTCAGACTGTAATTGTAATGAAAACTGCTTCCAATGAGATGCATTAAATCTCCCTGCCCCCTTGTCAAACAGTACAGGAGGCAAATACTTTTAAAATAAAGTGCAAAAGCAAAATACTGCAAATCTGAAATACAAGCAGAAAATGTTGGAAATACTCAGGTCAGGCAGCATCTGTGGAGAGTGAAACAGTTAACGTTTCAGGTCGATGAGCTTTCGTCAGAACAGACGAAGGGTCATCAATCTGAAACGTTAACTCGGTTTCTCAGATGCTGCCTGACCTGCTGAGTATTTCCAACATTTTTTGTACTACAGTTGTAATAATCTCAGGAACTAATAAAATATGCAAAGTTTGGAAGTCTGTTTTTAAAAGGCATAATACCATATTCTCAAAGAGTTCTTCAAATGTCTGCTGTTAAAAATTTTATTGAACTCTCTTTTGCATGATTTCCACCAATAAGCTCCTGACCAAGAGGTTCATGATTCCCTTTTTAAAAATGTATTTCAATTGATTTCTCATGCAATGGTTTAACCAATGCCACAGTCTGTTTTTATCTAATGTTGACCATTAGACTCACTCAGTTATCCCTACCCAAGTACATTGCTTTGAGCCACTTGGGAGCAGGTGCCCTCTACGTAAAGGTGCACACATTGGCTTCCCTGACTAGGATGTTGAGAAGCTGTATTGCAGGAGTTGGTTTTGATTCTAGGTCTGTCTGAGCCAGGACAACATTTGGGGTGCTGCAATTGGACTTTTAACACGCCTGGGTT
Organism: Pristiophorus japonicus; assembly: GCF_044704955.1. NCBI lineage: Eukaryota > Metazoa > Chordata > Chondrichthyes > Pristiophoridae > Pristiophorus > Pristiophorus japonicus. The sequence goes on from NC_091982.1 coordinate 16,840,733, forward strand.
GGAGAGAAGAAAAATCAGTGAGTGTTCTCTCTCCTGAATATTATCCACTGGTGATGCCTGCTGGCAAGTGTATGCCCATGGACAGGATCAATCTCAGCTTTGAGACTCCCTGAGTTGAAAAGTCTGTCATCACACACGGTCTGAACTTCTGCAACCTTGGATGAAGTGCAGAGTGCAGCTGGCACCCATGGAATCATATCCAAGCATCAGTCAGAAACCTTTAGAAGGGAAGTGAAAATTGAAGGGAAAGGAAACTGCTGGAATACAATGAAGTACCAATGGAGGAGCCTTTTAGCAAGGAAGCTGGTCAACAGCATCATGGAAATACAATTTCATGTTAGAGGAGTGGAAGATGCCTGCTGAGGAAAAGAGTGTTTGAAGACCAAGCCCTCAAAACTTCCACCAAGCTCATGGTCTACAGGGCTGTAGTAATACCTGCCCCTCCTGTATCGCCTAGAGACATGGACCATGTACAGTAGACATCTCAAGTCGCTGGAGAAATACCACCAACGATGTCTCCGCAAGATCCTGCAAATTCCCTGGGAGGACAGACGCACCAACATTAGTGTCCTCGACCAAGCCAACATCCCCAGCATTGAAGCACTGACCACACTTGATCAGCTCCGCTGGGCAGGCCACATAGTTCGCATGCCAGACACGAGACTCCCAAAGCAAGCGCTCTACTCGGAACTCCTTCACAGCAAACGAGCCAAAGGTGGGCAGCGGAAGCGTTACAAGGACACCCTCAAAGCCTCCCTGATAAAGTGAGATATCCCCCAAGTGGAGGAAGTGGATCCGGAACGACGCTGAGCACCTCGAGTCTCATCGGCGAAAGAATGCAGAAATCAAGCACAGGCAGCGGAAAGAACATGTGGCAAACCTGTCCCACCCACCCCTTCCCTCAACGACTATCTGTCCCACCTGTGACAGAATCTGTGGCTCTCATATTGGACTGTTCAGCCACCCAAGAACTCATTTTAAGAGTGGAAGCAAGTCTCCCTCGATTCCGAGGGACTGCCTATGATGATGGAAATATAATCCAAATTTTCCTTCAAGTACACATAGCCCAGAATGTAAATCAGACATCAGACAAACTCTTCATTGAAACCTGTTAGAAATCAGGGGTTCAAAATGTATAAAACTGACATGAAGAATGCTGTGTTTAAACGTTGTTTTGAACTGGAAACAAAATGTCTCCTCAAACTGGTATTAGATGCTTAGAAATGCTAATGTTTTGGTACCCTGCCGAGATGTTATAGCATTTTGCACTATGACAACCATTATCTGTTGTTCGCAAGTTAGGACTTCAACTTTGTTAATGTATCTTTAAGACAATTTGTTATAGAAAGACACTGAGAATGGATGGAAGTTGTGAGAGTTCATGTAAATGAAGGAGGTATCATTCAGAAGCGAGCAGTGTTCTGGTTTGGTCTCATGGGATCAAAGGCAGGATAGGAACAAAAGAAGTAAGACATTAATTTCAAATTAAGGCATCTTCGGGAAAGTATAAACAAGACATGTGGCCAAAATCTTTAGGGCGGGCTTTGACATAAGAATCAGGACAAAGAACTAGAAGCCTCATACGGTATTAAGGTTTAAAAGGAACCTCTATAGGTCAAAAGGTCTGGTCAATATCACATGTCAGACCCACTCCTAAAAAGAGAATAAATGTAGCCTCTTCATGGTTGGCCACACAAATGGTGTGAGGGAGGAGCAAAACAGAAGTTGGGCTGGTCGAACACTCTTCGAGTGATCCCTTGCTTTACCAAAGAAAGCTCTAGATGAAGAGAAAGAGGCTGCAAGCCAGAGGAGAACTGCTGACATGCGCCAGTCGCTTGTCCGATCGGATTGGTATCAACTACTTATCACGGTCATATGTTTTTGCTGTGTAACTAATGTGTTATATTCTGTCTTAAACTTTGATTAAACACAATATACCCACCAGATTGGTTTATAGTCAATCTGGATTATTAAAGTGACCAGAGATAGCCTTAAACTTGGCTATTTCTAACACCTCACTTCACAGTTGTTCAATCTGAACAGAAACAGGATCTTTTTTTCAAGTGGACAGTGTACAATACGATAAACCTTGTAGGTCTGTGTAAAAAAACAAATCAGCATTTTTAAGTGAGTACAGGAGCCATTAATCTGCTGTTTCAGTGAGAAATGCATGAATATGTGGAAGAAAAAAACCGACCACAACTTCCATACAATGACTCGCTGGGTAGATAAACAATCTAGTACTGAGCCACACAGATGAGGAAGTTTCCTGGATCCTTCTCGATAGGTACCGTTAGTTCACCTGCAGCAACAGCTGAGGTGTCACAATTGGCTTCATTTCCCTTGGGTTGGGAGGGTGGGGGGGCGGACGGGCGGGGGGCAGCATTCCTGCTTTTGATCATGTCTAGTAACCCCTGCTGGAAGGTTGCCCATGTGTGGATGCTAAGCAAGGATAGTACCATCTTCCCACTCCCTGGGGTCCTACAAAAATGGACAGTTGAGCGAGCTGCTAGAGGGTACTCTAGGAGTGAGGAGAGGGCACAAACTGTTGAGAAACTATTTTTTGTATATGATCTTTTTTAATATTACTTTCATCCAACTGACACAACCTTCCCGCTCTAATAACTTACAGCAGCTTATAAGTGAATTCTGAACATTATTTCATACAACAAAAATGTAAAGTAAAATATGAGTGTGTCATAAATATTTTGGCAGACTGTGGTGGAATAGTGTTTGTCAAAATATTACTGAACCTTCCCTAGGAGGGTAAACCTCTGGTAACAGCCTCTATCGACGGGATTTATGCCTGTCCCTGCGACGGTGTCTGACTTCATCTTTGTGTCTATCTTCATCTTTATATCGATCTTCCTCTCTTTGTCGCTTATGATCTCTTTCCCTGCTTCTGTATCGCTCACTATCTCCCTCTCGCTTTTCTCTTTCCTCGCCTCTCTCCTCTCTTTCTCTTCGTCTTTCCCGGTCTCGACCTCTCTCCCACTGACGACTATCCCTTGATGGCTCTCTGGAACTTGACCTATCCAGTTTGTCTACTTGCCCCTCCGTGTACAGTTCCGCTTTCAGTGCTGGGAGGCTGATAGGCTTCCTAAACGGACGATCTCGCCCACCAAATCTTAGCTGGCCCGATTCTTTTTTACCCCCTAATCCCCCTCCGAATCTCCGTGGGAGCCATCCTTTCAAAGTACGCTCCAATTCAAAATCCACAAATATTTCATTCTGGTCCACCACTAATTTATTGCTGTCCCGATGTGCCTTTAATAATGAGCGTTCGTCCTTGTATTCGATGAAGCCGTAGCATTTGGAAAACCCGGTGACGATGTCACGCACGAGCCTCAGTCTGCGGATGTCCCCAAATCTAGAAAAAGTATCTTTTAGCTTCTCCTCAGATGTCTGAGGATTCAACCTGGCAACAAAGAGTGTCAGGTGGGGGTCTCCTAACACTCCCTTGTTTGGTCTATACTTGGCTGCAATTGCCCTCGAGACAGCTCGGTCGTGCGGCTCCTCATCAGTGCCATCGATGCTTCCAGCTTTTAGTGGGTTGTACTGCTTCGCAATCGGAGTCCAAAGCTCATTCATCACCCTGAAACACAACCGAGTCTTGAATTAAACCACTAGAAGGCAGCATTTATTTCACATCTTTCCTTCACCACACATTTTTACACTATTACTAGTGCCACACTCAATTACAACTCCTGCACTCATGGCCTGGGTCCCAGAAATCTGGTCCAGGCAGAGGTAACAAACAGGGCATTCACTAGGTATTGTAGTGACCCAGCAGCAAACCCAGCTAACTAGATAGCAAACCTGGATCCAAACACAGCATAAATATCACAGCTCAGGCCAATCTTTTTCTCATATGACCCCAATGCAATGTTTAGCCAGAATGATCACTGCAATAAACAATAAGGAGCAGGAACCATGGCCATTGTTTTCATGTCCTTAATCCAACATCGATGATCAATTGCAACATCCAATTATGGCACAGCTGAGATTGGACCAATGATCGAACCTGGGACATTCTTGTCCTTTGCAACTACCACAGGCCATCGGGGTGAGCTTGAAATGGTTGTCGTGCTTGGAGGGACTGCTTTTACTGGTTGTTTTGAGTTCACAATGTGTTGTTGCATCTATTAGTTGCTTTGGGATTATCATGGGAATGTGTGAGAGGTAACACAAACAAATGTTCCAATTTACACACCCATATAGATGCAAAATTGCACTGGAAAAGCGATCTAATGACTTGTATGACAGACTGAACAATAGGGTCAGAGATGTAACAAATTCTATGTGGCCACCTGACCAATCGACCTCCCCATTTTAATCTTAATTTCCTAATTTTTATCAACGTTATTCTTTTCTCTTGCATTTCTGATTTCAAACTTCATCATCATAGGCAGACCCTCGGAATTGAGGAAGACTTGCTTCCACTCTTAACGTGAGTTCTTAGGTACAGTCCAATACGAGAACAACAGTCTCTGTCACAGGTGGGACAGATAGTCATTGAGGGAAGGGGTGGGTGGGGCTGGTTTGCCGCACGCTCTTTCCGCTGCCTACGCTTGATTTCTGCATGCTCTCGGCGACGAGACTCGAGGAGCTCAGCGCCCTCCCAGATGCACTTCCTGCACTTAGGACGGTCTTTTGCCAGGGACTCCCAGGTGTCAATGGGAATGTTGCACTTTATCAGGGAGGCTTTGAGGGTGTCCTTGTAACGTTTCCACTGCCCACCTTTGGCTCGTTTGCCGTGAAGGAGTTCCGAGTAGAGCGCTTGCTTTGGGAGTCTCGTGTCTGGCATGCGAACTATGTGGCCTGCCCAACAGAGCTGATCAAGTGTGGTCAGTGCTTCAATGCTGGGGATGTTGGCCTGGTCGAGGACGCTAACGTTGGTGCATCTGTCCTCCCAGGGGATTTGTAGGATCTTGCGGTGACATCGTTAATGGTATTTCTCCAGCGACGCCTGCACACACACAGAGGCTGAACTCCAGGACATAGTCGACGTATTTATCAAGGCGTACGAAAGCATGGGCCTTACACTAAACATCAGTAAGACAAAGGTCCTCCACCAGCCTGTCCTCGCCGCACAGCACTGCCCCCCAGTCATCAAGAACCACGGCGCAACCCTGGACACAGTGGACTACTTCCCCTATCTTGGGAGCCTCCCATCAACAAGAGCAGGCATCGACGACGAGATCCAACACCGCCTCCAGTGCGCCAGTGCAGCCTTCGGCCGCCTGAGGAACAGAGTGTTCAAAACGGTCACCAAGGTCATGGTCTATAGGGCTGTAGTAATACCTGCCCTCGTGTATGGCTCAGAAACATGGACCATGTACAGCAGATACCTCAAGTCGTTGGAGAAATACGACCAACGATGTCTCCGCAAGATCCTTTCAAACTTACTCTGTCATCAAACAGCCATAGCTGAATTAGGTCAGTATTAATAGCTGGCATTAGATGGCACTGCAGCTCAACTGCCAGCAACACACTCGTCCAGCCCCAAAACATTGCACACTTCAAAACTTGACTTTAAAAAAAAATTACAATTCATCCGCAATATTATCTAAAAAAAAAGGGTTATTATTAAAAATGGTACAAGAAAATATTTCTTAAAGGTTCAGTGGCACCTCATATCTTGAATGTTAAATGATGCAATATTACCCATAAATATAGATTTTGCTTGTGACCTCCAACTTTGTCCCCTTCCTACACTGGTCTCCTGAAGTTGCAGGAGTATGGTTCAACAGGCATGAAACATCCTCTTGTGGACATTCTTCACACGTGAGCCTAGACCGTGAGTGTCAGTAGACTGATCGACCATAAGCATCACAACTAATCCTGATCATCTGAAATCCACAGAGATGCACTTTCCAGCAGAAACCTTTGAACAGTGACCAGGCATCCTGGCGAATTTCCCCTTCCCTAGCCTTCCCCATTGGAGACTAATTGTAATGCCGCAGCTGAGATCAGCACAGTTTGAACCTGCCTGCACTGCTTTGGCTGGCGCATTTAACCATTGAATTTGTAGAAAGTCACGGCTCTTTACAAATAAATCTTAATCTTGCATTAAAAAAAAAACAAATTAAGTATTACAATAATTATTTGTTTTAAATGTAATTAGATTTCACCAGGGCATCCTGGAGGGAGGGAATAATAAAAACAGCCACGTTTCCTCCTCTGGTCACCAGGCCGCGGCCCGAATCCGAACGTGTCTGTGGGCGGCGGCGATCGAGGACAGGGGGGGGGGGTGCTGTGCCGGGGGAGGGGGTTGTGTTGTGCTGCCCCGGGGGGAGGAGGGGGGGGGGGTTGTGTTGTGCTGCCCCGGGGGGAGGAGGGGGGGGGGGGTGCTGTGCCGGGGGAGAGATGGGGGGAGGGGGGGGGTGGTTGTGTTGTGCTGCCCCGGGGGGAGGAGGGGGTTGTGTTGTGTTGTGCTGCCCCGGGGGGAGGAGGCGGGGGGGGGGGTTGTGTTGTGCTGCCCCGGGGGGAGGAGGGGGGGGGGGTTGCGTTGTGCTGCCCCGGGGAGAGGAGGAGGGGGTGGGGAGGAGGGGGGGGTGCTGTGCCGGGGGAGAGATGGGGGGAGGGGGGGGTTGTGTTGTGCTGCCCCGGGGGGTGGTGCTGCCCCGGGGGGGGGGGGGGTTGTGTTGTGCTGCCCCGGGGGGAGGAGGAGGAGGGGGGGGGGGTTGTGTTGTGCTGCCCCGGGGGGAGGAGGAGGAGGGGGGGGGGGTTGTGTTGTGCTGCCCCGGGGGGAGGAGGAGGGGGGGGGGTGTGAGTGGTGCTGTGCCGGGGGGAGATGGGGGGGGGGGGGTGTGAGTGGTGCTGTGCCGGGGGGAGGAGGGGGGGGGGGTGAGTGGTGCTGCCCCGGGGGGAGATGGGGGGGGGGGGTGTGAGTGGTGCTGTGCCGGGGGGAGGAGGGGGGGGGGGGTGAGTGGTGCTGCCCCGGGGGGAGGAGGGGGGGGGGTGTGAGTGGTGCTGTGCCGGGGGGAGGAGGGGGGGGGGGGGTGTGAGTGGTGCTGCCCCGGGGGGAGGAGGGGGGGGGGGGGGGTGTGAGTGGTGCTGCCCCGGGGGGAGGAGGGGGGGGGGGGGGTGTGAGTGGTGCTGCCCCGGGGGGAGGAGGGGGGGGGGGGGGTGTGAGTGGTGCTGCCCCGGGGGGAGGAGGGGGGGGGGGGGGTGTGAGTGGTGCTGTGCCGGGGGGAGGGGCGGGACAGCTGCCACTGTCCAAACTCAGACACTCGGGAGAGACTTCTACAATAAAACCCCCAGTAAAGTCCCCTCAGAATAAATGGCATGAATATCAGAGAGAGAGAGAGAGAGAGAAGCCGACCTGCTGTGCGCCGCCATCACCATATTAAGCGACGAATAAATGATCACTGCGGGAAAATAAACATTTAATACAAATCCAGCGCCAACTCTGGGGACTTCCGGTCCCTCCAGTTCCGTGCTCCGGCTTGTTCACTTCCGGGCCGCCACAGACGGTGGTTCCGGGTTTGTGGGCTGTTTCCCTCGCACTGGGTGTCGCTGCCTTGAGACGAAGGTCGGGAGAGTGAGCTGCTTTCTCCCAAGTCCCATCCGTTCACTGCTCTCAATCAGTTGCTTTTTTTGAATGCCAACTTCCGAATAAACTTAACCTGGCCCGGATAATTTCTTGTATACATTTTTGTGTCTGCATTTTGTTAAGAGTCTGGGCAGCTCCGAATCTCAACAACATGCATTTATATAGCGCCTGTAACATATAAAATTTGACAATTTTAAAAAAAATTGACACCGAGTTGCATAAGGAGATATTTGGACAGGATTGGTAGGTTATAAGGAGCGTCTTAGAGGAGCCGGAGAAGTTTAGGGAGAGAATTCCAGAGCATAGGACACTAATGGTGGCGTATTGGGGATTAGCAAGTGGCCAGAATTGGAGAACCACTGAGATCTCAGAGGGTTGTCGGCAATGTTCCCCTGAGGTGCGCGGTCACGCACCAATCGGAAGGTCCCGCGCAAACCGCTCATCAGCTGCTGCCGCTGGAAAACATACTGCACAGCAAAAAAAAAATTGACGGAACATTGGTTGGAGAGCTGGAGGTAGCCCTGACGAGGGAGCCTGGCCGACAAACTGGCAAGAGCTGGAGGCCAAAGTGGCCACTCGCCTAGGGCGCTGGACAGGACTGCTCCGAGTGCTGTCCTACAGGGGTCGAGCGCTAGTCATAAACCAGCTGGTGGCCGCTATGCTGTGGTACCGGCCGGTCACTTTGACCTCTCCTCCTGCGTTTGTCGCCAAGCTACAGAAGAAGCTGGTCGACTTCTGGAACAACAGGAAGCATTGGGTTTCTGCTGTGGTTCTGAGTCTCCCACTTAGGGAAGGCGGTCAGCGTGGTTTGAGTTAGCGCCCAGGCTGCGATTTCAGAGATACCTGTACGTCGAGCACCTTCCTAGATGGTGTGTGCTGGCGACGTATTTTTTCCGCCAGCAGTACTGCCTCAATTATGACACGCAGCTCCTGTTTGTGAGCCTGGGGGGCGTCAGGACCGCCATGCAGGGGCTACCTGTCTTTTACCAGGAACTTATCAGGGTTTGGAACAGAGTCGCCACCAAGTGCAGTTCACCCCCACCCCCTGTCCGGAGTGGCGGCTGTCCTTCGGGATCCGCTGCTCAGGAATCCGTACCTCCACGACCGCGGTTTTAGGTGGCAGGCGGACGAGAGGGCTGTGTCTGGCAAGATGACCAGGGTCAGGGACCGGCAAGATGACCAGGGTCAGGGACCGGCAAGATGACCAGGGTCAGGGACCTGCTCGATGGCGGAGGAGCGGGTTGGATGGCGCGCCGCCGATGTCATCGAGTCACTAAAAACAGCGCTGGGCCTTGACTCGGTTAGGTGAGTCGAGGAGGCTCAAGCATGTGGGCGATCCCGTCCGAACTGACCCCCATCCGGACGGAATTCCTCATCGGTGCCAAGCCCCGAAACCTCCCTCGGGAGTCGACGCCTCACAACTTGAGTCTCCTCCGGGAAATCCCCTCCGTGCCTTTCAGTCCTGCGCGGAGAGGATTCCTGTACGGGCTGCTCTTGCACACTCTCCACGTTGCCATCCTCGTCTGCCGTCCGGACACGCCATGGCGCACCATCTTGCCGTCCGGAGGAGGCGAGGGTCCCCAATGGAGTGCTCTCTATGCGGGAGTCCTCCCTCTATTTATTGGGGACTTGACCTGGAGGGTGTCGCACGGAGCAGTCCCATGCAATAAGTTTTTAAGTCGGTTCACGGGCTCCCAGGTCGCCTGGAATTTCTGCGGTCTAGAGGAGTCCGTGTTCCACGTGTTTATTGAGTGTGCGAGGTTGCAGCCCCTCTTCCAATATCTGAAGGGGCTGCTCCTCAAATTCTGGTTGCACTTCAGTCACACATTCCTGAACTTTGGGCACCCTGTGCGGAGGGGAGTGGGCAGGTCGGTAGGCCTCCTCGTAGGACTGCTCCTGGGCATGGCCAAGGGGACCATCAGCCGGTCCAGGCAGCGGGCAGTCGAGGGGGTCGTTCAGCCTGACTCCTGCCTCTCTTCCGCGGCTACATCCGAGCCAGGCTATCCTTGGAGATGGAGCACGCGGTGTCCACCAGCGCCGGAGGGACTGGAGTGCATCATCATCCCCGGCAACCAAATTTTGATTTGATTTAAATTACTGCCAAAGTTTAATTTGTTTATTGTGTCGGGTTTAGTGCCCGCCACCACGCACCTCCCCCCCCGGCTCCCCCACCTTTTAGCCATGGGGCACTTGTATAATTTGTGTTATTAGTACCTTCAAAAAAAAACATGAGGGCACTTGAAAAGTTCTTGTGAGTATGAGCCCCCTTTAAACAGAGGGCACTTGATTGGTTGCAACAAAATAGTTTTAGGCAATGTTCCCCCAAGATGCGCGGCCACGCACCAATCGGGACGTCACGCGCAAACCGCTCATCAGCTGCTGCCGCTGGAAAACATATTGCGCAGCAAATTTAAAAGGACCGCGCAGCAAAAACAAATTGACGGAACATTGATTGTAGAGCTGGAGGTACCCCTGACGAGGAAGCCTGGCCAGCGAACTGGCAAGAGCTGGAGGCCAAAGTCGCTGCTCGCCTAGGGCACTGGACAGGACTGCTCTGAGTGCTGTCTTATAGGGGTCAAGCTCTAATCATAAACCAGCTGATGGCCGCTATGCTGTGGTACCGGCTGGTCACTTTGACCCCTCCCCCTGCGTTTGTCGCCAAGATACAGAAGAAGCTGGTCGACTTCTTCCGGAACAACAGGAAGCACTGGGTCTCTGCTGTGGTTCTGAGTCACCCGCTCAGGGAGGGCGGTCAGGCGTTGGTGTACGTTAGCACCCAGGCTGCGACTTTCTGTCTTCAGACCCTGCAGAGATACCCGAATGTCGAGCACCCTCCTAGATGGTGTGTGCTGGCGACGTTTTCTTCCACCAGCAAATTTTAATTTGATCAAGTTGACTGTCCAAAGTTTAATTTGTTTAATTGTGTTAGTTTTAGTGCCCCCCTTTAACCAGGGACACTTGATTTACTTGTGCGACTTAAAATAGTTGTAGAGCTGGAGGAGGTTACAGAGATAGGGTGGGTCGAGGCCATGTAGGGATTTGAAAACAAGGATGAAAATTTTTAAATCATGGCATTGCCGGACCGGGTGCCAATGTTGGTCAGCAATGGGAGAACGGGACTTAGTGCAAATTAGCATATGTACAGCAGAGTTTTGAATGAGCTCAGGTTTACGGAGGGTGCAAGGTGGGAGGCCAGCCAGGGGAGCATTTGAATAGTTGAGACTTGAGGTAATAAATCTCATAAAATTCCTGCCACAATGCGCAAAGTGAGCCTAACTCCAGTGTCGGCATTTAGCAAAATTGATTACACCTCCCCCTCCTCCTCCGCCCCAGTGGAATCCACCAGCCTAAGTTGTCCATGACTCCTGCTGAGTTGAAATGAATAGTTATAGAGTTCATGCAGTAGCAATGATTGTGAATGATCACTAGAATATCAAACTATCTTCCATTGTAACAGCATGCTGATTCAGATACCCCATCTGAAACTTAATTAAAGTCACTCAGCTTCGTTGACCTGTGAATTTAACTCTTGAGGGCGAAGTAATTATATTGGGATGGCTCTTGGCCCAATGGAGCTTTAATACCCCACAGCAAGAGTGCCATTAAAGGCAACCTTATAATGCAAATAACCCCGTCGTAAAGGTGTTGGAGGCATTGAAACTATCCATCAAAGGAGGTGTGGTGGGGAACCTCAAATTACTGCGCACTGCCAGTTGAAAGGTAAATAATATCTGTTTCCAGAATTGGTATTGGATTCATCATCTTGGTTCTGGCTACTTAGCCTGTCTGTACATTCAAGCAATGCTTTTTTTTTATCAATGCTACCTTGTACCATCAAAGTCCTGACATTGGGAAAAGTGCTGGCCAGGTATGAAAATACAAATGCAGTTTTGCAATAATTGCACATGCTGCATTAATGTCATATTTGTAAATTCTAAGCAAATGCACATGTGCATATCTTGCACATGCAGTTATCCCATTGCAATATAAATAGTATATACTCAATAGCAAGGGAACAAGCAAGCTCTGACAATGGGATTGCTTCTGGATTATAATTTGGAAATAAAGCACAATAAGGTTCCCTTGGTGCCTTATCAGGTAATTACAACATCCATTCACAGGATGTGGGCATTGCTGGCAAGGCCGGCATTTATTGCCCATCCCTAATGCCCTTCAAAAGGTGGTGGTGAGCCACCTTCTTGAACCGCTGCAGTCCATGTGATAAAGGTACTCCCACAGTGCTGTTAGGAAGGGAGTTCTAGGATTTTGACCCAGTGACGATGAAGGAACAGCGATATATTTCCAAGTCAGGAATGTGTGTGACTTGGAGGGGAACTTGGAGGTGGTAGTGCTCCCGTGCACCTACTGCCCTTGTCCTTCCAGGTGGGAGAGATCGTGGGTTTGGGAGGTTCTGTCGGAGAAGCCTTGGCGAGTTGCTACAGTGCATCTTGTAGATGGCACACATTGCAGCCACGGTGCGCCGGTGGTAGAGGGAGTGAATGTGAAAAGTGGTGGATGAGGTGCCAAACAAGCGGGCTGCTTTGTCTTGGCTGGTGTCGAGCTTCTTGAATGTTGTTGGAGCTGCACTCATCCAGGCAAGTGGAGAGTATTCCATCACACTCCTGACTTGTGCCTTGTATGTGGTGGAGAGGCTTTGGGGAGACAAGAGGTGAGTCACTCGCTGCAGAATACCTAGCCTCTGACCTGCTCTAGTAGCCACAATATTTATGTGGCTGGTCCAGTTAAGTTTCTGGTCAATGTGACCCCTTGGATGTTGATGGTGGGATTCGATGATGGTAATGTCATTGAATGTCAAGGGAAGGTGGTTAGACTCGCTCTTTTTGGAGATGGTCATTGCCTGACACGAATATCACTTCCCACTTATCAGCACAAGCCTGAATGTTGTCCAGGATTTACTTCATTTCGTGAGATTTTGCAAAGGGAACTGAACACTGTACAATCATCAGCGAACATCCCCACTTCTGACCTTTATGATGGAGGGAAGGTCATTGATGAAGCAGCTAAAGATGGTTGAGCCTGGGATACTGGCCTGAGAGTCTCCTGCAGCGATGCCCTGGGGCTGAGATGATTGGCCTCCAACAATCACAACCATCTTCTTTTGTGCTAGATATGACTCGAGCCAGTCGAGAGTTTTCCCCCTAATTCACATTGACTTCAATGGTACTAAGACTCTTTGATGCCACATTTGGTCGAATGCTGTCTTGATGTCAAGGGCAGTCAGTCTCACCTCACCTCTGGAATTCAACTCTTTTGTCCATGTTTGTGTAATGTATGTACATAAGGTCTGCCCACCAACAGGGGGCACTACCCTCGGAGGTCCTAGGGTCTTAGGTACACTCGTGCTGGGCCCGGTATATAATCTGAACTTCACCTTTGTATCTGTTATGTATGCAATAAAGGTTCAAACTGAGTACTGTTTAACTAAGCAAGGTACAACCTTGCGTCTGCTTTATTTAGTCCCAAAGTGCCTGACTCACAACATGGCTGACCTTTTATACCAGAGCAGCACCATGTGCGTGCTGCTCAGAGACCTCCAACAATGACGCCATCTGATGGCTGCAAACAGAATGTACATACAAGACAATACCCTCCTCTGAGATCTTATCACAGTCTTTCACAGGTTGAGACGGTCCGGTGCTTTACGCTCCCGGGTTGACCGTCTCAGTTCGATTCCGGCCTTGGGTGAGTGTGCGGAGTCTGTTGTGGCTGATGGCTGGATGACTGACTTGTTGGAGGTGGCAGTGGCCAAGTCAGGAATTGCAAGTCCATTTTTATTGAACAAGTCCGTGATGGAAATTCCGGGTTCACTGATGACCCTTGAGTCCTCTGAAGGCTGCTGATAGGTTGGTTGGTCGTCGATGGTTTCTTCGTCCGACTGCTCTGGCTCGTCTGTGTGCCTCAGCTTTGTCTGATCCATGTGTTTCCTGCAAGTTTGCCCATTCTTGAACTTAATAACAAATACTCTGTTGCCCTCCTTGGCCATGACCGTACCAGCGATCCATTTGGGACCCCGACCATAGTTCAACTTATATACAGGATCATTAACAGAAATCTCGCGTGACACAGTTGCGCGATCGTGGTACCCTTGTTGACTTTGTCTTCTGTATTCAACATGATTATTTAAATCTGGGTGTACCAGAGATAGCTTGGTCTTAAGACCTCTTTTCATCATGAGTTCAGCAGGAGAGACCCCTGTGAGTGTGTGAGGTCTTGTCCTGTAACTCAGCAGTATGCAGGACAAGTGGGTCTGCAGTGACCCTTGGGTTACTCTCCTCATGCTTTACTTGATAATTTGTACTGCACGTTCTGCTTGCCCGTTGGATGCAGGCTTGAACGGTGCTGACCTGACATGTTTCATGCCATTAAGTTTCACAAACTCCTGAAACTCCTGACTGGTGAAGCACGACCCATTGTCGCTCACGACTATGTCAGGCAGATCATGTGTCACGAACATGACATTGAGATTCTCTATAAGTGCTGTGGACGTGCTGGATGACATGATTATGCATTCTATCCACTTCGAATATGCGTCCACCACCACTAAAAACATCTTGCCCAGGAAGGGACCTGCAAAGTTTACATGGATCCTGGACCAAGGTTTGGACGGCCACGACCACAGACTCAGCGGCAATTCCGCTGGTGCTTTGCTGAGCTGCATGCAAGTGTTGCACTGATGCACGCATGCTTCCAGCTCAGAATCAATTCCTGGCCACCATACATGGGACCTGGCGATGGCCTTCATCATCATTATACCAGGATGTGTGCTGTGTAACTCACGCACGAAATTCTCTCTCCCTTTCTTGGGCATTACAACACGATTGCTCCACAATATGCAATCTGCTTGAATAGACAGTTCGTCCTTGCAACGAATGTACAGTTTGGCCTCCTCGTACATTTGCTTAGGTATGGCAGACCAATCGGGTCCTGGCTGGTCCAGGTCGTAACTTGTTGAGCCGTGACAAGGGTTCCTTCAATCTCAAAAGCATCCATGATTAACATTAGATCTGCCGGTTGTGGCATTTCCACCTCCGGTGTGGGCAACGGCAACCGGCTCAAAGCATCGGCACAATTCTCTGTGCCAGGTCTGTGGCGAATGACATAATCATAGGCAGATAATATCAGCGCCCACCTTTGGATGCGGGATGAAGCGCTGGTATTGATACCTTTGCTCTCGGAAAACAATGAAATGAGCGGCTTGTGATCAGTCTCTAATTTGAACCTCAGACCGAACAGTTATTGATGCATCTTTTTAACACCGTACACACACACTAAAGCTTCTTTTCCTACCATGCTGTAGGCTCTTTCTGCTTTAGACAAACTTTTGGATGCATATGCGACAGGTTGAAGTTTCCCCGACTCATTGGCTTGTTGGAGTACGCAACCAATTCCATATGACGATGCGTCACATGCCAAAACTAAACGTTTACATAGGTCATAATGTACCAGCAGCTTGTTCGAGCAAAGCAGATTGGTGGCTTTCTTTAAGCTCTGTCTTGCAATGCGCCCCACACCCAGTTGTCGCCTTTTCTCAATAGCATGTGCAGTGCTTCTAGTAAGGTGCTCAATTTAGGTAGGAAGTTACCAAAGTAGTTGAGTAGACCCAGGAACGAACGCAGCTCCATCATACTCTGTGGCTTGGTTGCATTCTTGATGGCTTTGGTTTGCACATCAGTAGGACTGATGCCATCAGCGGCAAATTTCCTCCCGAGGAATTCGACCACCGGTGCCATGAAGACGCACTTCGAGTGTTTCAGTCTGAACATAAGAATATACATAAGAATTAGGAACAGGAGTAGGCCATCTAGCCCCTCGAGCCTGCTCCGCCATTCAAAAAGATCATGGCTGATCTGGCCGTGGACTCAGCTCCACTTACCCGCCCGCTCCCCATAACCCTTAATTCCCTTATTGCTTAAAAATCTATCTATCGGTGATTTGAATACATTCAATGAGCTAGCCTCAACTGCTTCCTTGGGCAGAGAATTCCACAGATTCACAACCCTCTGGGAGAAGAAATTCCTTCTCAACTCGGTTTTAAATTGGCTCCCCCATATTTTGAGGCTGTGCCCCCTAGTTCTAGTCTCCCCGACCAGTGGAAACAATCTCTCTGCCTCTATCTTGTCTATCCCTTTCATTATTTTAAATGTTTCCATAAGATCCTTCTGAACTCCAACGTAAAGACCCAGTCTACTCAATCTATCATCATAAGGTAACCACGTCATCTCCGGAATCAGCCGAGTGAATCGTCTCTGTACCCCCTCCAAGGCTACTATATCCTTCCTTAAGTAAAGTAACCAAAACTGCATGCAGTACTCCAGGTGCGGCCTCACCAATACCCTATACAGTTGCAGCAGGACCTCCCTGCTTTTGTACTCCATCCCTCTTGCAATGAAGGCCAACATTCCATTCGCCTTCCTGATTACCTGCTGCACCTGCAAACTAACTTTTTGGGATTCACGCACAAGGACCCCCAGGTCCCTCTGCACCGCAGCATGTTGTAATTTCTCCCCATTCAAATAATATTCCCTTTTACTGTTTTTTTTTCCAAGGTGGATGACCTCACATTTTCCTACATTGTATTCCATCTGCCAAACCTTAGCCCATTTGCTTAACCTATCTAAATCTCTTTGCAGCCTCTCTGTGTCCTCTACACAACCCGCTTTCCCACTAATCTTTGTGTCATCTGCAAATTTTGTTACACTACACTCTGTCCCCTCTTCCAGGTCATCCATATATATTGTAAACAGTTGTGGTCCCAGCACCGATCCCTGTGGCACACCACTAATCACTGATTTCCAACCCAAAAAGGACCCATTTATCCCGACTCTCTGCTTTCTGTTAGCCAGCCAATTCTTTATCCATGCTAATACATTTCCTCTGACTCCACGTACCTTTATCTTCTGCAGTAACCTTTTGTGTGGCACTTTATCGAATGCCTTTTGGAAATCTAAATACACCACATCCATCGGGACACATCTATCCACCATGCTCATTATATCCTCAAAGAATTCCAGTAAATTAGTTAAACATGATTTCCCCTTCATGAATCCATGCTGCGTCTGCTTGATAGCACTATTCCTATCTAGATGTCCCGCTATTTCTTCCTTACTGATAGTTTCAAGCATTTTCCCCACTACAGATGTTAAACTAACTGGCCTATAGTTACCTGCCTTTTGTCTGCCCCCTTTTTTAAACAGAGGCGTTACATTAGCTGCTTTCCAATCCGCTGGTACCTCCCCAGATTCCAGAGAATTTTGGTAGGTTATAACGAATGCATCTGATAGGTCCTTACTATACAGTATAGATGCACACGAGGCCCATGCTTGAGAGAAGGTCAGTCTGTGACCTGTCCTTTATTCCTTAGCACTCCCAGTGATGAAGGTGGGTGGAGCTTCCCCCTTTGTACCTGAAGGCCCAGGTTAGGAGTGTCTCCCACCTAGTGGTCATTGTTCTCACGGTGTACAAATTAGGTCAGATTATACATGGGTTACAATGCTGGTTGAGTACATGACATCACCTTCCCCCCAAAGTCTTATTGGGATCACAGGTTGAGTCTCTCTGGTGGTTTACGCTCCCTTGTAGAGTGCCTGAGTTGGGGCTCCGGTTGTTGGGCGCTGGCCTGAGTGTCTGCTGTTTGCGCTGCCTCAGGCCTGTCCGGACTGCCCACGGTGATTGGGCTCTCCTCCCTTTGGTTTCGGTGTTCGGTCACCTGTGGTGGAGTGAACTCTACATCATGTTCTTCCTCTGCTTCTTCTATGGGGTTGCTGAACCTCCTTTTTGTTTGATCCACGTGTTTGCAGCAGATTTGTCCATTGGTAAGTTTAACTACCAGAATCCTATTTCCTTCTTTGGCAATCACAGTGCCTGCGAGCCATTTGGGTCCTGCAGCATTGTTGAGGACAAAAACGGGATCATTTACATCAATACATCGCGTCCTCGCATTCCTGTCATGGTAGTCATATTGTGGCTGGCGCCTGCTCTCGACAGTTTCTTTCATGGTGGGGTGTATAAGGGATAACCGGGTTTTGAGCGTCCTTTTCATTAGCAGCTCTGCGGGTGGAACCCCTGTGAGCGAGTGTGGTCGGGATCTATAGGCCAACAGGAGGCGTGATAAGCGTCTTTGTAGGGAACCCCCTTGGATTCTGAGCATCCCCTGTTTGATTATCTGCACTGCTCGTTCTGCCTGGCCGTTTGAGGCCGGCTTGAACGGTGCCGTTCTGACGTGGTTAATTCCATTGCCTGCCATGAAGTCCTGGAATTCAGTGCTTGTGAAGCACGGGCCATTGACTCTGACCAAGATGTCCGGTAGACCGTGGGCGGCGAACATTGCCCGTAGACTTTCTACCGTGGCAGAGGATGTGCTTGAATTTAAAATGTCACACTCGATCCATTTGGAGTAGACATCTACTACAACCAAAAACATTTTTCCCATGAAAGGACCTGCGTAGTCCACATGGATGCATGACCAAGGCTTGGCGGGCCATGGCCAGGGGCTAAGGGGGATTCCCTGGGCGCATTACCCAGCTGGGCACACGTGTTGCACCTGCGAACACAAAGTTCCAGATCTGCGTCTATCCCTGGCCACCAAACGTGTGACCTGGCAATTGCCTTCATCATGACAATGCCCGGGTGCTCATTGTGGAGTTCTCTGATGAACACCTCTCTGCCCATCTGGGGCATGACTACCCGGTTTCCCCACAGTAGGCAATCGGCCTGAATCGAGAGTTCATCTCTGCGCCTGTGAAATGGTTTAAATTCCTCAGGGCATGCTCTGTACATGGCTGCCCAGTCCCCATTCAGGACACATTTCTTGACTAGAGACAATAGCGGGTCTCTATTTGTCCAGACTTTAATCTGATTGGCTGTCATGGGTGAGCCTTCGCTTCCGATAGCTTCAACAGCCATGACCATCTCAGCAGCATGTTCGGTAGCCCCCTCAGTGGTAGCTAGTGGGAGCCTGCTGAGTGCATCGGCGCAGTTTTCGGTGCCCGGTCTGTGCCGAATTGTATAGTCATAGGCGGCTAATGTGAGTGCCCACCTCTGTAAGCGGGCCGATGCGTTTGCATTTATGGCCTTGTTGTTGGCCAAAAGGGACGTTAGGGGTTTTGATCTGTCTCCAGCTCAAATTTCCTGCCAAACAGGTACTGGTGCATTTTCTTTACAGCATATACACATGCGAGCACCTCCTTTTTTACCATCCCGTAACCCCTTTCTGCCTGGGACAGACTCCTGGAGGCATAAGCTACTGGCTGTAACTGACCCTTGACATTGACATGCTGCAACACACACCCGACACCATAGGATGACGCATCACACGTTAACACAAGTTTCTTACATGGGTCGTATAGTGTTAACAGAGTGTTGGAACATAACAAATTGCGTGCTTTATTAAAAGCCCTTTCCTGGCTGTTCCCCCAGACCCATTCACGACCTTTGCGTAGGAGCACATGTAGCGGCTCGAGCAGCGTGCTCAATTTGGGAAGAAAGTGACCAAAATAGTTCAGGAGCCCCAGGAATGAACGCAGCTCCATCGTGTTACGGGGTCTTGGTGCTCTCTGGATCGCTTCCGTCTTGGACGCAGTAGGGCTGATCCCATCTGCTGCTACCCTCATCCCAGGAATTCTACCTCTGGAGCTAGGAAGATGCACTTCGCCTTTTTCAGTCGCAGCCCTACCCGGTCCAGTCTGCGTAGCACCTCCTCCAGGTTGTGGAGTGTTCTTCAGTATCGTAACCCGTGATGAGGATGTCATCCTGAAAAACCACCGTCCTTGGAATCGACTTGAGAAGGCTTTCCATATTTCGTTGGAAGATCGCGGCGGCCGAGCGAATCCCAAACGGACATATGTTGTACTCAAACAACCCCTTGTGTGTCGTGATGGTGGTCAGCTTCTTCAACTCACTCGCCAGCTCCTGGGTCATGTAAGCTGAGGTCAGGTCCAATTTTGAAAAAAGTTTGCCACCAGATAGCGTCGCAAAGAGGTCCTCCGCTCTCGGTAGCGGGTACTGGTCTTGGAGTGACACCCGATTGATGGTGGCCTTGCAATCACCACATGTCCTGACCGACCCATCCGCCTTGAGCACCGGCACAATCGGGCTTGCCCAGTCACTGAATTCGATTGGCGAGATGATGCCTTCCCTCAGCAGGCGGTCCAATTCGCCTTCTATCTTTTCCCACATCATGTACGGCACCGTTTTGGCCTTGTGGTGTACTGGACTGGCGTCCGGGTTTATGTGAATGACTACCTTGGCCATAAACTCATTTACTTTATTTAGAATGCTGCGTGCGTTTAGGCAGAGTGTTTTAATACTAGTTTTTAAACCATGATTTTTAGTTTTGACCCCTCCTGCAGCCCCTTTATATTCATACATATTGTCCCTTCCTATCACCTTGTGGTTTACACTTACCCCAGTGCTACTCTGCTCTGTTGCCTCCTGCCTTTTGCATTCTTTCTTGGGGTCCTGTTCATCTGCGCTCTCACCCACTCTAACTAGCTCAGAGCCCTCTCCTGGGTTCCAAATACTCCTCGTATTGAGGCACCGAGCTTTCATGCTTGCCTTTTTATTACACTTTGACCCTTTAGAATTTTGCTGTTTCAGGAGAAACTTCTTCACTCAGAATTATGAACCTGTGGAATTCTCTACCACAGAAAGTTGTTGAGGCCAGTTCAAAAGGGAGTTAGATGTGGCCCTTACAGCTAAAGGGATCAAGGGATATGGAGAGAAAGCAGGAATGGGGTGCTGAAGTTGCATGATCAGCCATGATCATATTGAGTGGTGCAGGCTCGAAGGGCTGAATGGCCTACTCCTGCACCTATTTTCTATGTTTCTATGTTTCTATGAAGGCCAACATGCCATTTACCTTCTTCACCACCTGTTGTACCTGCATGCCAACCTTCAATGACTGATGTACCATGACACCCAGGTCTCGTTGCACCTCCCCTTTTCCTAATCTGTCACCATTCAGATAATATTCTGCCTTCCTGTTTTTGCCACCAAAGTGGATAACCTCACATTTATCCACATTATACTGCATCTGCCATGCATTTGCCCACTCACCTAACCTGTCCAAGTCACCCTGCAGCCTCTTAGCATCCTCCTCACAGCTTACACTGCCACCCAGCTTAGTGTCATCTGCAAACTTGAAAATATTACTTTCGTCTAAATCATTGATGTATATTGTGAATAGCTGGGGTCCCAGCACTGAAACTTGCGGTACCCCACTAGTCACTGCCTGCCACTCTGAAAAGGACCCGTTTATTCCTACTCTTTGCTTCCTGTCTGCCAACCAGTTCTCTATCCACGTCAATACATTATCCCCAGTACCATGTGCTTTAATTTTTCACACTAATCTCTTGTGTGGGACCTTTTCAAAAGCCTTTTGAAAGTCCAAATACATCACATCCACTGGTTCTTCCTTGTCCACTCTACTAGTTACATCCTCAAAAAATTCTAGAAGATCTGTCAAGCATCATTTCCCTTTCATAAATCCATGCTGTCTTGGACCGATCCTGTCACTGCTTTCCAAATGCGCTGCTATTACATCTTTAATAATTGATTCCAACATTTTCGCCACTACCGATGTCAGGCTAACCGCTACCGAAAGCTGATGACCTGTTTGCAACACTAGCCGGGGGAAATTCGTTCACCAAATTGGATCTAACGTTGGCCTACATGACACAGGAACTGGTTGAATCATCAAAGAAATTTATGTGCATCAACACGCACAAGGACTGTTTATTGATAATATGCCCTTTTGACATTCGTTCGGTCGGTGGCAGCCATATTTCAGAGAAACATGGAGAGCCTATTGAAATCCGTCCCCAGGATCGTGGTATTCCAAGACGACATCCTCGTCACAGATCGTGACATCGCTGAGCACCTGCACAATTTGGAAGAGGTTCTGAGTCGTCTGGACAAAGTGGGACTCAGGCTGAAACTTTCGAAGTGCGGTTTCATGGCATCAGAAGTCGAATTCCTTGGACGAAAGATTGCTGCAGACGGAATCAGGCCTACAGACGCAAAAACAGAGGCCATCAAAAATGCGCCCAGGCGCCAGAATGTGACGGAGTTGCGTTCGTTCCTGGGTCTTCTCAACTACTTCCGTAATTTATTACCCAAATTGAGCAGAGTATTAGAGCCTTTGCACAAGCTGCTCAGGAAAGGAGACGACTGGGTGTGGGGTGAACTTCAAGACAGATCCTTTGAGAAGGCTAGAAATCTGTTGTGTTCCCACAAGCTACTGGTACTGTATGACCCATGCAAGCATCTAGTTTTGACCTGTGATGTGTCGTCCTATGGGGTCGGCTGCGTACTCCAGCAAGCCAATGAGTCAGGTAAACTACAACCAGTTGCATACACGTCTCAAAGCCTCCCCAAGGTGGAAAGAGCCCATGACATGGTAGAGAAAGAGGCTTTAGCATGTGTTTATGGGGTAAAAAAAATGCACCAGTACCTGTTTGGTTTTCGCTTCGAGCTGGAAACCGATCACAAGCCGCTTATATCGTTGTTCTCAGAACATAAAGGTATCAATACCAACGCGCTGTCCCGCATCCAGAGGTGGGCACTGACATTATCTGCCTATGATTAGGTAATTCGCCATAGACCAGGCACCGACAACTGCGCTGATGCATTGAACCGGTTACCGTTGCCCACACCGGAGGTGGAAACGCCAATGCCCGCAGAGATTACTCATGGTCATGGAAGCCTTTGAGAGTGAAGGGTCGTCTGTCATTGCTCAACAAGTTAAGACCTGGACCAGCCAGGATCCGACCCCATCGGTTGTAAAACGTTGTGTTCTTAACGGGTACTGGTCGACCATCCCCAAGGAAATGGGTGATGAAACCAAGCCATACAGCTGTCGCAAAGATGAGCTTTCCATCCAGTCCGACTGTTTACTGTGGGGTAATCGTGTTATAATGTCCAAGAAAGACAGGGCGAGATTTGTACGGGAGTTACATAGTATGCATCCCGGCATTGTCATGATGAAGACCATCGGCAGATCCCATGTGTTATGTATGCAACACCTTGTAACCAGCATTCTACCGCTACCAGAGGGCGCATGGGATCCCAGCATCCCTTGGGAGCACTGCATATAAGCAGGCCTCCCATGCTGTGCCAGCGCTTTGGAGTCCGAATAAAGAGACTAAGGTCACACTTACTGAAGTCTACAGTATACAGTCACATTGCTTTATTTGAGACATAACAACTGGCGACGAGTAATAGATAACAAACCATCACGCGAAAATACAGAGAACTGTTGGTATCCTGGAGAAATTCTCATAAGGTGACAATTGGGAAGCCTTCGTGGAGTGACTCGACCAATACTTCATGGCCAACGAGCTGGAAGGGAATGAGAACGCTGCCAAACGAAGGGCGATCCTCCTCACCGTCTGCGGGGCAACAACCTATGGCCTCATGAAGAATCTTCTTGCTCCAGTGAAACCAACAACCAAATCGTGTGAAGAACTGTGTACACTGGTCCGGGTGCACCTAAATCCAAAGGAGAGCGTTCTGATGGCAAGGTATCGATTTTATACATGTGTCAACAATCTGAAGGCCAGTAAGTGGCGAGCTACATTGCCGAACTAAGGCGCCTTGCAGGACATGGCGAATTCGGTGGATTCCTGGAGCAAATGCTGAGAGACGTTTTTGTGCTTGGCATTGGCCATGAGGTTATCCTTCGCAAACTGTTGACTGTTGAAGCACCGAATCTGAGCAAAGCCATAACGATAGCCCAGGCATTTATGTCCACCAGCGATAACACCAAACAAATTTCACAGCATAAAGATGCATTGGCAAGTACTGTACACAAAGTAACATCATTTTCCGGCAGGAATGCATATAGCAGAACGTACACGCCTGCAGCTGCACGACCTCAGGTGACTCGGAGTCCGCCATCAAGTGTGAATGCGAGGCAATTAACACCTTGTTGGCGCTGCGGAGGTGATCATCGAGCCCATCATTGCCGCTTCAAACACTATGTGTGCAAAGGCTGTGGAACAATGGGACACCTCCAGTGAATGTGCAGATGAGCTGCAAATCCTGCAAACCACCACGTTGCAGAGGAAGACTGATCCATGGCGGATCAAACTGAATTAGAGACTCGAACCGAGGAGGCAGAAGTGTACGGGGTACACACCTTCACCACGAAATGTCCACTGATCATGTTAAATGTTGAACTGAATGGAATTCCAGTATCCATGGAATTGGACACGGGTGCGAGTCAGTCTATCATGAGCAAAAAGGCCTTCGAGAGGCTGTGGTGCAACAAGGCACAAAGGCCCAAGCTGAGCCCTATTCATACCAAGCTGAGAACTTACACTAAAAAGAAGATTCCTGTAATTGGCAATGCAGCAATAAAAGTCTCCTATGATGGAGCGGTGCATGAACTACCACTGTGGATTGCACCAGGAGATGGCCCCACACTGTTCGGCAGAAGCTGGCTGGGAAAAATCCGCTGGAACTGGGACGACATCTGAGCGCTTTCGTCCGTCGATGACGCCTCATGTGCCCAGGTTTTGAGCAAGTTCCCGTCATTGTTTGAGCCAGGCATTGGAAATTTCTCTGGGGCGAAGGTGCAGATTCACTTGGTTCCCGGTACACGACTCATCCAACACAAGGCACGTGTGGTGCCATACATGATGCGAGAGAAAGTGGAGATCGAGCTGGACAGGCTGCAATGAGAAGGCATCATCGCGCTGGTTGAGTTCAACGATTGGGCCAGTCCGATTGTTCTGGTTCTCAAGGGTGATGGCATGGTCAGAATTTGTGGGGACTATAAAGTAACGATTAACCGTTTTTCATTGCAGGATCAGTACCCGCTACCCAAGGCAGACGACCTATTTGTGACGCTGGCAGGAGGGAAGACATTCACCAAGTTGGACCTGACCTCGGCCTACATGACGCAGGAGCTGGCAGACGCTTCGAAAGGCCTCACCTGCATCAACATGCACATAGGTCTGTTCATCTACAATAGATGCCCGTTTGGGATTCGATCGGCCACGGCTATTTTTCAAAGGAACATGAAGAGTCTGCTAAAGTCGGTTCCGCACACCGTGGTTTTCCAGGACAACATATTGATCACAGGTCGGGACATCATCGAACACTTGCAGAACCTGGAAGAGGTTCTAAGTCGGCTAGATCGTGTGGGACTCAGGTTGAAACGCTCGGTGTGTTTTCCTGGCACAGGGGGTCGAGTTCTTAGGGAGAAGAATCGCGGCAGGCGGCATCAGACCCATTGACACCAAGACAGAGGCCATCAAGATCGTGACGGAGCTGCGGTTGTTCTGTCATATATGTATACTCTGCATATACTATGCTGGTACTGAGAATGTGAAAAAGGATTGCGAAAGTGGTAGATGGCTAGAGAAGGTAGCAAAAGGATGGAGATAGGGAATCAAGGGAAAATGGCTAAAAGAAAATGTCGAGCTGCGATATTTGCCCTGTCGACACAAACAAAGGATTACTCAGAGTTGTGGTCAAACACGAGTTACGCGAAAAAGCAAAAGTCAGACATGAGTCAGACGAGGGGCTGCTATATCCAGCCATGAAATAGGGAAATCGAAACAATAAACACATCCCTGGAGCCCGCCCTATTTGGAGAGTTGTTAGCCTGCAATTGGGTATGCTATGGGGGAAATCAACCAATGATTGTATAAACTGAGTGTCACTCAAATGTGTTCTGCTGTAACAATGTATAAGTGTTGAGCTTTTGTACTGTTACGTAGCTTGTCAGGATAGAGGTGGACAAACTCGACTCGAGTGGGTTCCCCTTTATCTTAACAGGTCCCGGCCGGGAGATTCTCTAATAAAGGTCATTATGTTGCTAAGACTAAAAGTGTTCGTGTGTCAGTGAATTCGCTGAAACAGATTGAAGGGAAAAGAATCCAGTATCAACATTTGGTGTCAGAAGTGGGATCTCAACGGACGACTGCCGAAAACTTGCGAATTAAGAGCTAGACTAGCCTTGGACGAGACGAGAGGGAAATGGGCACTGGAGTAAATATAATTTCAATACTGCTCCAGTTTCCTCCGGTTTCAAAAGTCTGAGGAAAGTTTAACCACTCGCTGGTTCTCAGGTGGTGTCTGAACGAGATCCAAGTCAATCTGGCGAACACGTTTTAAATTTAGAAAATAAGTGTCCAAGTCAGGTGTGACGTCGACCTTGTATATCACTTGGCCCGTCTAGGCACTGATTGGATTTAAATCGGGAACCTAGAAAGATTAAGTAAGAATTGTCGTGCGGCGTCACGAACAGGCTGTGTGGGTTCGAGGCCCAAGTAAATTAAGTAAGAATTGTCGTGCGGCGTCACGAACAGGCTGTGTGGGTTCGAGGCCCAAGTAAATTAAGTAAGAATTGTCGTGCGGCGTCACGAACAGGCCGTGTGGGTTCGAGGCCCAAGTAAATAGAGAATCACGCGAACCGCGTAGGGAAACGCGGAGGTTAGGGAATTACGTAAAATTAAGCTGTGGGACTACGCGGGACTGTGTAAATTTTAAATTGTACTTACGCCAGGTGCGGTGTCGATCTTGTATCTCTCTTGGTCCACCTCGGCTCTGTGTTAGCTAAACTGAGATCACCGCGGGGCGGCGTGGGGGACGACTCGGATTAATTAGGACCCCGATCCAACGTGCGGCGACACAAGGATGGGTAATTTAGATAAAACTACGAATTCCCTGAAAGGTCATGGATCCAAAAAAAAAACGACTATTGTGAGCGTCTGTTTTAAATGCGTGTATGAATGAGAAAGCTTGTGTTGGGGAAACCGGGGAGTTGTGGTTTGCTTTAGCTCCACCCACTTTTTCAAACAGTGAAAGTTTTTTTAACCCTTCGTAGTGTTGTCCTGTATGTGGGAAGTTTAAGAGTGTGAACCTTATTGAATTACGTATAGTCGGATGATAAGTTACGGAGCCAGGAAATGCACAAAGGATAGGTTTGTTGAGTAAAAACAAAATATATGGTCCCGGTGGTTAAAAAAAAAGGATAAGGATTTAATAGCAAAATGGAGACAGTACTGTCAAAAGCTGAAAGATGAGTCCCTTCTTTCAAGCTGGCAGGAGAACGGCACTAAACTAGGGCTGTCCTTGACAGAAGGAGGACATGTTAAAATTGTAGACGTCATAAAGAAAGAGTGCGCGCACGAGAAACGTACTAAGAGTTCCCCTGGGACCTCTGAGAAGGGTACAGATAAGACTACGTAGTCGAATGGTTGGCTTTGCGTTGACCGAGGCTGATGATGAATTTGATGAATGGTCACTGATTCGGCGCCCAACCCCAACAGCGCCTCCCGCAGCCCCGGGCCCCTCACCACAGTCCCCTTCCCGCCAACCTCCACCCTACACTCCGGCGATAGGAGGTGATGATAACCGTAACCCCACACCAATGAACCGACAAGCCCAGACGGACTCTTCCTCTTCAGATAGTGACTCAAGTCCTCAGTTCACCGACCCTGCGGCCGGTAGGACCAGATCTAAGACTAAAGGACGTAACCTTTTCGTTCAGACCCCTAGTCCAGAGACGCGATGCGGGTGCTCTCATCAGCCCCGCTCTCAGTCTGAACCTCGAGGCCATCAGCAACGACCCACTCGTCATAGCGAAGCTCCAGCATTAGTTCTACAGGCTCGGAGTGTTCTTCGGATAGAGAAACGGCCTCAGGAAATAATACTTCTGTCCAGAAAACTAGGGTAGGAACTAGGCAGTTCCCAGTTCGACCCATGCCTAATCCAGATGCAGCACAGGCTGCGGATCACCCCACCATAAATGTATATGTACCCTGGAAGCCGAATGAGATTATGGCTATCCTGGCTACAATACCAGATCGAAAGAAGGAACCTGTCAAGTTTATAGATTGCCTCCGACTCACCATCGGAGTTTATAATGTGGAATTGAGAGACTTGTGGTCCTTAGTGCAGCAGACCCTGAACCCGACTGAACACGTCCGGTTCTTAGAAAATTTGAGGCGACCCACCCACGATGAGTTAGTGACTGCTCATCCTCTAGACCCGGATCGTCTAGACGCCATTTTTAATGCTCTCAGCAAGGACCTTCAGAAGCCCATCAGTATGGCAGCAGTATTAGAAACTAAACCCAAACGAGAAGAAACTGCCGACGAATTCATGGAAAGATTTATTGAAATATACGGAGGTCAATCAGGAAATAATGCCTTCAGGGCAGGGGACAATTCACCTCAATTCTGCGCTATTCTACTTCAGTGCCTGCCCTATTCGATTGCTCACGTTATCCGGACAAATAATATGAATTGGGCAGATAACAGTAGAGCCCAAATGGAAAGAGCGGTAAAATATTATTGGCAGGAGAAGAAAGGAGGGGAAGGAGGAGGCGCACCCCTGACCCGGGTCAAGACTGAATACGCGACTAGAAAGGAAGAGCCGCCTCGGGTGGAAGGACCAAAACCTGACCCAAGGGGATAGCAGGGTTGGGTGGATAAACAGGTATACGGTTATACCAAACACCCAAATGGCCCAGGGCCCTGCTAATTACGGACTGCCCTACTGTCCCCGGCCTGGTATGGGAAGAGGTCGGGGCTGGGAAAGACGAGATGGATGCTTTAATTGTGGGCAAGAAGGACATTGGAGTAGAGAGTGTCCCTCCCGTCGGCACGAAAGAGGAAGAGGAGGAAGAGGAGGTGGGCAAGGGGGGAGAGGACGGGGATCTTACACTAACTTCTCCCAGAACAACCCCTTTGGCCAACCGTCCCCCGATTACGTAACTTGATTGTACAGAGAACCTCCCCGGATGACGAACCGATTTGCCGGTTTCCAGTCCCTAGCGCGGCTAAACAAATGCGACAGTGGTTGGGGATGATCAATTACTGCAGATCCTGGATCCCTAACGTCGCCCTGATGACTAAGCACCTCACCCCGTATACAAATAAGGAAGGCAGCTTTGAAATAAAAACTGCAGACGTCCAAGCCTTTAAGGAACTAAAGACAGCCCTGCTGCAAGCTCCGGCTTTGGGCCGGCCCCTCTATGACCGGCCCTTTCAACTGTATTGTACCATCCTGAAAGACTGTGCTACTGCTGTCTTAACTTAGAAACACGGGGATAAGCATAGGCCTGTTGCCTACTACTCTTCCAAAATAGACCCCGTTGCCTTGGGGCACCCTGTATGTACTCAAATATTAACCGCCATCTACAATAGCCTTCAATCCACTGCCAACATCACCCTCCAGCAGGATATTGTTGTGTACACCTCTCACTCCGTAGCTGCCCTCCTGGGCCAACTGCAGACTCAACACCTTACCATGGTCAGGCAAAGCAGATATGAGATCTACCTACTGAATAATCCTAAGATGACCTTTCGGCACTGTACGGCCATTAATCCGGCCTGTTTTCTTACTGAGCCACCCCAAGATGAGGAAGAACCCAGTCATGATTGTTTATCTTTAATTCAGGAGGCCTAATCGGTCAGGGAAGATTTAGTTGACGTACCAATGGAAGAACCAGACTGTATTATGTATGTTGACGGAATTTCTTCTATTAATCCAGAAGGTACACGAATCTCAGGATACGCCATAGTAAACTAAGAGAATCAGGTCTTGGAATCTGCCGCCTTTGAAACTGCCTATTCTGCCCAACAAGCTGAACTATTCGCCCTCACCCGAGCCTGTATCTTGGCCAAAGACCTCAAAGTCAATATCTATACCGACTCTAGGTATGCCTTTGGGTTAGCCCATGATTTCGGACAGTTATGGAAAAATAGGGGATTCCTAACCTCACAGGGAAATGAGATATCCAAAAGGCAACTAGTATCAGATTTGTTGCAAGCCCTCATGCTCCCTAAACGTATTGCTATTGTCAAGTGCACTGCCCACACTACCGGAAACTCTCCGGTCGATATAGGAAACTGCCGTGCTGACCGAGAGGCTAAACCGGCCTCTTGTGGACAACAAATGGTGGTGCCTAGAATGATGAGTCAAACTAAAAGTCCTGCCAAGGATAAGTTAGCCTCGGAAAAACCAATGCCAACCATCCAAGATGTCATTAAAGCACAGGAGGACGCTCCTGAAAAAGATAAACTGTTGTGGAAAGATTATGGATGTACTTATGACAATGTTTCTAAACTCTGGACCACTCCCGCGGAACAGACTTGCATGTCTGACGAGTTGGCTCTATGGGTTAGGATTTACCGGAATATGTCGCAGACCTACGAAGGCTCGCGGAACCGTGCGAATTTGGCGAACTCCTCAACAATGTGTTGCGGGACGTTTTCGCGACGGGATGTGACGTGAAGCGGACCATCACCTTAAGCCAGGCGTTCATGATCTCTACTTTGAGATTCGCCCAGAATCAAAACTCACTGGCAAGTACTGTGCAGAAAATAACTTGATCAAAGAATTAGTCCGACTTAGAGTCCGCCAAGGGATGTAAATGTGAATCGTTTAACATGCTGGCGTTGAGGGGGCAACCATCGGGCCCATTTGTGTCGATTCAGACACTGTGTGTGCAAAGACTGCGGCTAAAAGGGCCACCCTCAGCGAATGTGCAGAAGGACTGCGACTCAAAACGTGGCAGAGGCGTCGGCAGGAGATTTCCGATCCAGCAAGGATCATAAAGTACAAGCTAGAGAGGCGACTCAGCCCGAGGAAGCAGTGCACGGGGTGCACACCTTCACTAACAAAAGTCCCCCCATGATGATGAAAGTCAAGATAAATGGCCTTCCTGTTTCCATGGAGTTGATCACGGGGGCGAGTCAGTCACTTATGAGCCAGAAGACATTTGAGAGGCTGTGGGGCAACAAAGAACAAAGACCCAAGCTGAGCCCGATTCAGACAAAGCTGCACACTTACACCAAGGAACTGATCCCAGTCATCGGCAGTGCGGACATAAAAGTATCCTATGATGGAGAGATATACAAATTGCCACTGTGGGTTGTACCAGGTGACGGGCCAACGCTGCTTGGCAGAAGCTGGATGGGGAAGATTCGGCGGCACTGGGGAGACCTCAAAGCACTATCTTCAGTGGACGATGCTTCCTGTGCTCAAATGCTGAGCAAGTTCCCATCCCTATTTGAACCAGGCATCGGCAACTTCACAGGCGCCAAAATGCAGATCCACTTGGTCCCCGAGGCACGGCCTGTTCATCACAAGGCTCGAGCGGTCCCTTACATGATGAGGGAGAAAGTGGAGATCAAATTGGACAGACTTTAACGCGAGGGAATCATATCACGAGTTGAATTCAACAAGTGGGCCAGCCCGATTGTTCCGGTACTTAAGAGCAATGGCATGGTCAAAATCTGCGGCGACTACAAGGTAACGATCAGCCAAGTTTCATTACAGGACCAGTACCCGCTACCCAACACCGATGATCTCTTTGCGACATTAGCAGGGGGAAAGGCATTCACTAAGCTGGATCTAACCTCCACATAACCCAGGAGCTGGCTGAGTCGTCTAAAAATTAACGTGCATTAACACATACAAGGGACTGTTTTTTATCACAGGTGCCCGTTCAGGATCCACTCGGCTGCAGCCATCTTCCAAAGGAACATGGAGAGTCTGTTGAAATCGTTTCCACGTACCGTTGTATTTCAGGATGACATCCTAATCACTGGTCGCGACACCACCGAACACCTGCACAACCTGCAAGAGGTTTTAAGTCGACTAAACAGAGTCGGACTCCAGTTGAAACGATCCAAGTGTGTCTTCCTGGCGCCAGAGGTAGAATTCCTGGGGAGGAAGATTGCGGCAGATGGCATCAGGCCCACGGACTCGAAGACAGAGGCCATCAAGAATGCACCTAGACCATGAAATGTAACGGAGCTGCGCTCGTTCCTGGGACTCCTCAACTATTTCGGTAACTTTCTTCCAGGGTTGAGCACCTTGCTTGAACCGTTGCACAAGTTGCTACGCAAGGGAGACGACTGGGTTTGGGGTCAAAATCAAGAGGCCGCCTTCAAAAAGGCCAGAAACTTACTGTGTTCGAACAAGTTGCTTGTATTGTAGGACCCAGGTAAACGTCTAGTTTTAGCATGTGACGCGTCGTCGTACGGTGTCGGGTGTGTTTTACAGCAAGCAAATGTAGCCGGCAAACTCCATATGTGTCTAGAAGTCTATCCAAGGCCGAAAGAGCCTACAGTATGGTCGAGAAGGAGGCTTTGGTCTGTGTCTATGGGGTAAAAAAAAGCACCAGTATTTGCTCGGACTCAGGTTCGAGTTAGAAACTGACCACAAGCCTCTAATTTCACTGTTTTCGGAAAGCAAAGGCATAAACACCGATGCTTCGTCGCGAATCCAAAGATGGACACTAACACTGTCGACCTACGATTATACGATCCGCCACAGGCCAGGCACTGAGAACTGCGCTGGTGCCTTCAGCCGGACACCATTGCCCACCACCGGGATGGAAATGGCGCAGCCCGCAGACCTGTGCCTGATCATGGACATCTTCGAAAGCGAAGGGTCACCTGTAACGGCCCGACAGATCAGGACTTGGACCAATCAGGACCCCGTGTTATCTCTTGTAAAAAGTTGCGTCCTTAATGGGGGCTGGTCAGCGGTCCCAAGAGAAATGCAAGACGAGATAAAGCCATTTTACCGTCGTAAAGACGAAATGTCCATCCAATCGGATTGCCTCTTATGGGGCAACCGCGTCGTCCTGCCAAAAAAAGGCAGGGCAACCTTCATACACAACCTACACAGTGCCCACCCAGGCATAGTCATGATGAAGACTATCGCCAGGTCCCACGTCTGATGGCCCAGCATTGACTCGGACTTGGAGTCATGTGTACGCTCTCAATTGAGCAATGCCCCCAGGGAGGCTCCACGTAGTCTGTGGTCCTGGCCTTCAAAACCATGGTCCACGTAGATTATGTGGGCCCCTTTCTAGGAAAAATGTTCTTAGTTGTAGTGGACGCCTACTCTAAGTGGATCGAATGTGTAATAATGGCATCCAGCACGTCCACCGCCACCATTGGAAGCCTCAGGGACATGTTCGCCACCCATGGCTTGCCCGACATTCTGGTCAGTGACAATGGTCCGTGTTTCACCAACTCGGAATTCAATGAAATCATGACCCGCAATGGCATCAAGCATGTCAGGTCTGCCCTGTTCCAGCCCGCATCCAA
This sequence comes from Pristiophorus japonicus, assembly GCF_044704955.1. NCBI lineage: Eukaryota > Metazoa > Chordata > Chondrichthyes > Pristiophoridae > Pristiophorus > Pristiophorus japonicus. The sequence continues at coordinate 16,873,391 of NC_091982.1, forward strand.
CGGCTAAGCGGAGCGAGCAGACCAAACCATAAAGCAGAGCTTGAAACACGTCACAGAAGGCTCCTTACAAACCTGCCTATCCCGGGTGCTGATCAATTACAGGACGTGACCCCACTCGCTTACCGGGGTCCCCCCTGCAGAGTTACTAATGAAACGTGCACTGAAAACCAGGCTCTCCTTAGTCTACCCAGACCTCAACGATCAGGTGGAAACCAGGCGTTATGGGCAAAGCATGTATCATGATCGCACGGCTATATCAAGCGACATCACGGTAAACGACCCGGTGTTTGTGCTGAATCATGGTCATGGCCCCAAATGGTTCACTGACACTGTTTTAGCCAAGGAGGGGAATCGAGTGTTTTTTGTCAAACTGCTTAACGGACAAACGTGCAGAAAACATTTGGACCAGACCAAATTGCGATTTATAGGAACTACCGGGAGAGGACCTTACCTTCAGCGATCCACCAATCAGCAACAGACCTAGCTGCCAACCACGAGGATGATCCCACCATCTCCAACAGTCCAGTCAGACCAACAGCGCTGCAAGACAGCAGTGGCCTGACCAACTCACCCCTGCCAGAAGTGGCACTCAGACGATCAACCAGGGAACACAGAGTTCTGGATCACCTCAACCTGTAACTAACTCGCATCAAAGACTTTGGGAGGGAATGTTGTCATATATGTATACTCTGTATATACAATGCTGGTACCACTAGAGGGTGCAACTGTGGGAGGCCCAGGCAGGAGCTGTTTAAAAGGCGGATAATCACATTGCTGCCTCACTCTGAGTTACAATAAATAGACTAAGGTCACAGCAGTTCAAGCACAGCACTAGCCCTCGTAGAGTTATTCTACAGATAAGTAGAGACATATTAAGTTCCTGGGACTCCTCAATTATTTTGGTAATTTCCTACCGGGATGAAGCACCTTGCTAGAACCTGTCTGGAGTAAAAATAAAACGGGGAAGGTGGCTCAACCGTGGCTAACAAGGGAAATTAAGGATAGTGTTGAAGCCAAGGAAGAAGCATATAAATTGGCTAGAAAAAGCAACAAACCTGAGGACTGGGAGAAATTTAGAATTCAACAAAGGAGGACTAAGGGTTTAATTAAGAGGGGGGAAATAGAGTACGAGAGGAAGCTTGCAGGGAAAATTAAAAACTGACTGCAAAAGCTTCTATAAATATGTGAAGAGAAAAAGATTAGTGAAGACAAACGTAGGTCCCTTGCAGTCGGATTCAGGTGAATTTATAATGGGGAACAAAGAAATGGCAGACCAATTGAACCAATACTTCAGTTCTGTCTTCACAAAGGAAGATACAAATAACCTTCCGAATGTACTAGGGGACAGTGGGTCTAGTGAGAAGGAGGAACTAAAAGATATCCTTATTAGGCGGGAAATTGTGTTAGGGAAATTGATGGGATTAAAGGGCGATAAATCCCCGGGGCCTGATAGTCTGCATCCCAGAGTACTTAAGCAAGTGGCCGTAGAAATAGTGGATGCATTGGTGATCATTTTCCAACAGTCTGTCGACTCTGGATCAGTTCTTATGGACTGGAGGGTAGCTAATGTAACACCACTTTTTAAAAAAGGAGGGAGAGAGAAAACGGGTAATTATAGACCGGTTAGTCTGACATCAGTAGTGGGGAAAATGTTGGAATCAATCATTAAGGATGAAATAGCAGCGCATTTGGAAAGCAGTGACAGGATCAGACCAAGTCAGCATGGATTTATGAAAGGGAAATCATGCTTGACGAATCTTCTGGGATTTTTTGAGGATGTAACTAGCAGAGTGGACAAGGGAGAACCAGTGGATGTGGTGTATTTGGACTTTCAAAAGGCTTTTGACAAGGTCCCGCACAAGAGATTGGTGTGCAAAATCAAAGCGCATGGTATTGGGGGTAATGTACTGGCGTGGATAGAGAACTGGTTGGCAGACAGGAAGCAGAGAGTCGGGACAAACGGGTCCTTTTCAGAATGGCAGGCAGTGACTAGTGGGGTGCCGCAGGACTCAGTGCTGGGACCCCAACTCTTTACAATATACATTAAGGATTTGGATGAAGGAATAGAGTGTAATATCTCCAAGTTTGCGGATGACACTAAACTGGGTGGCGATGTGAGCTGTGAGGAGGACGCTAAGAGGCTGCAGGGTGACTTGGACAGGTTAGGCGAGTGGGCAAATGCATGGTAGATGCAGTATAATGTGGATAAATGTGAGGTTATCCATTTTGGGGGCAAAAACACGAAGCCAGAATATTATCTGAATGGCGGCAGATTAGGAAAGGGGGAGGTGCAACGAGACCTGGGTGTCATGGTTCATCAGTCACTGAAAGTGGGCAAGCAGGTACAGCAGGCGGTAAAGAAGGCAAATGGTATGTTGGCCTTCATAGCAAGAGGATTTGAATATAGGAGCAGGGAGGTCTTAATGCAGTTGTACAGGGCCTTAGTGAGGCCTCATCTGGAATATTGTGTTCAGTTTTGGTCTCCTAGTCTGAGGAAGGACGTCCTTGCTATTGAGGGAGTGCAGCGAAGGTTCACCAGACTGATTCCAGGGATGGCTGGGCTGTCATATGAGGAGAGACTGGATCAACTGGGCCTTTATTCACTGGAGTTTAGAAGGATGAGAGGGGATCTCATAGAAACATATAAGATTCTGACGAGGCTGGACAGGTTAGATGCGGGAAGAATGTTCCCGATGTTGGGGAAGTTCAGAACCAGGGGACATAGTCTTAGGATAAGGGGTAGGCCATTTAGGACTGAGATGAGGAGAAACTTCTTCACTCAGAGAGTTGTTAACCTGTGGAATTCCCTGCCACAGAGAGTTGTTGATGCCAGTTCATTGGATATATTCAAGAGGGAGTTAGATATGGCCCTTATGGTTAAGGGGATCAAGGGGTATGGAGAGAAAGCAGGAAAGGGGTACTGAAGGAATGATCAGCCATGATCTTATTGAATGGTGGTGCAGGCTCGAAAGGCCGAATGGCCTACTCCTGCACCTATTTTCTATGTTTCTATGTTTCTACATGTGTTGCTACGTAAGGGAGATGACTGGATATGGGGGAAATCACAAGAGACTGCTTTTGAGAAAGCCAGAAATCTGTTATGTTCCAACAAACTGCTTGTTCTGTATAACCCATGTAAATGTTTAGTGCTAGCTTGCGATGCGTCTTCGTACGGGGTTGGGTATGTATTACAACAAGTAAACGAATCGGGAACATTGCAACCGGTCGCTTATGCATCCAAGAGTTTATCCAAGGCCGAAAGGGCCTACAGCATGATTGAAAAAGCAGCTCTGGCATGTGTTTACGGGGTGAAAAAAATGCACCATTATCTGTTTGAGCTTAAGTTCGAGTTGGAAAGCTGTTCATATCGCTATTCTCAGAGAGCAAAGGTATTAAAACCAATGCCTCTGCTCGCATCCAAAGATGGGCGCTCACGCTGTCTGCATATAACTATGTAATTCGCCACAGTCCAGGCACAAAGAACTGCGCTGATGATCTCAGTCGGCTACTATTGCCCACCACCGGAGTGGAAATGGCACAGCCTGCAGACTTTGCCATTTCCACGTTGATTTCGCTGGCTTGTTTCTAAGCAAAATGTTTTTGGTTGTTGTGGATGCTTATTCAAAATGGATTGAGTGTGTAACAATATCTGTAAGCACGTCCACTGCCACATATGGCCTGCCTGATGTCCTTGACAGCGACAATGGGCAATGCTTCACCAGCTGACTTCAAGGAATTCATGATCCGCAATGGGATCAAGCACGTCACATCTGCCCCGTTCAAGCACGCATCTAACGGCCAGGCAGAACGGGCAGTCCAAACCATCAAGCAAAGCTTGAAACATGTGTCGGAAGACTCCCTGCAGACCCGCCTGTTCCGAGTCCTGTTCAGCTACTGCACAAGACCTCACTCACCGGGGTTCCCCCTGCCGAACTGATCATGAAAAGGGCACTCAAAACAAGGCTCTCTCTAGTCCACCCTGATCTCCATGATCATGTCGAGGGCAGGCGGCATCAACAAAGCATGTACCATGATCATGCAAATTTGTCACGCGATATTGAAGTCAATTACCCTGTATTTGTACTCAACTATGGACATGGTCCCAAATGGTTTGCTGGCACTGTTGTAGCCAAAGAAGGGAGTAGGGTGTTTGAGGTCAAACTTGCAAATGGACTAACTTGCAGATAGCATTTGGACCAAACCAAACTGCGATTCATAGACAGCCACGAGCAACCTGAAGAGGACACCACCAACTTCGACCCTCCGATACACAAACAATTGGCAACCGACATCACGGTTGACCACGAAGCTGAACTCATCATCCCCAGCAAGGCCAGCTGATCAGCAACCCAGCGAAGGCCCAACCAACTCACCTGCACCTGTGTTTGTACCGAGACGATCGACGAGGGAGCGGAAAGCCCCAGATCGTCTCACCCTGTAAATAAGTGTAATATTGACTTTGGGGGGGGGGTGATGTTATGTATGCAACACCTAGTAACCAGCATTCTACCGCCACCAGAGGGCACATCTGTTGGAGTCCCAAGGGATCCCAGCATCCCTTGGGAGCACTGCATATAAGCAGGTCTCCCATGCTATGCCAGCACTCTGGAGTCAGAATAAAGAGACTAAGGTCACACTTATTCAAGCCTACAGTATTCAGTCACATTGCTTTATTTGAGACATAACACTATGTTTGGTGGCCTGGCATTGACTCGGACTTAGAGTCATGCGTGCATCAGTGCAGCTCTTGCATGTAGTTAAGCAATGCCCCAAAGGAAACTCTGCTCAGTCTGTGGTTATAGCCATCCAAACCGTGGTCTAGAATCCATATCGACTTTGCGGGCCCCTTCCTCAGTAAAATGTTTTTTGTGGTGGAATAATACTCCAGATGGATAGAATGTATGATCGTGTCATCCAGCACTTCCACTGCCACCACTGAGAACCTGAGAGCCATGTTTGCCACACATGGTCTGCCAGACATCGTTGTCAGCGACGACGGACTGAGTTTCACGAGCCTGGAGTTTCAAGAGTTCATGAAACGCAACAGCATAAAACACGTGAGGTCAGCCCCGTTCAAACCTGCGTCCAATGGTCAAGTGGAGCGGGCAGTTCAAACCATCAAGCAGAGCCTGAAACACGTAACTCACGGTTCTTTGCAGTCACGCCTGTCACGCATACTGCTCAGTTACAGGACAAGGCCACACGCTCACCGGGGTTCCGCCTACAGAACTATTGATGAAGAGAGGCCTCAAAACCAGGCTCTCTTTAGTCCATCCTGACCTTAACGATCATGTCGAAACCCGACGTCAACGCCAGCAGTGGTATCACGACCGTGCCGCAGTGTCACGCGACATATCTGTAAATGACCCAGTGTATGTACTTAACCATGGTCAAGGGCCCAAGTGGCTCCCGGGCAATGTTACAGATAAGGAGGGTAACCAGGTATATATGGTTAAGCTCAAGATTGGGCAGATGTGCAGGAAACACATTGATCAAATCAAGCTAAGGCACACTGACGAACCGGAACAGTTGGAAGAAGACACCGCGAGCTTAGACGACCAACCAACTCACGTCCAGCCATCAGAAGAACCCACTGTGGTCAATGCCCATTCCCAAGTCGTGAGAGACTCGGAAAGCACTGGGATTGTACTGAGACGGTCAACCAGGGAGCGAAAGGTTCCGGACCGTCTGAACTTGTAATATGGACTTGTGCCAAGAACTGGGTGGGGGGGCGGGTGGGGAGCAAATGATGTAATGTATGTACATAAGGGCACTACCTTCGGAGGTCCTAGAGTCATAGGTACACAGTTCTGGCCCCTGTAAAAAACCTGAACTTCACCTTTGTATCTTCACTTCTGGAAGCCATTAAAGACTGACCAGGTTACACCTAGTCACTGGCTCACAGTACCGAGTTCATTGTATCATTTCATACACCACAGTTTGGACCAAGGCTGTAATGAGGTCTGGAGCTGAGTGGTCCTAGCAGAACCCAAACTGAGCATCAGTGAGCAGGTTATTGATGAGTACGTGCCACTTGATAGCACTGTTGACGACACCTTCCATCACTTTGCTAATGATTGAAAGTAGACTGATGGGGCAGTAATGGTCGGCTTGGCTAGAGGCACGGCTAGTTCTGGAGCACATGTCTTCAGCACGAGAGCCAGGATGTTGTCGGGGCCTTTGCTGTACATAATTTTTTTATATCTCATAGAGTGAATCGAATTGGCTGAAGACCGGCTTCTGTGATGGTGAGGACCTCAGGAGGAGGCCGAGGTAGATTATCCATTTGGCACTACCGACTCAGACTGACCAGAGGTTCCAGTTTACATCTTCAGACTGTACGGAGTTAGTTGATCTCAGCAAGAACAGTAGCAGGGGTGATACAATTTGCCCTAACACCCCAGGCTGAGGGTGGGGGGGGAATCAGCAAGCTTTCCCACTTTTGATCACTGTTCAGTGACATCTGCAAGAATGTATACATGTGTAGTCTGTGGGTGAAGATAATATCAAGCTCAAATGTGATGCCCTCTTTTCTCCATGACCGAAGCAACTGCTGGCACACACTGTCTTGGCTGATGCATACTAAAGAGGCCACTTGAATGAGGTACTTAGATGTAGCTGCACTTCCACAAGGAGTTACACCTCCAGTAAAGCGCAGGAGAAAAAATGGAGGGGGATGGGAGAAACTTAAAAAAAAACAAGTAGATGTAAAGATAAATGTATTTGTATTATATTGATTGTATGATTAATTATATTTAACAAGACACACTCATTATCCCTGCATCGGAAATCCGGTACTGAGCGGATAATGGACATTACACTATCTGTTTAATGGGTTTCCCGATTCCTTTCCTGAGTCCTACAGGCTTCTGTCAATCATCATTCCAAAGGAGAAACATTGAAGAGTAAGAAGCTTTCAGGAAGTGAGAACAGTGACCTTTGGGTCACACAATCCTGTAAAAATCATCTTCTACAAAGTATTAACATTAACAACATCCATAATAAATAGCACAATCGTGTCTTTAAATATTTAATGTAAATATATCAGTAGCTTATAGCTAATATAATACTGTATTATTATTATTGATTGTATCAATGTTATTGGAAATTCATTTTCAGTAAATGGAATGAAATCATAAAATATAATCAGATTTTAATAATTGCCACAACTGATGTACACTTTGTGTTAGGATCGGCACATTAATGCTTGCACAGTAATAATACGATTCAAACACAGCATTTTAACAGTTAATAGTCACTCCAGGAGCTCAATCTCATCCTAGTGCCCATTGTTCACAAGCCTGCACAATGAGTATCAGTAGGTATTCAATTGTGGGGAGCATCTCAGCCAAGGTTCATCCTGTCTTCACCTGATGCACCCAGACACTCTCCAGCGGGAATGGAAACTGTTAAGAATGCAGACTATAGATATAATCTCTGTGTAGTCACTGTATAGTTGCATAAGATGGAGACATGTTACCTGATGTACTATCAATAAAGTTTACACTGTGTATATACTATGCTGGCACCACTAGAGGGTGCAACTGGTGGAGACCGGGGTTTCCGGCCCTGGTGGCAGAGGCTGTCCACCAGAGGGCACTGCGGTGGAAGACCTGAGGGTCACCTGCATAGGTGTGCAGGGCCCAGTATAAAATGCTGCCCACCATGCTTGTGCCTCACTCTAGAGTTACGAATAAAGGACCAAGGTCACTACAGTTTGAGTACAACACATTGCCTCATGGAATCATTCATAAGTGCATTACAGACATAACAAATACGGACTTTCACGCAATTATGGCTACCTTTGACACACTAAAAGACTTCGTAGAGGGTGATGATTGGGATGCCTTCACGGAAAGCTCGAGCAATATTTCGTGGCAAACGACCTGGCAGGGGAGACGGACACATTGGCAGAGAAAAGCAAGGCTACACTGCTGACCAGTTGTTGGCCCGAGGTCTACCACCTGGTCAGGGACTTGCTGGCACCCACGAAGGCTAAGGATAAAACATACGATGAGCTGACTGAACTAATTCGCGACCAACTAAAACCAAAACAGAGCATCCTCACAGCCAGGCACAGATTCTACACTCACCGCAGACCTGAGGGCCAGGAGATTGCAAAATTGCAAAACTTGCGGCACCATGTGATTTCAGCATTTCAACGAAGCATTGCGAAGCATCTTCTTTATAGGAATTGGCCATGAGGGCCTCCTTCACAAGCTATTATCTGCCGACACCACAGTCAAACTGCAGAAGGTCATCAGCATCAGTCAGGCATTCATGACCTCGACCTGCAGCACCAAGCAAATTATTCATCCTGTGGACTCAAACCCGGCAAGTACTGTACACAGAATGGTGCCTTTCACAGGCAAGACTGTAGAACGTGGCTCAGCCCAGGGCAGAGAGCACAGACCTCAGGGTTCCAGAACTCAGAGTCCACTGAGGGGTGCTAATCAAGTAGCATCATGCTGGTGTTGCGGAGGAGACCATAGGGCTCACCAGTGTTGGTTTGCTGAGTACGTATGCAAAGCCTGTAACACGAAGGGCCACCTCCAGCGTATGTGTAAAAGAAATTATGACTCAACGTCTAGCAGAGGAGTCGGTAGATGACTGAATCCAGCGGGGAGTATGATGATTTGGCCAGAGAGGCAGCTCAGCCCCAAGAAGAAGTGTATGGAGTGTATACCTGCACCACCAATTGTACGCCAGTGAAGATGGAAGTCAAGATAAACGGCGTTCCAGTCTTCATAGAAACATAGAAACATAGAAAATAGGTGCAGGAGTAGGCCATTCGGCCCTTCGAGCCTGCACCGCCATTCAATGAGTTCATGGCTGAACATGCAACTTCAGTACCCCATTCCTGCTTTCTTGCCATACCCCTTGATCCCCCTAGTAGTAAGGATGACATCTAACTCCTTTTTGAATATATTTAGTGAATTGGCCTCAACAACTTTCTGTGGTAGAGAATTCCACAGGTTCACCACTCTCTGGGTGAAGAAGTTTCTCCTCATCTCGGTCCTAAATGGCTTACCCCTTATCCTTAGACTGTGACCCCTGGTTCTGGACTTCCCCAACATTGGGAACATTCTTCCTGCATCTAACCTGTCTAAACCAGTCAGAATTTTAAACGTTTCTACGAGATCCCCTCTCATTCTTCTGAACTCCAGTGAATACAAGCCCAGTTGATCCAGTCTTTCTTGATATGTCAGTCCCGCCATCCCGGGAATCAGTCTGGTGAACCTTCGCTGCACTCCCTCAATAGCAAGAATGTCCTTCCTCACATTAGGAAACCAAAACTGTACACAATACTCCAGGTGTGGCCTCACCAAGGCCCTGTACAACTGTAGTAACACCTCCCTGCCCCTGTACTCAAATCCCCTCGCTATGAAGGTCAACATGCCATTTGCTTTCTTAACCGCCTGCTGTACCTGCATGCCAACCTTCAATGGCTGATGTACCATGACACCCAGGTCTCGTTGCACCTCCCCTTTTCCTAATATGTCACCATTCAGATAATAGTCTGTCTCTCTGTTTTTACCACCAAAGTGGATAACCTCACATTTATCCACATTATACTTCATCTGCCATGCATTTGCCCACTCACCTAACCTATCCAAGTCACTCTGCAGCCTCATAGCATCCTCCTCACAGCTCACACTGCCACCCAACTTAGTGTCATCCGCAAATTTGGAGATACTACATTTAATCCCCTCGTCTAAATCATTAACGTACAATGTAAACAGCTGGGGCCCCAGCACAGAACCTTGCGGTACCCCACTAGTCACTGCCTGCCATTCTGAAAAGTACCCATTTACTCCTACTCTTTGCTTCCTGTCTGCCAACCAGTTCTCAATCCACGTCAGCACACTACCCCCCAATCCCATGTGCTTTAACTTTGCACATTAATGGAAGTGGACACGGGAGCGAGCCAGTCAGTGATGAACCAGGGTGACTTTGAGAGGCTATGGAACGAAAAATGACCCGAGCTGGTTCCAATACAGGAAAAGTTGCACACCTACACCAAGGAGCTGATTCCAGTCCTTGGTAATGTGAATGTAAGTGTAATCCATAATGGCGTGGTGCACAAGTTACCTCTGTGGATTGTTACAGGTGATGGTCCAACGCTACTCGGAAGAAGGTGGTTGGGGAAGATCCAGTGGAAATGAGAAGACCTCTTCACTCCTGCAATCGATGTCCCCTGTGCTCAGAGGCAGAGCAAAACCTCACCTTCGCTTGGGCCAGGCGCCAGAGAACAGATCAGCGCAGCACCTGAGGCACAGACCGTCCATCACGACTGCGTGGCAATGATCCGACCGGAATGACCTAAAAGTACCTTCCTGGCTCCAGTGGCAGGACTCCTGGGGAGGAAGATCGAATTCACACGCAGTCTTCTAGCTTTTGTGGCAGAATCGCGGGAGAGAAGGATCAAGGTACTCGATCTCGAGGACAGAGGCAAGATGGCATCCCTGCTGCAGCGAGGTGCAGCATGGCTGAAAGAAAAGATGGCCGCGGCCATATCACAGGGTGCAACGCTGAGGTACCAACATGTGGTATCTAACAAAGGATTTGATTGGGGTAAAGCCAGCAGGGTTCTCTTAAAGGAGACCTGCAACCAACTGAACATAAAGAGACATTGGGCCCAAGTTTCGAGCCGCGCCTAGAACAGCGCAGTCCCGACCTGGATGCCCGTTTTTCGCGCCACAAAGTGCGCCTAAAAAAACCCTCCGTATTCTCCACCTCCCTGCAGATCCTCTGGCCCTCGGCGCAGCGCAGCAGGAGCTGTAGGGGGCGGAGCCAGGTCCCTGCGCTGAAACAGTGGCGGGACCTCTGCACATGCGCGCTACAGTGGGCGCGCAAGTGCAGTAGCTCCAGGCGCCCAAAACTGTGTGGGAGGGGCCCGAAGCACGCAGCCCCTAGCCCTGGCAGAATAGCCTCACTGGGGCTGCGTGACTAAGGCTCCTCCCACGGCCAGCTCCTGCTTCCTCCCGACCCGACTCGACTCCCGCTTCCCGCCTCCGGACCGGACCCGCCACCGACCCGACTCCCGCTACCCCCGCCCCCCGGACTGGATCTGACCTGACTTCTCTCTCCCCGACCTGACCTCCCTCTCCCTCCCACCACCCCCCCGACCCGACCCAACGCCACCTACCTGTAAATCTGGTGCTGGGGACGGGCCCTGCTCGAAGTCTCGGGCCCGGCCCGTTCAGCCTCCCTCCCCCTTCTCCTTCGCAGCCCCCCCCATCTCCTCCCCCCACCCCCACCAATCTCCTTCCCCCCCCAATCTCCTTCCCCCCATCTCCTTCCCCCCCCAATCTCCCCCCATCTCCTTTCCCCCCATCTCCTTTCCCCCCATCTCCTTTCTCCCCTTTATACCCTTCTCCCCCATCCCTCCCCCTGCTCCCCATCCCTCCCCCTTCCCTCCCTCTGCTCCCCCCCTCTCTCCCTCTACCCCCCTCTTCCCCTTCCCCTCGCTGTCAGAAACACAGACACTGACAGACAGAGAATGAGAGACACACACAGACAGACAGAGGGGATAGAGACACTGACAGAGACACACTGGGGGGGGGCATCCCAGCACGCTGTTGGAGGGCTCCCGGTGCTGCAGTCGGTAAGTAGAAAATGTTTTATTTATTGATTTAAAAAAAAAAATTTTCTGATTAATTTTTTTTGATTGCTTTATTGGTTGATTTATTGATGTATTTATCATTTATTATTGATGATGGCTCTTTATTTGTAAAACTGAAGTGTGTAATGTTTGTAAACTTCCCTTTAAACCCCCCCCCCCACCATTCCCTACGCCTGATTTGTAACCTACGCCTGATTTTCTAAAGTGTAGACAAGGTTTTTTCGAGCGTACAAAAATCTTCACTTACTCCATTCTAAGTTAGTTTGGAGTAAGTTTTCACTGACAAAACTTTGAAAACAGGCGTAAGTGGCCGGACACGCCCCCTTTTGAAAAAAAAATTCTGTTCCAAAGTGAAACTGTTCTAACTGACTAGAACTGGAGCAAACTAAATGACGAGAATTCCGATTTCTAAGATACTCCGTTCTACACCAGTTGCTCCTAAAAATCAGGAGCAAATCATGTGGAAACTTGGGGCCATTGTATGCATGGCAATCAATGTAACGAATCAATTAAGATTGTGAACAAAATGTTATTGCAAGATGTCGGTACTATTCCTAATGTAAAGAACAAAATGTTGTCGAGAGATGTCGGGAATAGAGTGTCTCCAAAAGTAGCAAGTGAGCGAATTCGGGAGGGTAATAGCGCTGATCCTGATGCCCTGCCCCAGGTGTCCACACAAGTTATAGGCCAGCGACCTCAGGAGGGTGAAGGCACTGATCCCGATACCCTGCCCCAGGTCTATCCCACGGTGCAGGCACCCGATGGCACTATTCGCCACGGACCTGGAAACGAAAACGGCGCCAATACGTGCGATCAGCCGCTGTTACCCATCACACGGGTGGAGACAGCGCAGCCCCCAGACCCAGTCGCTACCTCAGCCATGTCCGGGAGCGAAAGGTCAGAACCAACGAGTTCCCCAAACGGGACCTGGAACAGCCGGGTTCCCAACACCAAAGATTCTGCAGCCCTCAAAAGGAGGACAGGGAGGTCACACACATCTGTGGCTCTGCCCACCACTGGGCAACAGCAAAGACCCTGAGTCCTGGCTAGGTGAGCGAACCAAGCCCTCCCTGGTAGCAGGGGGTGCAGATCCGCTATCAGACGACGAGGACCCCATCCAGTTGCTCTGGAACCTGCGACCTCGTTTACCTGTACTGCTACCTCAGTACTTAACCATGACTGAACCATGAATGCAATCTACCCAATCCTGGTGCACGACTGCAAAATGTAACGAATGTAAGTCACTGAACCAAGGTGTCACAATACAAACTGTAACTTCCTTTCTTTGTACTTGCACTGTGTCTGATCCTGTATGTTAATGTAACGGGCCTGCTGCATGATCTCATGTCGGGGGGGATGGGGGGGAATGGCTGTATGTAGCCATGGACACACACATGGATCACACCCAGAACCCACTGGAACCTCCACCACATCATCGAACCATCCAAACTGGTAACCACTACCCAACGTTGTGGCAAAAGGACTTGGGGGTTAACAGGGAGAGAGTCAAACCAAAGTACAGCCAAGGTGCAAGGGCTATTGGCACTTAAGTCTGGGGAGAGCTAAACCAGAGCACATAGTGCAAGGGTAATCGACACAAAGGACTTGGGGGAGAGTGATGTTATATATGCAGACTGTAGATATACTCTCTGTGTAGTCACTGTATAGTTGCATAAAATGGAGACTTGTTTACCTGATGTACTATCAGTAAGGTTTACACTGTATATACATGCTGGCACCACTAGAGGGTGCAACTGGTGGAGACTGGGGTTTCCTGCCCTGGTGGCAGAGGCTGTCCACCAGAGGGCACTGCGGTGGGAGACCTGAGGGTCACCTGCATAGGTGTGCAGGGCCAGTATAAAAGGCTGCCCACCAGGCTTGTGCCTCACTCTGGAGTTACGAATAAAGGACCAAGGTCACTACAGTTTGAGTACAACACATTGCCTCGTGGAGTCATTCATAAGTGCATTACAGACATAACATAAAGGAAATAGAGGAGAAGCTAAATTAGAAAAAATCCATAAATAACAAGGCCATAATAATGGATGTCTTTTATTATCCGAAGATAGACTGAGTAAAAGTAACATTAATGGTAGAGAAGAGGTGTTTGTGCAAAATATCTAGGACTGGTTTCTAGATCAGTACTAAAACAATGAGGGGAGAACATAGGTGATATTTCTTTCACACACAGAATTGTTCGGACTTGGAATGCCCTCCCAGAAACAGTGATGGAAGCAGAATCCATTATAGCTTTTACCAGGGAAATGGAAAGAATGAAAAATTTAAATGCCTATGGGGAAAGAAATTAATTTACACAGAGGGCTGTTAGGACCATGTGTAAATTAATTTCTAAACTTCTGCCTGCCAAGGCTGTCGCCCCCTCGGCCCCCCCCCCCCCGCCCTCCCTCCCCCCCCCCCCCCCGCCACATCTGTTTAGGGTGCTGCAGTCTCAGCGGCCCACAACTGTGCTGTGATGCAGACAGTCTTCATATAGTATGTAAAATTGCATTTTTTTCTGAAAAAGTAACCCCCACTTCCCCTGCCATTTCTGGGCCTGTGCAAGCTAGCCCTACCTGAGTGCATGCACTGACCATGCCTGCACATAGATACTGAACAGTGAATGCCTGGGTACAAGAGGCAGTCTCTGTGTCCAGTGTTCAACAAGCTGTTTCCCTCATTTGCATGAAGTTAATGGGCACCCCTTAGGTGGACGTATTAGACTCCTGGAAAATGGCAGGTAGGAATGCAGCAGAGTATACCCTCTCGCAGCTTTCCACACCACCTGCCCAGATCTTCTGAAAAATTGGCGGATGGAGAGGGGGGGCTGGTTGGAGAGGGCAGAAAGCTGAGGCTGGAATGTCCTACTAGAAATAGTGATGGAAGCAGATCCTTTATAGCTTTTGTAAAATAAGTGCATAAATATTTGAGGAAGAAAAATGTTAAAGGGTATGGGGAAAGGGTAGGATATTGGAAATAAGGGGACCATTCTTTCAGTGACCCAGCACAGGCATGACAGGCTGAATGGACTCCTTGCTGCAAAATTCTAAGATATTGTGTCAACTACAGTCAAAAATTCCAGATCACTGTTTCGGCTCAGACATGAAGAATGGCTGCTTGCACGAGCTACTCAAGAGTTGATGGTGCCCCTGAAATTAAACCCCCAAAACACTCAGCACCTTCAGGAGAGATGGGGAGAAAGTGAGCGGAATCTTGTTTTTGAAACTTCTGCAATTTATAAAAGGAGAATGTAAGTTGTAACATTAAAATATATTTCATTGAAAGTTCAGTATGATATATTATTTATACAAAATAATGAGCATTTCTTAAACAATGTAAGATTTATTTATCTGTGTTGGATGAATGACATCTCTGTCCAAAATTTTATGAATGAACAATACTTAAGTACACAGGATCATTTTTGTTCAGTCACTGTTACAGTACAAATCATATATTACTTATGTAAATTAAATATATTAAACCCTTTTCCGATTTTTTTTGTAAGCTGCCGTGCGTTTGATTTAATAGCATGTCAGTTAGCTCATTACTGCTATCCCCTATGGAAAAAATGCTTTATATTCAAGCTAAAAACTTGATAATATTATAATTTGTAATTAATAATAGCATACACAATAATTGAATGAGGCGAGTGAGTGATGATCTTAAGTAATTATCTCCTCAAATGGTGGCAATGTAATCTAGGCACATTGAAGGTCTGATATTGCTGCTAGAGAGTGCATAGTAAATTAATGTTCTCTGCTTGGGTAGCATTATAAGACATATGACTAGAATTATTCTGCATTAATGATGCTTCATCAACAGCAGTAATGATGCTGGGTGAGTCAGCCAAATTAATGCTGGCTTTGTCAGCAACAAGGAACTCATAGCTGCATCTTATTATTTCCAAACTTTTCCCCTCCTCTCCTGCAGGGAGCTAATTTATGTTCGGGTACTTTGCCTAAGTGGCCATCCCATGGGCTCCAGTCATTCTCTGATATCTCATTCAAGAAGCCATTCTTCATGTGTAAGACTAGACAGGCTGTTTTATTGTGTGACAGTCAAGCCTAAAATTGAGCAAGAAACAGAATGGTGAAAGGAGCAGGGGGAGATCATAGCTTGAGTCCTAAAATTTTCTTGCTGCTAATGAAAATTTAAAATAATACTCAGTAAGAAATGGTGAAATATTATAAAGCACAGAAGTGAGTTGATAAAGTAGATTTAAAAAAAAATCCAATTTCTAGTATCCAGGTTCTAATATGTCCTTACTATACAGAATAAATGCACACGAGGCCCATACTTGAGAGAAGGTCACTGTCATGTATTCAACTGTCATTGTAATCCATGTATAAACTGACCTAAGTTGTACACCGTGAGAACACTGACCACTAGGTGGTGAACTTGTGGGAGACACTCCTAACCTGGACTTTCAGGTATAAAAGGGGAAGCTCCACCCACCTTCATCACTTAGGTGCTGGCTAATAAAGGTTACTGGTCACAGAGTGACCTTCTCTAAGTATGGGCCTCGTGTGCATTTGTACTGTATAGCAAGGACATATTATTGGCGACGAGAAACTGGGATTTGAACCATGCGAGCATGGCCATTAGCAGCACAGATGAGAGGTACTGTGTTGGTGATGATTGGGATGATTTTTTGAGAGACGACAGCAAAGTTTCATCACTAAGGAATGGCTGGGACAGGATTCGGCCGACAAACGCAGGGCTCATCTCCTGACTGTTTGTGGATCCAGGACGTACTCCCTGATGAAGGACCTCCTAGTGCCAGGGAAGCCAGCGAACAAGACTTTTGAAGAGCTCAGTAAGTTGATCGGGGAACACTTTAAACTGGCGAGCAGCATACACATGGCGAGACACCGGTTTTACACGCACCGGCAGCGAGAAGGGCAAAGTGTTCCAGACTTCGTGGCAGATCTCCGGCGACTGGCAAGCCCATGTAAGTTCCCAGATGCATGCAGAGCGGAAATGCTGCGAGACCTTTTTATTGACGGCATCGGGCACGCTGGGGTTTTCAGGAAACTGATTGAGACCAAAGACTTGACCCTGGAAACGGTGGCTTTGATGGCCCAGACATTTATCTCAGGGGAGGAAGAGACCAGAATGATGTTTGACAAAAATCTTGGTTTAAATGCAGCAAATGGACAGGGAGTCAACATTGTTAACGCGGCACACAGTTCTCCAAGCAGACAGGGGCAATCGGACATGCCCGAGCATGTAGTCGAACCCAAAGGGGAAATTCAACAGAGACAATGGCTAGCTGAACAGCGATTCATGCCATTGCAAGGGACAATGCGGCCAGTAATGGGGCCATCAACACCTGTTAATGGTGCATTTAAGGACAGTTACAGAGACAGTCAGAGACGATCAACTGGTAATGGACCTTTTGTTTCCAACAACGGCTCATGTTGGAGGTGTGGAGGCAAACATACAGCCAGAGTTTGCAGGTATCAGCAATATACCTGCAGAAACTGCAACGTCAGCGGTCACTTGGTGCGTATGTGCAGGAAGCCTGCAGCCAGGTTGATGTACGAGGAGGACGGGCCCGATGCAAGCCCTACGAGGCCAAATGGACACGGGGGGAAATCGCTGGAAGCTGAAGTTCAGCGAGTTCATGTGGAGCACATATACAGTTTATACACCAGTTGCCACCAATAATGATGAAAGTGCTCCTCAATGGCATCCCAGTATCAATGGAGCTAGACACGGGGGCCAGCCAGTCCCTGATGAGTATCAAACAATTCAACAAGTTGTGGGCGTCCAAGGCCAGGAGGTCAAAATTATTGCCGATTGACGCACAGCTACGGACATATACAAAAGAGATCATTCCGGTGCTAGGCAGCGCCACGGTAGTCGTGACCCATAAAGATTCGGAGAACAGGTTGCCATTCTTGATTGTCCTGGGGGACAGTCCCGCACTGCTTGGGAGGAGTTGGCTTGCTGTCATGAACTGGAAATGGGGCGATGTCAATGCAATTTCTTCTGTGGAGCGAATATCATGCTCACAGGTCCTGGACAAATTTGACTCACGATTTCAACCCGGCATTGGCACTTTCATGGGGGCCAAGGTAGTGATTCACATAAACCTGGACGCCAGGCCAGTACTCCACAAGGCCAGAGCGGTGCCGTACAGTGATGCGGGAAAAGATAGAAGGCGAATTGGACCGCCTGCTGAGGGAACGCATTATCTCGCCAGTCGAATTCAGTGACTGGGTGAGCCCGATTGTGCCGGTGCTCAAGGCGGATGGGTCGGTCAGGATATGTGGAGTGAGTGTGGTCGGGATCTATTGGCCAACAGGAGGCATGATAAGCGGCTTTGTAGGGAACCCCCTTGCATTCTCAGCATCCCCTGTTTGATTATTTGTACTGTTCGTTCCACCTGGCCATTTGAGGCCGGCTTGAACGGTGCCGTTCTGACCTGGTTGATACCATTTCCTGCCATGAAGTCCTGGAATTCAATGCTTGTAAAGCACAGGCTATTGTCGCTGACCAAGACATCCGGTCGACCATGGGCGGCGAACATTTCCCGTAGACTTTCTACCGTGGCAGAGGATGTGCTTGAATTGAGAATGTCACACTCGATCCATTTGGAGTAGGCGTCTACTACAACCAAAAACATTTTTCCCATGAAAAGACCTGCGTAGTCCACATGATTGCATGACCATGGCTTGGCAAGTCAGGACCAGGGGCTAAGGGGGGTTTCCGTGTGCGCATTGCCCAACTGGGCACACGTGTTGCACCTACGAACACAAAGTTCCAGGTCTGCATCTATCCCTGGCCACCAAACGTGTGATCTGGCAATTGCCTTCATCATGACAATGCCCGGGTGCTCATTGTGGAGTTCTCTGATGAACATCTCTCTGCCCATCTGGGGCATGACTACTCGGTTTCCCCATACTAGGCAATCGGCCTGAATCGAGAGTTCATCCTTGCGTCTGTGAAATGGTTTGAATTCCTCAGGGCGTGCCCCGTACGTGGCTGCCCAGTTCCCATTCAGGACACATTTCTTGACTAAAGACAGTAGCAGGTCTCTCTTTGTCCAGACTTTAATCTGACGGGCTGTCACGGGTGAGCCTTCGCTTTCGAAAGCTTCAACAGCCATGACCATCTCAGCAGCCTGCTCGGTTGCCCCTCCCCCTAGTGACTGAGTGCATCGGCGCTGTTTTCAATGCCCAGTCTGTGCCGAATTCTGTAGTCATAGGCGGCTAACGTGAGTGCCCACCTCTGTATGCGGGCCGATGCATTTGCATTTATGGCCTTGTTGTCGGCCAAAAGGGACGTTCGGGGTTTGTGATCTGTCTCCAGCTCAAATTTCCTGCCAAACAGGTACTGTGCATTTTTTTTACAGCATATACACATGCAAGCGCTTCCTTTTCTACCATCCCGTAGCCACGTTCTGCCTGGGACAGACTTCTGGAGGCATAAGCTACCGGCTGTAACTGACCCTTGGCATTAATATGCTGCAACACACACCCGACACCATAGGACGACGCGTCGCACGTTAAAACGAGTTTCTAACATGGGTCATATAGCGTTAACAGATTGTTGGGGCATAACAAATTTCATGCTCTATCAAAAGCCCTTTCCTGGCTGTCCCCCCAGACCCATTCACGACATTTGCGTAGGAGCATGTGTAGCAGCTCTAACAGCGTGCTCAATTTGGGAAGAAAGTTACCAAAATAGTTCAGGAGCCCCAGGAACGAACGCAGCTCCATCGTGCTACGGGGTCTGGGTGCTCTCTGGATCACTTCTGTTTTGAACGTAGAAGGTCTGATCCCGTCTGCTGCTACCCTCATCCCCAGGAATTCTACCTCTGGAGCTAGGAAGATGCAATTCGACTTTTTCAGTGCAGCCCTACCCGGTCCAGTCTGCGTAGCACCTCCTCCAGGTTGCGGAGGTGTTCTTCAGTATCACAACCCGTGTTGAGGATACCGTCTTGAAAAACCACTGTCCTTGGAATCGACTTGAGGAGGCTTTCCATATTTCGTTAAAGATCGCGGCAGCCGAGCGAATCCCAAACAGACATCTGTTGTACTCAAACAACCCCTTGTGTGTCGTGATGGTGGTCAGCTTCTTCGACTCACTCGCCAGCTCCTGGGTCATGTAAGCTGACGTCAGGTCCAATTTTGAAAAAGGTTTGCCACCGGATAGCGTCACAAAGAGATCCTCCGTTCTCGGTAGTGGGTACTGGTCTTGGAGTGACATCCACTTGATGGTGGCCTTGTAATCACCATATATTCTGACCGATCCATCCGCCTTGAGCACCGGCACAATCGGGCTCGCCCAGTCACTGAATTCGACTGGCGAGATGATGCGTTCCCTCAGCAGGCGGTTCAATTCGCCTTCCAGCTTTTCCTGCATCACGTACGGCACCGCTCTGGTCTTGTGGTGTACTGGCCTGGCGTCTGGGTTTATTTGAATCACTACCTTGGCCCCCATGAAAGTGCCAATGCCGGGTTGAAATTGTGAGTCAAATTTGTCCAGGACCTGTGAGCATGATATTCGCTCCACAGAAGAAATTGCATTGACATCGCCCCATTTCCAGTTCATGACAGCAAGCCAACTCCTCCCTAGCAGTGCAGGACCGTCTCCCGGGACAATCTGTTCTCCGAATCTTTGTGGGTCACAACTACCGTGGCGCTGCCTAGCACCGGAATGTTCTCCTTTGTATATGTCCGTAGCTGTGCGTCAATCGGCAATAATTTTGGCCTACTGGCCTTGAACGCCCACAATTTGTTGATCTGTTTGATACTCATCAGAGACTGGCTGGCCTCTGTGTCTAGCTCCATTGACACTGGGATGCCATTGAGGAGCACTTTCATCATTATCGGTGGCGTCCTGGTATATGAACTGTATATGTGCTCCACATGAACTCGCTGAACTTCAGTTTCCAGCGATTTCCCCCAGTGTCCATTTGGCTTCGTAGGGCTTACATCGGGCCCGTCCTCCTCGTACATCAACCTGGCTGCAGGCTTCCTGCACATACGCACCAAGTGACCGCTGACATTGCAGTTTCTGCAGGTATATTGCTGATACCTGCAAGCTCTGGCTGTATGTTTGCCTCCATACCTGCAACATGAGCCGTTGTTGGAAACAAAAGGTCCATTACCAATCGATCGACTCTGTCTGTGTAACTGTTCTTAAGCGCACCATTGACAGGTGTTGATGGCCCCATTACTGGCCGCATTGTCCCTTGCGATGGCATGAATCGCCATTCAGCTAGCCATTGTCTCTGTTGAATTCCCCCTTTGGGTTCGACTACATGCTCGGGCATGTCTGATTGCCCCTGTCTGCCTGGAGACCTGTGTGCCGCGTTAACAATGTTGACTCACTGTCCATTTGCTGCATTTAAACCAAGATTTTTGTCAAACATCATTCTGGTCTCTTCCTCCCCTGAGATGAATGTCTGGGCCATCAAAGCCGCCGTTTCCAGGGTCAAGTCTTTGGTCTCAATCAGTTTCCTGAAAACCCCAGCCGTGCCCGATGCCGTCAATAAAAAAGTCTCGCAGCATCTCCGCTCTGCATGCATCTGGGAACTTACATAGGCTCGCCAGTCGCTGGAGGTCTGCCACGAAGTCTGGAATGCTTTGTCCTTCTCACCGCCGGTGCGTGTAAAACCAGTGACTTATCATGTGCATGCTGCTCGCCAGTTTAAAGTGTTCCCCAATCAACTTACTGAGCTCTTCAAAAGTCTTGTCCGCCGGCTTCCCTAGCGCTAGAAGGTCCTTCATCAGGGAGTACGTCCTGGATCCATAAACCGTCAGGAGATGAGCCCTGCGTTTGTCGGCCGAATCCTGTCCCAGTCATTCCTTAGTGACGAAACTTTGCTGTAGTTTCTCAATAGAATCGTCCCAATCATCACCAACCCAGTACCTCTTGTCTATGCTGCTAGTGGCCATTCTCGCATGGTTTAAATCCCTGTTTCTCGTCGCCAATAATATGTCCTTACTATACAGTATAAATACACACGAGGCCCATACTAGAGAGAAGGTCACTCTGTGACCAGTAACCTTTATTCCAGCACTGAAGTGATGAAGGTGGGTGGAGCTTCCCCTTTTATACCTGAAAGTCCAGGTTAGGTGTGTCTCCCACAAGTTCACCACCTAGTGGTCAATGTTCTCACGGTGTACAACTTAGGTCAGTTTATACATGGGTTACAATGACAGTTAAATACATGACAGGTTCCATCTAGATATTTCTAGACAGCTCATAATTAGACAGGTGGTAACCTTGTCCTCACCTCATCGTTTTTTCCTTGTTTTCGCCATTTGCTCCCCCTTCTCTTCTGTGTTGCTGACTGCTATTTGGGTCGGATCCTACAGGCACCTGCCATTCTCCAGTACTTTGCCCAAGTAGGCACTCATAAAGCCTGAGCACAGATTATTGGACTGGATTTTCAAAGGGTTTGTGACCGGGTTTTCGCTGCGTTTTGACCCTCCACGGCTTAAACTCAGTTGCAAAGCCTGGGCGAGATCCTCGCCTCCTTGTTTGCGGCAGCGATGGGAAGTACCACCGGGGAGAGCTGCAGCGGCCACGTATTGACGCGGTTTGCATTACCGTCCAAGTTTCAGCAGTGTCCCGACTTGTACGCCGTGCCCAGAACAGTGGCAGGTAAAAACCTATCGGTGCAGCCCTGCCAGCAGCGATAAGTTAGAAAACCTGCCAAAAAGGTAAGTTAATTTTTTTATTTTTTGCAGCGATTTATTAGCTAAGGGTCTTTGTAATGTTTTTGAATATTTTTTTGAATCCCACCACCCCGCCTCCCCCTCCCCCACCGCCAAGCCTCTCTCGCAGCGCTCCCGACCCTGCTCTAAAGTTGGCCAGGATCGCATTTTGCGCCGCAAAGAATTATGCAAAGTCTCCCTTTGCGAGACCCCAAAGGCCGAAAGTTTGGCCTAAAATCAGTAACACAGTAATTTTCATGTATCGCTTACGTTTTCACTCAAAAACCCCAAAACCTGAAAATCCAGCACCTAGAGTGTTAGCAAGCAATTTGACCTTGGGGTTGTCACATTTTCCAGCATGGATCATTGGATCATGATTAGGAATGAGAATCCTGACTAATTTTACCCTCCCTATCCCAGGGCAACTGAAGTGCTCCTTATGCCACCCCAGCTGAGATCGGTTAACTTGGAATAGGCTGGGAAATTCGATTGGTACCTTCCTGGTCTGTATGTCCAATACCACAGGAAGCTGTGGAATTATCCACTTTTCTTCTCTTCTTGGATGCCTTTCTTGTGGTGTTGCAGTCTTTGTAGGGTTACGGTTGGGAAAGAGTCCATGGTGTTGCAAATTGCAGTTTCCAAAAGAGGCAAGCTATAAAGATCAATAAATCTGAAATGGACAATTAGCCCATTGTTTATTCTTTTCTTAGTTTATCTACAATTGAAATGGATCCTTTTCCATTCACAATTTATTAACCTCTGAGGAATGTGACTAATTAAGAACATAAGAAATAGGAGCAGAATTAGGCCATTTGGCCCATCGAGCCTGCTCCACCATTCAATAATATCAAGGCTGATCTGATCATGGATTCAGTTCCACTTCCTTGCCTGCTCCCCATAATCCTTTACTCCCTTATTGCTCAAAAATCTGTCTATCTCCGCCTTAAATATATTCATTGACCCAGCTTCCACAGCTCTCTGGGGCAGAGAATTCCATAGATTTACAACCCTCTGAGAGAAGAAATTCCTCCTCATCTCAGTTTTTAAATGGGTGGTCCTCTTATTCTGAGACTATGTCCCCCAGTTTAGTTTCCCCTATGAGTGGAAATATCCTTTTTGCATCAACCTTGTTGAGCTCCCTCATCATCTTATATGTTTCGATAAGATCACCTCTCATTCTTCTGAACTCCAATGTGTATAGGCCCAACCTACTCAACCTATCTTCATAAGTCAACCCCCTCATCTCCAGAATCAACCTTCTCTGAACAGCCTTAAATACGGAGACCAAAAACTGTACGCAATACTCTAGGTGTGGCTTTATCAATACCCTGTGTTATGTCTTCGGATGTTCTAATAATGACTCCACGAGACAATGTGTTGTGCTTGAACTTTAGTGACCTTAGTCCATTTAGTGTAACAGAGTGAGGATCACTAGGCCTGGCACACCTGTACAGGTAACCTACAAGTCTCCCACTGCAGTGCCCTCTGGTGGCACACCTTGTAATAGTACAAGCGGTAACCATGTAGGATACATGACACCCTGTACAGTTGTAGCAGGACTTCTCTGCTTTTATACTCTATCCCCCTTGCAATAAAGGCCAACATTCCATTTGCCTTCCTATTTACTTGCTGTACTTGCATACTCATTTTTGTGTTTCATGCACAAGGACTCCCAGGTCCCTCTGTACTGCAATACTTTGTAAATTTTCTCCATTTAAATTGTAATTTGCTTTTCTATTTTTTCTGCCAAAGTGGATAACCTCAAATTTTCCCACATTATATTCCATCTGCCAAATTTTTGCCCACTCACTGAGCCTGTCTATATCCCTTTGCAGATTCTTTTGTGTCCTCCTCACAATTTGCTTTCACACCTATCTTTGTATCATCAGCTAACTTGGCTATAATACACTTGGTCCATTCATTCAAGTCATTAATATAGATTGTAAATAATTGAGCACTGATCTCTGCAGCACCCTACTAGTCATTGTTTGCCAACCGGAAAAAGACTCATTTATCCCAAATCTCTGTTTTCCGTTAGTTAGCGAATCCTCTATCCATGCTAATGTTACCCCCAACCCCGTGAACTTTTATGTGGCACCTTATCGAATGCCTTCTGGAAATCCAAATACATCACATCACTGGTTCCCCCTTATCCACCCTGCTCATTACATCCTCAAAGAATTCCAGCAAATTTTTCAAACCTGATTTCTGTTTCATAAAAGCATGTTGACTCTGCTTGATTTAATTATGCTTTTCCTAATGTCCTCTACTGCTTCCTTAATAATGGACTCCAGCATTTTCCCAATGACAGATGTTAGGCTAACTGATCTGTAGTTTCTTGCTTTTTGTCTGCTTCCTTTTTGTTATGTATGCAACTGTGTAATACTTGCCACCAGAGGGCGCGACTGTTGGAGTCCTAATGGTCACCTGCACACACATGCAGGGCCAGTATAAAAGGTTGGCTGCCATGTTGTTTAGGCACTCTGGAGTTGTAATAAAGAAGACTAAGGTCACACTAAGTTTAGCTCACAGTACTCAGCCTCGTGGAGTTCTTGTATACATAATAATTGGTGACGAGTAACAGAATACGAACCTTCACGCAACCATGGCTGCTGTTGGAATATTAGAGAGATTCGTAGAGGGTGATGATTGGGAAGCCTTCGTCGAGTGTCTCGACCAGTACTTCATGGCCAACGAGCTGGAAGGAGACACTAACACGGCCAAGCGCAGGGCGGTTCTCCTCACCGTCTGTGGGCCTAAAATATACGGCCTCATCAAGAATCTGCTCACACCAACAAAACTAATGGAGAAGGAATATACAGAGTGGTGCACACTGGTTCGGGACCACCTCAAGCCGAAGGAGAGTATCCTCATGGCCAGGTATCGTTTTTACACGCACCATCGCTCCGGGGGCCAGGACGTGGCGGATTATGTTGCCGACCTGAGATGCCTCGCAGGACCTTGCGATTTTGGAGCTGCGTTGGGGGAAATGCTGTGGGACTTTTTCATGGTAGGCATCAGCCACGAGGTCATTCTTCAAAGGCTGCTGGCTGCCGAAACCCTAGACCTGAGCAAGGCCATCGCGATCATCCGGCATGCATGACCATGGACAATAACACCAAACAGATATCTTCTCAACTTCGAAGCTCATCAGCAAGTACTGTGCATAAAATAAAATCGCTAGCAGGCCGAACTGCATATGGCAGGGCACATACGTCTGTGGCTGTGACCTGTGATGATTCAGAGTCCGCCATCAGGGGTGAATGTGAATCCATTAGCACGGTGTTGGTGTTGCGGGGGTAATCATCGGTCTCATCAATGTCGATTCAAGCACTACGTGTGCAAAGGCTGTGCAACGATGGGGCACCTCGAGCGAATCTGCAAACGTGCTGCGACACACCACGTGGCAGAGGATGATCGATCCGACGCGGATCACACAGCACAGGCAACTCAACCCAAGGAAGAAATGTATGGGGTACATACCTTCACCACCAAGAGCCCTCCTATAATGCTGAAAGTCAAATTAAATGGAGTTCCAGTATCCATGGAGTTGGACACGGGTGCGAGTCACTCAATAATGAGCCAGAAGGCTTTCGAGAAACTGTGGGGCAATAAGGCACAAAGGCCCAAACTGAGCCCGATTAATGCAAAGCTGCGTACCTACACCAAAGAGCTCATACCAGTCATTGGAAGTGCGGCAGTGAAGGTATCGTATGATGGAGCTGTGCATAACCTATCATTGTGGATTGTTCCAGGCAATGGCCCAATGCTGTTCGGCAGAAGCTGGCTAGAAAAGATTAGATGGAATTGGAACGACATCAAGGCACTATCTTCAGTTGATGATGCCTCGTGTGCTCAAGTGCTGAGCAAGTTTCTCTTGCTATTCGAACCAGGCATTGGCAACTTCACAGGCGCCAAGGTACAGATCCATCTAGGCCCCGATGCACGGCCTGTCCATCACAAGGCTCGGGTGTTTCCGTACATGATGAGGGAGAAAGTCGAGATCAAAATGGACAGATTCCAATGCGAAGAAATCATATCGCCAATCGAGTTCTATGAGTGGGCCAATCCAATTGTTCCGGTGTTGAAAAGTGATGACATGGTCAGAATCAGCGGAGATTACAAGGTAATGATTAACCGAGTCTCACTACAGGACCAGTACCTGCTGCCCAAGGCGGATGACCTGTTCGCAACGTTAGTGGGGGGGGGGGGGGGGGGGAAGTCGTTCACCAAGTTGGACCTAACCTCTGCTTACATGATACAGGAGCTGGCTGAATCTTTAAAAAGACTGACGTGCATCAACACACACAAAGGGCTGCTTATATACCACAGGTGCCCTTTCGGGATTCGCTCGGCTGCAGCCATTTTCCAGAGAAACATGGAGAGCTTGCTGAAATCTGTTCCGCGCACTGTTGTGTTTCAAGACGATATCCTGATCACTGGTCGTGACACCATAGAACACCAAACAACATGGAAGAGGTTCTAAGTTGCCTAGACAGAGTGGGACTCAGGCTGAAACGCTCCAAGTGTGTTTTCCTGGCGCCAGAAGTCAAATTTATGGGGAGAAAGATTGCAGCAGACGGCATCAGGCCCACGGACTCAAAGACAGAGGCCATCAAGAATGCATCCAGACCACAGAATGTGACAGAGCTGCGTTCGTTCCTGGGGCTCAACTATTTTGGTAACTTTCTACCCGGGTTGAGCACGTTGTTAGAGCCTTTGCACATGTTGCTACGTAAGGATGACGACTGGGTTTGGGGCAAATCTCAAGGAACAGCCTTTGAGAAGGCTAGGAACAATAAGTTATTTGTACACGATGAAACATGTAAACATTTAGTGCTAGCTTGTGACGCCTTATCGTACGGGGTCAGCTATGTGTTACAGCAAGCCAATGTATCGGGCAACCTCCAACCGGTTGCATACGCATCTAGAAGTCTGTCTAAGGCTGAGAGAGCCTATAGTATGGTCGAGAAAGAGGCATTAGCATGCGTATATGGGGTTGCAACCAATACCTATTTGGACTTCGGTTTGTGCTTGAAACTGACCACAAGCTGCTCATTTCACTGTTTTCAGAAAGCAAAGATATAAACACCAATGCTTCATTCCACATCCAAAGATGGGCACTAACATTATCCACCACAGACCAGACACTGAAAACTGTGTCGATGCTCTCAGCCTCTGGGGTTGAAATGGCGCAGCCCACATACTTGCTACTGGTCATGGATGCTGTTGAGAGCGAGGGGTCACCCGTCATGGCTCGCCAGATCAGGACCTGGACCAGCCAGGATCCTGTGCTATCATTAGTAAAGAGTTGCATCCTAAATGGGAACTGCTCGGCCGTTCCCAGGGAAGTGCAAGATGAAATTAAACCGTTTCACTGACGCAAAGATGAAATGTCCATCCAGTCGGATTGTTTCTTATGGGGTAATCGCGTGGTTTTGCCAAAAAAAGGCAGGTAAACTTTTATACGGGACCTATACAGTACCCACCCAGGCATTGTCATGATGAAGGCAATTGCCAGGTCACACGTTTGATGGCCCGGCATTGACTTGGACTTGGAGTCATGCGTGCATCAGTGAAACACTTGCTCGCAACTGAGCAATGCACCAAGGGAGGCTCCACTGAGTCTGTGGTCATGGCCCTCCAAACCGTGGTCCAGGATCCACGTAGATATTGCCGGCCCCTTTCTAGGAGTTTTTACTAGTAGTGGACGCTTATTCCAAATGTATTGAATGCGTAATCATGTCATCCAGCACATCCACAGCCACCATTGAAAGCCTCCGGGCCATGTTCGCCACCCATGGCTTGCCCGATGTCCTTGTCAGCGACAATGGACCGTGTTTCACCAGCTCAGGATTCAACGAGTTTATGACCCGCATCAAGCATGTCAGGTCTGCTCTGTTTAAGCCCGCATCTAACGGTTAAGCAGAGCAGACAGTCCAAACAATCAAGCAGAGCATGAAACGCGTAACGGACGGCTCCCTGCAGACCCGTTTGTCTCGCATTCTGCTCAGTTACTGGACGTGAACCCACTCGCTTACTGGGGTTCCCCCGGCAGAATTGCTAATGAAGAGAGCCCTCAAAACCAGGCTCTCCCTAGACCACCTGGATCTCAATGATCACGTGGAAACCCGGCGACACCGGGAGAACATGTACCACGATCGTGCGGTTGTTTCACGTGACATTGATGTTAACGACCCTGTGTTTGTCCTGAATTACGACCATGGTCCCAAGTGGGATGCTGGCACTGTTTTGGCCAAGGAAGGGGATAGGGTGTTTATAATCAAACTGTTAAATGGCCAAACGTGCAGAAAGCATTTAGATCAGACCAAATTGTGATTTACTGACAACCAGGAATGACTTGAAGAGGACATCACCATCGACAATCCACCAACGCACACCCAACCAGCAATCGACCCCGCTGTCAATCACGAGGATGAACCCACCATTCCTGACAGACCAACTCACACACGTCAGGGTTTGAACTTAGACGATCAACCAGGGAGCGAAGGGCTCCGGATCGCCTCAACTGGTAAATACCCTGTACCGAAGACTTTGTGGTGGGGGGGAGGGGGGCGGGGAGTGATGTTATGTATGCAACTATGTAATACTTGCCACCAGAGGGCGCGACTGTTGGAGTCCTAATGGTCACTTGCACACATGTGCAGGGCCAGTATAAAAGGTTGGCGGCCATGTTGTTTAGGCACTCTGGAATTGTAATAAAGAAGACTAAGGTCACACTAAGTTTAGCTCACAGTACTCAGCCTCGTGGAGTTCTTGTATACATAATACTTTTTAAAATAGGGGAGTTACATTTGTGGTTTACTAATCCGCTGGGACCACCCCAGAATACAGGGAATTTTGGTAGATTAGAACCAATGCATCCACTTTCTCTGCAGCCACTTCTTTTAAGATCCTAGGATGTAAGCCATCAGGTCCAGGGGACTTGTCTGCCTTTAGTCCCTTTATTTTACTGAGTATTACTTTATTAGTGATAGTGATTGTATTTCGTTCCTCCCTCCCTACAGCCCCTTGATTATTCACTATTTGGATGTTTTTAGTGTCTTCTACCATGAAGACCGATACAAAATATTTGTTCAACGTCTCTGCCATTTCCGTGTTCTCCATTATTAATTAATTACAGATAAAGTTTCCAAAAAACAAATAATGTATTGTACTATATTGTATTTCCTCCTATCTAACATGCTCTTGTGACTGTTTGCAGCTTTATCTGCTCTAGATTTCAAAATCTGAATGCAGATTAAGTAACTGCTTTGCAAATATATCTGTTCTGTTTGGAAACATAATACTGACCTTCCTATGACTTCTGCTTCAATGCCACCTCCTATTGCAATTGTCCAGTCTTTGGATTCCTATGCTGCTCCAATTGAGGTCAATTCAAACTGGAGGACTGGATGTTATTTTCTTCTTGGACATTTGCAGCCATCTGGCTTGAACACTGACTTTAGCAATTTAAGATCATAACTTTAAAGAAACATTTCCTGCCAGTTTCTCCCAATCACATTCCATTTAATTCCTTTACATTTTGTAGCTATTTTACTTACTTTTTGTCTACTAATGCTTTTTGACTGCTTGTTTGTGACAATCTTTGTACATCATGCAGCCGTATTATTTTGGAGAGGGATTTTCCAGATGTTTTTCCCAACTTGACCTGGCTTTTTATCTGTTTTTTTCACCTCTCCCAGAAGATTGCATGGCTCTGGGTGAGTTGGGAGTGTCTGTATCATGATGCATAGGCCATTCCAACTATACGGGGCAGACTAGATGGACTAGTAGGTCGTTTTCTGTCTGTCATTTTTGTACGTTTGTATGTATCTTTGCAGCTCTTTTTAAAAATATGTTTAACTGCTATTAATCCCATTATCCACTTCTTTGTCCTAATAGTTGGTGTTTATATAAAGATGTATGTGCGTGTGCCTTTATTATTAGCTGTTAATCTGCCTTTCTTCTATGTTTTGGTAGTTATATTAAGCAATTCTCTTAGCCTCTCTTTCCTAGTTCTGACAGAGTATCTCCATCAAAATAACTGTCTTTTCTCTATCTGATGCTGATTATTTTCTGTGTTTCTATCTATGTCACATGGAATATTACTACCACAACTCATAGTACTCTTCTTTCGGTAAGCCAGGTTTCTAAGACATGCAGAAAAACTATCATTGTGTCTCGAAATCAACTGAGAAATCTGCATCAGTAGAGTGGATTGGTCTGATATAGAGTGCATACAGGAGAGGCGTGAGTTCGGGGCCCAGAAGAGCCGAGGGCCCAGGGGCAGCAAGGGCCAGCCCACTCTGCAATATGTGTGCACACTAGGTCCGTGCAGCAGAGCTGGTCTCCAGTCGCCTTGGTTAAGCCCGTGTGGTGGCTGGTGTGCAATGACCACCACACGTTAAAAAAAATCCACGCACAGGCATCTTCCACCCTTCAATATGTAGTTTGGGATCTGGAATGTCAGGTCCTTCATTGAAACACCTGTGAATTCATCCCTTTTTGGCATGGAAGCAAGTCACCCTCGATTCGAGGGACCACCTAAGGAAAAGACTCTCTACCCACAGGGACACATACCAGAGAACTGAGGCATATTGTGGCAAGATCCAAAGCTATGTGATTTCTAAGTATCCATGTGATACTACTGAAGTTTAACTAGCTATATCATGCAGCCTACCCATACAATCGATAGAATTTTGGTAGGTAAGGGTATTAAGGGATATGGAGCAAATGCGGATAAATGGAGTTGAGGTACAGATCAGTCATGATCTAATTGAATGGTGCAGCAGGTTCAAGAGGCTGAATAGCCTACTCTTGTTCTTATACTCCACAAAGCACAGGCAAATTATCTGCTCACAGCTGTTAGTACATTGGATTACATAGTTATCTGGAGCTAAATGGGATGAATTCCAGTTGGGTCAAGCAGGCTCGTTAATCATATAAAGTGCCCCGGAGTACTGCAGACATGCCTGGTTTATTTATGATTACCAAATTTGCCAAAGAAGATTGACTTGATCCCAAAGTAATACCAGCAGACATGTCACCTTGGAGCCAACTGCATCCCAAATAGATGTCAAAATAGATTTTTATTCGTTACTTATTAGATAGCTGACAAGTGCAGGTTTTGTCCTTGCTGGCAGGACAACAGATACTAGGAACATCTCAGGACAGGCACAATGTACCATAAAACGTACAAATACATTGTCATCATGCTCCAGACCACAGCATGGACACACACATTGCCAATGAACAGTGGGTTTAGTTGAAGGTACTTCCCTGTCATCCAGCCATACTCTTTCATGAAGGTAAGATAATTACATTATTGGATAGCCCTTTATGTGTCAGCTGTAGCTCAGTTGGTAGCACCCTCACCTCTGAATCAGAAGGTTGTGGGTTCAAGTTCCACTCCAGAGATTTGAGCACATAAATCTAGGCTCACACTCCAGTGCAGTGAGGGAATATTGCACTGTTGGAGGTGCTGTCTTTCAGATGAGATGTTAAACCGAGGCCCTGACTACTCTCAGGTGGATGTAAAAGATCCTGTGGCATGGTTTTGAAGAAGAGCAGGGGAGTTATCCCTGCTGTCCTGGTCAATATTTATCCCTCTATCAATATCACTAAAAACAGATTTTCTGGTCATTATCACATCTCTGTTTGTGGGAGCTTGTTGTGTGCAAATTGGCTGCCGCGTTTCCTACATTTCAACAGTGACTACACTTCAAAACAAGAACTTCATTGGCTGTACAGCACTTTGGGATGTCCAGTGGTTGTGAAAAGTGCTATATAAATGCAAGTCTTTCTTTTTACTCTAATCCCTCCATGGCCTCGCCCCTCCCTTTCTCTGTAATCTCCTCCACCACCCCCCACCCCGAAATGTCTGCGCTCCTCTAATTCTGCCCTCCTGAGCATCCCTGATTATAATTGCTCAACTATTGGTGGCCCTGCCTTCTGTTGCTGAGGGCCCCCAAGTGCTGGAACTCCTTGCCTGAACCGCTCCGCCTCTCTTTTCTCCTTCAAGACGCTCCTTAAAACATACCTCTTTGACTAGGGCTTTTGGTCACCTGCATTAATTTCTACTTATGTGGCTCAGTGTCAAATTTTTAAAATCTCATAAATACTCCCGTTGAGTGCCTTGGGACGTTTCAGAACGTTAAAGGCGCGATATAAATACAAGTTGCTGGGTTGTTGTCGACTGCCGTTCAGGAGCGGCGATGCAAAGACTACAGTTCCCAGAATGCGCACGGGTATGACCGGAAATGGCGTTGCGGTTTCCGGGGCCGACGGCCGCCATGTTGCTGGGTGCCCGGCCCCGGCTATCAACAGACCCGCGAAAGGTGCTGTGTGTGAGGCAATGGGGGAGTGTTAATACTTAGCTCGCTGTGTTTTGGATTGAAAAATATTTCAACTTGACTTCAGCGGTGGGGGGGCGGGGGGGAAAGCTGTCAGCTGCTGGCAGGGTGTGGTGTCAGGATGATCGGGGCCTGGTGAGAGGGGCTCACCCGGACAGGACAGGACAGGACAGGACAAGGGAAAGGGGGCTTCTCCCGGGCCGGCGCACCGAGGGCAAGCGGTGCAGCACAGCCCCGGCCGGCACTTGATTCATATTTGCATTTTAAGGTATATTCCCTAATCGTTCACAAAGCGGCCTGCTGTAAAACAAAAAAAAAAGAAGACACCCCGAGAGGTATTTTCGGAGGCGGCAGGCAGACAGGGGGCTCGGTTGTTTCCGATGTCAATGCACAACACTTGCCCACAAACCCGCCTTTCAGTGTGAGGCACTGCGGCCAGCGGCTTGCAGACTGGTCTGATCGGGGCTGCATTAGTTTAAATCCCGGGGGCCCCTCGCCGGTTGGATTAAGGGCACAGGCTTGTCCCAACCCTCCTCTGTTCTGTATCGCAGTCAGAACCGCTTGTCTTCTCCTCCAGCCTATACCGGGTGCTACATTTAGTTTGTCAACGTCTCCGACAAAGATGTCTTCTGCATCTATTGATAAGGTAGGTTTCTGTTTGTAATTTTATTTTAACCAGGTGGCCCAATTGTGGCAGTTTTCTCTTGGCAGATTTAATAACCCCCCCCCCCCCCAAACTTTTTGTTGTTGTGGTTTGAAGGAGCTGATGCTACTTTTGGAATTGTTCAACAGCTGTTGATGAGAAAATAGTCTGCATGTTTGAGGTTGTGAACACTGGTTTAGCCTGAGACACTGGCTGGAGAGGAGGATGGATTCAGTAACAAGGATGTGATGTTTGTGGCAGGAGCTGACAATAATAGTATTTGGACATCCTAATGTTTAGCCATGAAATTTAGAACGTGCCCTGCTTTTTTGAGATTGCATTTTGAACAAGCAATCTTAACAGCACAGAGGCAACGGAGGTTTAAAAGAGATGGTGGAGATGTAGAACTGGATGATGGTATGAATGTGGGAGTTTGTAGATGGACTGAAAGGAGAGTAGAAGTTGTTTTTCCCCCTCAAAGCGGAGGGTTGTAATGGTAGGTTTGAAAGGGAGTTGGAAATTGCCTGAGCAGAGTGAACCATTTACAGCATGAACCAGCTGTAAGTGGTTTAGTGGGGAACAAGAGTCAAAGGAGCAAGAGATGGGTCACATGGAAAAGAAGAGCTCAAAGAGGGCATGGGGGAGATGGGAGAGAACGTGAGCAGTGTGAGGTAGCAACTAGAGAAGATTTGACTTTTGGAGGGAAGCAGCCGATGCTTCTGATCGAATGGTCTCTCGGTGTCAAAGCATCCACTTGTTAGAGGGGAGACTGGAGGAAAACGTCTAAATTCGAGCCAGGCCTTTCAGGAGTGAAGTTAGGAAACACTTCTACATGCAAAGGGTAGTAGAAGTTTGGAACTCTCTTCTGCTAAGTCTGGTCCAGCCAGATCTAGTGACTGATAACGAAACCGGTTGTGCACCAAATGCATTCCAGTCTTCATTCCTTGAATTCGAGGAGCGTAGATTGGGATAGAACCACGAGGTACAACCTGGGAGACGGTAAAGGTTTCCTTCCAGTTGAATCAAATTTCAGTCAAAGCCAGGATGCCAATACAATTATCTGAATGGCAAGGGTCATCATGAACAAACATTCTGAAGGAAAATACAAGGGGCAGAGATTTTTATCTGGTGGAGTCCAAGGGAGCAGTAGCAGTGGTGGCTTGAGTGAGTTGGATGGGTAGCAATTTGATGAGGTTATTCCCCAGTGAGTATGTATGGTAGGAAGGTTGGCAAGAAAGGAAAATGTTTGTTTGTGTTACTTGGAAGGGGGTGTCTTGATGGACCCTTTGGAGAATGCCCAAAGCTGCACAAAAGGTAACCATGGATTTATTCAAGGAGGACTCGAGCCTGCAAAGGCAGAGGAGTAATAATGGGTTGGGGGAGGAAAGCTAAGTGTGAAAGGAGAGAAATGAAAGGTGGATGACCGGAAGGGCGGAGCAAAACACCCGAGGGGTGGGGTGGAAGGAATATAGCAATAATGGGTTCAGGTCTGGACTGTCGGGTATTCTGTGAATGGACATACAGGGTATTTATGGGCATGGCAAGAGATTAGGCACAACATGTTGCATTTGTAATCAGAAGGCAGGAAGGTGGTGATATGGAATGGTCCAAAATTAAAGTTGATCTGACAGCTTGGAATGTCCACAACCAAAGTTCGGAGTCCGTTGTGGATCAGGAGTGGATCCAGGAGTCATTT
Organism: Pristiophorus japonicus; assembly: GCF_044704955.1. NCBI lineage: Eukaryota > Metazoa > Chordata > Chondrichthyes > Pristiophoridae > Pristiophorus > Pristiophorus japonicus. The sequence continues at coordinate 16,908,384 of NC_091982.1, forward strand.
GGGGTTCAAGATGGTAGCTGAGTTACAAGTTGAGGTTGTCCAGTGGAATGAAAGGGCCAAGGGGCTGCAGAGAGCTGACCGTGAGCCAGTAGAGGTTGAACTTCGGGTTTGATATAGGTATGTAAAGGGTGTATCCACCGACTCCCTCTAAGCAATATCACTCGGCGAATAGTCAAAAAAAAACTGAAACTGACCAGGAGTTCGGTTACCAATGCAGAGTGATTGGATCAAGGTTCAGTCTCTCACTCGGCAAAGTTCCTGATCTGTATAGAGTAGTCGGTGCTCTGCTTCCATTGTATATGAAGTATCCTGAGCACCCTTGGTTGGATTACTGCACCTAATACTCCTCCAGTTCTCCAGTGTTTTCAGCCAAAGTTGCTTTCCTGCTGGCTTTGCGTGCCAATCGGTAAGATCTTTTTGGATTGTGAATTACAAAAGTATTCACTGTCTGCATATAATCTATAATCTGGTGAGACTTTGGAATCCATAAAGGATTGGGGGATTTATATTTTAATCTCTAACACTCATATTTAAAATTATCGGTCTCCCTGTAGCTGGATTTGGCCATGGACCAGGAATTTATTTGTGTAACTTGAACAGATCAGCCAGATCATTCAGAATTGATTCTTTTGAAGACTTGTGCATTAGCTACGGTGCATACATTGTGCTGGTCCCCTAACCAGATGTGGGTGGGGAAGTGAGATTGAAAAGGACTGTCGTTGTGATGTGATGTTGGCTACCTCAAGCAGTGGGTACCCATGCAGCGTGGGGAGTCTTCAGATCATTGAGTTTAATACTTGTATTATTCAGTTTTCTAAACATTACTCCCCTGAAGTGTTCATTACTGGGCACTAAATGTTTACTACTGCATTGATTACCTACTCTATCTCCGAGAATTACGTATGCCACATAATGTCCTGAATGCCAGTTGTTTGTATTTGACATACTCTAGGGAAATGATTTGAAGTGGAAAAGCTACCCCAGTTGCACATTATTAAGGATCTAAGTAGCTGTCACGCCTCCCCAAATCTGCCTTTTTAAAATGGTCCTTGGGTGATGTATGCATGTTTTCTATGGTAGGTTTCATGCAGCACTAATTTAAAATGATTCCTCTCCAATTTTCGCATTTCTCCTGAGGGCACTAACCTATGCTGGATTGCAATTCCACATCACCCAGATTTAAGAATCTGGACTATAAATGTTGGCAAGCTACCTGACTCTGGAGATATCACCGCTGAGCCCGAACTTGTCATCATCTGATCTCCATGCCTGAATGTTTTCTAGCAGTAGTCAGTGACTAGTGGTCAGGGGTGAGAAACATGACTCTTTGTTAGTTCCCCTTCCCTAGCTTTGGTACCGGGCAATTGTAGAGGCTCGTCTGCTATCTCACTAACTTGGCGCAGATTGAGATTGAGCATATGATCTTCCTGGTTGGGAGGGCACAATGGGGTAGTGAATTACCAACTGAACCATTAGGGTAACAGCCTTAGGATCCTTTGCATTTTATGCATCATGGCACGATAAATGGAGCGGCTGAGGTACTATTGTGTGCAATCTGGATACCTGCAGCAAAAAACATTCTCCAGAGTTGCTGATTCCACTTGATCTGTTGGCATGGATTTATTTACTGGCTGCGGATGAAAGTATGGGACTTGTATGAATAAGGCATTCAGTTTCTGAAAAGATTAAGAAAAACCCCAATGGCACTACCATGGCAACAGTGAGATCAAGCATTAGTGTTGCATAAGCAAAGGGGAAAAACAATTTATGGCCTACGGCTTTGAATACAACCCCCTGCAGGGAGCAAAAACAAAGAATCTTTACAGCAAAAGATTTTCCGTTTGCTTAACTTTGACTTCAAGAGCTAGCCAGCATAAATCTCGCAGAGTTTTAAAATAAAAAACCTTTCTAGAATTTTGGTTTCTGCTTAATTAAACGCTAGCAGTTTTGTGTTTTAAAATGCTTCTTAGAAATGCACTAGCATTGGGTGAGTAAAAAGAGAGCTGGAGTCCCATGTGTTCTGTACTCATTGTACTTCGAAGCACGGCTGTGTGTGGAACATTTGAAAAGGGAATTTGATGTAGCTGTAAGTGCTTGAATAATTTATTGTACATTGCTTACAAATATTTCACAGGAGAAATAATCAGCAGGAAAGAGTTGTTGAGCCATAGGTTAAAATTAACAGGTGCCCATCTGAAATGGTAAGATTTCTGTTTTAATATATCTACTGATGGTGTCTGCTCTTGTACTTTGCCTGGAACAATAACTTCTCACAGCCAGTTCGCCTCTTTGTATTTCAGAAAGTATTTGGGGGGGTGGAAACGAGAAATAAAAGATCAAATAGCCCATTAAGCTTGTTTGTCCCAACAATTTGCACTGTCCTTAACTGTTCTACACTGAAGAAGGCAAAACATTGAAGATCAATCTCTGAAGTGTCTCAATCTTACAGGAGCTGATGAGACTACTCAAACTTTATTATTCTAGAATTGCACCCAGCTCAATATTGTAACTGGGCAAGAAGTTCAAAGAACTGTTACTGCAGTCTGAAATTGAATTGATATCGTGGAGTGCGTGGGTGTGTAAGTAGGTTTGATAAGTAAATGTACAAATAAGTGTTACTGACACTCGAAAGTATTGATGAGACCACAGTACAATGCCTGGTTCTGGTCACTGTACTTAGAAATACAACAGCACCAATAATGGGTTCAAAGGAGGGCATAAAATATGCTAATTGTCTTGTGGCTTAATGAATTGTGAAGAGCAGCAAGGTGAGCTAAATCTTGTCTGAATGGGGGTGAAGAAACCAGTAAAGTATGATCCAAGCTTGTAAATTATGAAGCTTGTGAAGGTGTTTGCTTTAAGCCAGCAGGTCATGAGCTAAAGAACCTTTAATGTAAATGTATCTGAAGCATGCAGCAGTTGCTCCTTGGAAATGGTTTTTCTAACAGTAGACTAGTGTAATGAATGTAGACCCAGCTGACCAGTCTAAAAAGGAAATGAACAGATTCCTTGTTTATTCACCGCTGAACTATGTGGATTGATAGCCAGGCAGGAGGAACAGGAAATTATGAGTGGTTCACATAGTGAAGCAGATGTGACTAAATTATCTTTCTGTCTCTCCTTTTTTGTTTTGAGTGTCAGCTGTGGTTCAGTGGGTAGCACTCTCGCCTCTGAGTCAGAAAATTGTGGGCTCAAGTCCCACTCCAGGGAAAATAAATCTAGGCTGACACTTCAATGCAGTGCTGAGGGAGTGCTGCACTGTCTGAGGTGCCATCTTTCGGATGAGACGTTAAACTGAGTCTCTCAAGTGGACGTAAAAGATCCCATGGCACTATTTCGAAGAGCAGGGGAGTTATCCCTGGTATCCTGGCCAATATTTATCCCTCCATCAACATAACAAAAAAAACAGACGATATGGTCATTATCACATTGCTGTGTGTGGGAGCTTGTTTGCGTGCAAATTGGCTGCCGCTTTTCCCATATTACAACATTGACTAGACTCCAAAAGTACTTCATTGGCTGTAAAGCACTTTGAGACATCCATTGGTCATGAAAGACGCTATATAAATCCAAGCCTTTCTTTTCTAAACCAATAGCTCTGACTCACTATTACTGAACATGATCACATGTAATTCTTTTCCACTGCATTCGATGATGCAGCAGTTAGAATTGTTTTTGCTATTAAACACCATCTTACAGCAGTGCTAGGATTAATCTTGTGCCTATTAATTAATTCCCATGGGGTTAATTAAAGTTGCACCTGTTCATTTGGGGTCTCCTATCAACCATAAAGTCAATAAAATGAAACTTCCTGACTGTCTTTATAAAAACAAAGCGTTCAGAGCAGTTGTGGCTTGATTAAATCCATTGCTAGATTGGTAGCAAGTGTTTTTCTGCCTAGTCAGCATTTCCATGAGCAGCAGTTACAAATATTAAACTGATTTAATGCAGACTAATGTAAAGTGCTACATATAAGGAAAGAAAAACAGACGGCACATATACTCCAGACTAGTGTTGAAATTGCTAAGGATGATGCTGAAAGAGACCGAGGCGTCTTCGTACGTTCATTTGCTAAACATGTCCAACCAATACAGAACCACAATCAATAGAGCAGATAAGATGTTTAACTTCCATCAGAGGAGGAAGTGATAAAACTTCATAATGCTATGGTCAGACCACATTTTGAATGGAGTCCAGGTCAGGTTGTTGAGAAACACGAGATGTGATGTTCGTGTTTGGAGGCAGTGCAAAGAAGAGCCATAGTATCAGAAGCCTGAGTTATGAGGAGAAACCTGGGCATTTCAGCTTAGGAAGGAGGCGTCTGAAAGGTGACCTTATGGAGGTATACAAGATTGTTCAGGGTATAGGAAAAGTTAACATGGGATGCTAATTTAAACAGAGTAGAAGGAGGAGGCACAGATTCCAACTAGTAAAAATTCATTTTAGGATTTATAACAGGAATGTTTTCTTTGCACAAAGTACTAATTGTGTGGAATAGACTAATAGATGGAGTTGTTGTGGGGAAAACGTTGGAACTATAAGAAAGAATTAAATGTTACAATGCAGGAATCTTGGGATCTCTGGGTGGAAGAGTTATGATGGGTCAAATGGCCTTTCTGATCTGTAATTAATCTTGTGGTCCAGTGTCATGGTGTGCCATTATGGTGTATCGCTGCAGTGGTTACAGTAGATAGAATTGCTGCTGTAGGGCTGCGCACTGCCTCTGTTTCCACTGACTTAATGTTTTTCAGCCCCTATTGGTAGCAGTCTGATTGTGAACTTGAATTACTTTGGATGGTACACCATTTTTAATGAAATGGGTGGTTTTGTTAAAAATTTTGTTTTTCTGCCTTGATCAGGAATGTTGTGCAGTGCAAGTCAGTCAGTCATTCATCCATTCATAGGCAGTCCCTCAAAATAAAGGAAAACTTGCTTCCACTCAAAGTGAGTTCTCGGGTGACTGTACAGTCCAATTCGGGAATTACAGTCTCTGTCACAGGTGGGACAGACAGTGGTTGAAGGAAAGGGTGGGTGACCAGCCTGGTTTGCCGCACACTCCTTCTGCTGTCTGCGCTTGATTTCTGCATACTCTCGGCGATGAGACTCAAATAAATGGGGCAGTATTTGGTCTCTCTTTTTGTATAATACGAAGACATCACACTGGGTTTCTCTATAATGGCAGTGAGTATGGGCTTTGGTCACTAGGGTTCTATTGTTCCTGTAAAGACTTGTATTACTTGATTCTAATTGTGATCTCACTACTGGCTGAAATCTTCTCTAGGTAATGAGCTAGAAAAGTAGATTTCTTTCTGATTGTTGAAATATCAGAAAGTTGGGTGGGGGTGGGCGGAGGAGGAGGCAAAAGCAATGTGATTCTCTGTTTAGAGGTGGCCTTTGTCACTTCCTGTTGAGTAGTCTTTGACTTGGCTGACATTGTGAACTTGCCACATGTTTTCTGCCAGCATTCTCGAGCTGCTGATCAGGTAAGATCTTTGGGACATTAGTACACACCATTTTGAGGCTCCCTGATGGCTCAGCAAGGTTATCCACCAAGAAGCTGAGCCATATTAACCAGCAGATTCCTGGTCTGTGCTGAGTTTGCTGTACCCAGCTGTTAGAGTTTGTCTCACTCCCCTGGATTAGGGAGGAGAAAACCATGCAGGGCTCCTACTCCTGATGGTTCCCTCAACCCCTGCTGGAAGTGCAAATGTATGGATGGCTGTGAGGATACAACTGAACTTGGCTGTGATTCTCCTGCCATTCCATGTGTGTGCCAGTGAACATTCTTCTCGTGTCCAGACCGTGCACATCAAAGGCAGTTTAACTGCGCGGGCATAACTGCTGAGTGCAATCCTTTATTCACCTGATAGCCACTGTGACCTTGGTGTATTATCCCTCATTGATCTCTCTGCTCCTTTTGACACTTTTGACCACACCATGCTCAATAGTTCCACTCTTGCCTATCTGATTGTAGCTGGAGCATCTCTACCAATGGCTTGTTTTCCTACCTCTGCCACCGCCTTGGGAGTTCCCTTAAGGTTCCATCCTTGGCCCCCTTCGCTTCCTCCACTTGTATGCTATTCTCTGTAACATCAGCTCCCTAACCCAGATCATCTGCTGCTGAAACCCTCGTCCAAGCCTTCAGACTCAATGCATTGTTGGCTGGCCTCCCATCCTTCACTTTCCAAAATCTTCAGTTCATCCTAAACTATTCCGCCTCTAAATTATCCCACAACAACTTCTGCTCACCCATTGTCCCTGTTTTCCCTGACCTACATTTCCTCCTGTTACCCCAACGTTTCAAACTTAAAATTCTCATCATTGTCTTGAAACTCACCCCTCCCCATCTCTGTAACCCCCTCCTGCCCTAAATCAGTACACCTCCCTGAACTCTTCATTCCTCTGGCCTTTTATGGATACCCCCCCACCCCTTTCATCTCACCACTGGTGGCTGTGCTATCAGCCATCAGGCCCCATACTCTGCAATTCCCTGCCTTGAGCTATATGCCTAGGATCATTGGGAGTTTATTTCTCTCAAGATATCTCTCCCTGTATTTCTTTATATTCCCATTTACAAGTAGGTCTTGCGAATATGATTTGTATTTTGGACGTATTGAGTTGAGCTCTGAATATGTGCTGACAGCTCGTGTTGATTTTAAATACGGGGTATTCCTCTGGCATCTTTTTCATCTTCTCCTCCATTTCACTATTTGTTATGCTCAATAATGAGTTGGGCTTGGCATAGGCGACAAAACCAACAGCTGACGACTCACTTTGCATCTTGTGGAAAAACACTTGGCTGCCAATGTAAGGGAAGTTTAGAAAATGTCCTGATCTCTTACAGTGTGTACATGGTTGTATATTGTAGATTTTCCAAAGTCCATCCAAGAAGATTTCTGCATAGAGCTGTGGTGAGTACATAATACATTGCTGTTGGGCCCCCTTTGTCTGGTTAATTCTGTTGCAAAGGTTGTCTTCTATCTGTTTTGATAGGGTGGGTTTTTCAAAGCTCTGTTTGAAACTGGACACAGGAATAGTAAAACTGCTTGATCCCTATACCTCTAGTACCTCTTCATTTTGACTTTCTGTAACTTTGAGGCAAGTCTAATACTGTATAAAGCAGCAATATAAGAAATGCACTTCGCTTTTATTGAATCACTACCACTGCATTTCATCTTGAAAGTACAGTAAATATTTAAAGATGACTTCACTGTTATTGAAGGCATCAAAATCTTCATGACCTGGGAGACCAATGATAAAATAGCCCCAAAAGATGGGTGAGAGTTTCTTGTTTGGCTGCAGTCCCGATTATAAAGCTCCATGATTCGTCTTGTTCACATTTGCCTGTTCTGAAAGATCTGATGACAAATGTGGAAGTATTCTGTAAGAAAGATATTGGATCCTTTCCTTCAATCTCCTTTGCTTCACCAAACAGCCACAAATCAATCCCATTAGTTGTCTAGTTTGCTGTCAGCTGCCATTGACCTTGGCTAAAATGCTGAAATATTTTAAAACTGTCTTCAAGCTTTCCTGTGTGTTTGATAGCGATCTTTGTGATGATTTTGTCCCTGCTCTCAGCTTTTCCCTAATGGTTATATCCAGCTTTGTCTTAAATACTCTCCTATTTATACAGATCTTTACACTGTAGCCAGATCATAAGTGTTTGAATTTAGATGGCATGGGAGCAACAGTTATCTATTGTTGTTTCTTGTGCAAAAATATAATGGTAATGCTCCATTCATCATTCTATTACTTTATCTGTTGGTTCTGCTTCAGATGGGTAACGATTTGGTATAAACATTGTCCAAATTGGTATCTGATAACATCCAGTCTTTTTGTATGATTGTCCCAAACCCAGCTTGAATGAGCAGTGCTTTTGATGCAGTCCACTGGCCCCAAGTTTCCCCAACCCAATTTTCCAGCACACTTACCCATGGTGCGCCGATTTTCTACTCTTAAAAACGGCACCGAAAATGTAGCTCCCTATTCTCCCCGCTCGGTGGACTGTCCTAAGGCTTGTCATGGCGTGGCAAAAGCAGTGGGGGGTGGAGCTACAGCCCTGCGCCGAAAACAGTGCCGGCAGCTGTCCGCATGCACAGTGGAGTCTGCGCGCATGTACAGTAGCTGCTCGCCCTCCCAGCACGTCCTGCCTGCTCGCCGCAACTAGCCCTGGCCGAAGGGCTTGCCGGTGCGTTCTCCTGCCTGCTGCGTTCTCTCTCCTGCCTGCCGCGTTCTGTGAGTTCTCCCGGCCCGCTGACTTCCCAGCCCAGTAGGAAGGTAGGACTTAAGTTTTATTTTTTATTTATTTACTTTTTAATTATTATTGATTTTTATGCTTCATTAATGCTGTTGAGGTGTTTAGTGCTTTGCAAGGTCCTCTGTGCTTCCCTTTCCTCCCTCTTCCTCCCCCATCTCTGTCTACCTGCGCTGATTTCTTAACTCTCCATAAAATTTTTCTGTGCGGACACAAGTGGCCACATACGCTGGCCTAAGTTAGTTTGGAGCAACTATTAGCTGGCCAAACTGGCTTAAATGGCCAAAACAGGCATAGGTGGCTGGTAATGCCCCCATTTCAACAAAACAAAACTAAACTCAAAAAATCCAACTAACTCACTTACACTGGGGCCAATTAAATGTGCAGAATTGCGACTTTTTTAAGATACTCCAGAAAAATCAAGTTGCTCCAAAAAAAACGGAGCAACTCCTGGGGAAATTTGGGCCCATTGTTTCTATGGCTCAATATCAGACTGCTAGCCACCAAGACCATATGGAGCTTGTGTTTGATCAGACAATTACTGATCTCACAAACAAAATTCCATTCATGCAATTCTCTTTTAGCTGATTTTCTCTCTCACTGAATCTTTATCTGATATGGTTGCTAGAAACCCTGCAACGCCTTGTCTAAATAACAGTTCAACAGTAAGAAAAGCTTGCACTTAATAGTGTTTTTAACAATGAAATGTCCCAAAAGATTTCACAAAAAAGAGGTGGGATCAGATGCCAAGTAGGAATTGGGAGAACAGCTAAGGAAGGTGTTGTATATGAATAAAGAGTCTGACTGGATAATGTGAACTCAAAGTAAAGTGCAACCGTAGTCTTTTAGTGCAGATCTCCAGCGTGCCTCTCCAGCCTGCGAGGCCTCCTTAAGTACCTGTGCTCCCAAGGGATTGTGGGATCCCTTGGGACTCCAGGGGATGAGCCCTCTGGTGGCTGTACAAGGCATATACAAGTTTACATACATAACAGAAGGTTAGAGGTAGATTGCGAAAGGACTTTTGCAGCTGGGAAGAGATGTAACAAGGTGGAGCATTTAGAAAGAATTTCAGGGCGTACAGAGCATCACGGCCAATCTGAGCATATGTGCACCTCCAGCAGGAATAACTGAGCTGTTTAGGTGCAGGGGTGCTTGCAATTTTAATATCACAAGTAAATTCCCAATGGATTTATGGATCTAATTCTGATCAGATAGGCTTCTCTTTAGTGTCCTCACTCTCTTTCCAAAATTGACAGTACAACATTTGCCTTTTTATTATTCATTTGCAGGATGAGTCACTTCTCTGCCTGTAGCGACATACCCTACTTAGAGTGCTTAGATGCAGCACAAAGCACCGGTAAGCTTCCTGCTGGTATCGCCTTACCAACAGGGCATTGGCTTTCAGGACTATTTGGAAAGGAATGGGAAAAATCCAAGCCTCCATTTCATTCCTTCAGGTCCCAGTGATCTAGTGTATTGCGGATCTGCCTGGTTCAGATATTAGATTACTGAGCCTGCAATAGAGGGTTCTATCAGTTCTGGTCTTCCTTGCCAAATGTATCATCTTGGAGCCAACTCGACCCTAAAGAGGCCTTGCTACAGTCCCCGCCCCCCCCCCCCTCCCTCTTTCCTGCCTCCCCATCCAGGAAGATCGTCCATTGGTCAGACAACTGACTAGTGTGGGTGTCAGTCCTTGCTAGTTGAACAGCACATAACATGAACTCTTCAATACAGTATGGTGCGCAGCTCAACTTATTGTAAAATATATGAATTGCCAACATCCTCCTAACAGCATGGACAAACTCCATGTTCCACCAGGTGCAGAGCATCTGTTGGCTGTTTCGTTGCAACTCAATTGTAGCTATCAATTGGACATGACATTTTCCAGTAACTCAAAAGCAAAATACTGCGGATGCTGGAAATCTGAAATAAAAACAGAAAATGCTGGAAATACTCAGCAGGCAGCATCTGTGGAGAGAGAAACAGTTAACATTTCAAGTCGACGACCCTTTGTCAGAACTGGAAAAAGTTAGAAATGTAACAGGTTTTTAAGCAAGTGTAGGGGCAGGGAAAGGGAGGGGGAGGGGAGGAAAGAACAAAAGGGAAGGTCTGTGATGGGGTGGAGGACAGGAGATTACAAGACGAAAGGAATGATGGTGCAAGGCAAAAGGAGATGGTAATGGGTCATTTGAACTGTCATTTGAAATGTGAAATCTGTATCAACTTGAGCATGGTGGAAGGAATACTGAGGTAGCTTCTGACATGTCAGCCACCTTGATGTTCCAACAAAGTTGCTTACTAGGCTTACTTCTTGCCACTTGATTACTCCCGAGTCCCCATGTGTGAGGCTTCAGCAAAGAGACCATCACTGAGACGGGCTTCCCCCAGTATCCTTTCCAGTGATTGATGGGTATAAATTGAAACCTTTCTTCTGTGTATCCATTTCTCCTTTTTGCCACGTCCTTTAGTTCTCACATGGTCAAAGAAGCCTAAGAAGCAGGAGTAGGCCATACGGCCCATCGAGCCTGCTCCGCCATTCAATAAGATCACGGTTGATCTTCAACCTCAACTCCACTTTCCCGCCTGATCCTTAATTCCCAGAGTTCAAAAACCTATTGATCGCCACCTTTGAACATACTCGACGACTGAGCATCCAGTTTTTCCATTGCATGCTGAGGAGTTGTGAACCACGAAGGCAAACTATTTGGACGTAACTTGAATGCCTCAAGCTTGATCTGCATTGCAACATTCCTGTCATTTGAAGAAAGATCAAAGTATCTTTTGACACTTTTCAGTGAGGTCCTGCAGTATTGTGTCCACACTGAAGTTGATTCCTTCCTGGTGGATGCCTGCAATTGAGACCAACACACTTTGTATCTTAAAATCAAAGCTTATAAGGGAATCTGAAAGCCATACTACTTCCCTTATAACACACACTCTAATATCCTGTTGTTTAAGATGGTGAGCAGCGTACAATAGATCCCCAGGTGAGTTCATGAAACTTATGTGCTGTAATTCATTTAAAAATGCCCAGAACACATTCTTGAAACATACCTTGCAATGTTGTCATCATGTTATTGACGAAGACACCAAGATGGTAGATTATGGTGGATCCCCTGTCCTCAATCTCTTTGGACAAATTAGGACAATTAGTCTTCCATCTGTCCTTGCACATCCAGGAAGAAAATCCCAAGAATCAGCTACATACTCCTATAGCTTTTGTCGTCATTTTTTAAATTTTGGAAGCAGATTCAATATCTTTCAATGGAACATAATAACTTTAATAATAACTTTTATTTATACAATGCCTTTTTAACATAGTAAAATGTCCCAAGGCGCTTCAACAGCAGTGTTACAAAACAAAACAGATAGATTTGACACCGAGCCACAAAAGAAGGCAGATGACCAAAAACTTGGTTAAAGAGGTAGGTTTTAAGAAGCGCCTTAAAGGAGGCAAGAGAAGTAGAGAGACTGATGGGTTTAGGGGAGCGAGTTCCAGAGCTTGGGGCCCAAACAGCTGAAGGCACGGCCACCGATGGTTGAGCAGTTATAATGAGGGATGTTCAAGAGGGCAGAATTTAAGGAGTGCAGACATTTGTGGAGTTGTGAGGCTGAAAAAGATTAGAGATGGGAAGGGACAAGGCCATGGAGTGATTTGTAAACAAGGATGAGCATTTTAAAATCAAGGCATTGTTTTACCAGGAGCCAATGTAAGTGAGAAAGCACAGGGATGATGGGTGATTGTGACTTAGTGCGAGTTAGGACACGGGCTGCTGAGTTTTGGATGACCTCAAGTTTACATAGTGTAGAATGTGGGAGGCCAGCCAGGAGTGTGTTGGAGTAGTCAAGTCTAGAGGTAACAAAGGCATGGATGAGGGTTTCAGCAGTAGAAGAGCTGAGGCAGGGGCAGAAGCGGGCAGTGTTACGGAGGTGGAAAAAGGCGGTTTTAGTTATGCTGCGGATATGTGGCTGTAAACTCATTTCAGTGTCAAATATGACGCCTAGGTTGCGAACAGTCTTGTTCACCCTCGGGTTGATGCTAGGGAGAGAGATGGAGTCAGTGGTTAGGGAACGCAGTTTGTAGTGGAGACCAAAGATAATGGCTTCGGTCTTCCCAATATTTAATTGGGCAAAATTTCTGCTCATCCAGTACTGAATGTAGGACAAGCAGTCTAACAATTTAGAGACCAAGCAGGGGTCAAGAGAAGTGGTGGAGAGGTAAAGCGGGTGTCGTCAGCGTACATGTGGAAACTGACTCGGTGTTTTCGGATGATATCGCCAAGGAGCAGCATATAGATGAGGAATAAGAGGAGGCCGAGGACAGATCCTTGGGGGACACCAGAGGTAACGATGCGGGAGTGGGAAGAGAAGCCATTGCAGGAGATTCTCTGGCCACGATTAGATAGGTAAGAATGGAACCAAGTGAGTGCATTCCCACTTAGCAGGACGATGGTTGAGAGGCGTTGGAGGAGGATGGAGTGGTCAACAAAGGCTGCAGACAGGTCCAGAAGGATGAGTAGGGATAGTTTACCTTTGTCACGCATTCAAAGAATGCCATTTGTGACTTTGCCATTTTGGTACTGTGGCAGGGGCAAAAACCAGATTGAAGGGATTCAAACGTTGAATACATGGAAAGAGGGTCACGGATTTGGGAGGCAACAACATGTTCAAGTACTTTGGACAGGAAAGGGAGATTGGAGAAAGGGTGATAGCTCGCAGCAAAGTGGGGTCAAGGGTTTTTTTTTTTGAGGGGTGATGACAGCCGATTTGAAGGAGAGGGGAACAGTAGGAACAGGAGTAGGCCATTCAGCCCCTCGAGCCTGTTCTGCCATTCAGTGAGATCATGGCTGATCTGCAACCTAACTCCATGTACCCTGCCTTTGGCCCATATCTCTTAATACCTTTAGTTAACAGAAAGCTATCAATCTCAGCTTTTAAAATTAGCAATTGATCTAGCATCAATTGCTGTTTGTGGAAGAGAGTTCCAAACTTCTATCACCCTTTGTGTGTAGCAGTATTTCCTGATTTCACTCCTGAGAGGTCTGGCTCTAAGTTTTAGACTGTGTCCCCTAGTTCCAGACTCCCCAACCGCGGAAATAGTTTCTCTCTCTATCTACCCTATCTGTTCCCCTTAATATCTTGAAAACTTTGATTGGATCACCCCTTAACCCTATTTTGTGTAATCTCTCCTCGTAACTTAACCCTTGAAGTCCGTGTATCATTCTGGTAAACCTACGCTACACTCCCTCCAAGGCCAATATATCCTTCCTAAGGTATGGCGCGCAGAACTGCTCTCAGTACTCCAGGTGTGGTCTAACCAGGGTTTTGTATAGCTGCAGAGACCCCCTTGTATTCTAGTCCTCCAGATATAAAGGCTAGTATTCCATTAGTCTTTTTGATTATTTTCTGTACCAACGGGGATTTAATACATATTTGAAAGGCTATGGGGAACGAGCAGGTCAGTGGGACTAATTGGATAGCTCTTTCAAAGAGCCGGCACAGACATGATTGTCCAAATGGCCTCCTGCGCTATATGATTCTATGATGGCTACATGAGATACTAAATTGAAAGTGTTGCATATGTGAAAGCAATGGGATATTGCAGATGCCCATGTCTTCATCTGGCATCCACACACCCACCAATGCCTAGGTTTGTGGGATAGCAATTAGGAGTGGAAACACCAACCGATTTTCCATTCTCTAACCCAGGGGCTTTGAGGGCAATTGTATCACTCCCCTGCTGCCGCTAATACAACAGATATTAGCTGAAGTGGTGCAGAGCAGGATTGAACATGTAAAAGTTCATTTTCATTGTTAAACCATCACTCCTTTTTGAACCGCCCAAAATACACTGAGATAGCATGCTGGAGAGTGAGCAATGGTACTTTTTTTTTTAAAGCATTCAGGTATGCACTGGAAATGGTACGAGATTTCTATTTCTAATCTCTTAATTGCCTGATGGCTAACATTCTGACTGGCTGAGAAAACAGCTACAAATCATCTTGCGAAGTAAAATTTACAGAAGCAAGAGGGAAGAAGTAGTGGATTGGCTAATTTACAATACTACACTTCAACTTAGTGTGTGCCTCAAAATAAAAGTGGCTTAGCTCGAAACTCGATAATTATGCTTTTGGCTGAGACCAGGGTTCCTGGAGAGGTTTGAGACTGTGCTCCCACACAGTCCTTCTGCAAACGACAATTGGTGCTAGATCAATTGCTCATATAGTATAATGAGAAATATAGGGTGACTTGGATAGGTTAGGTGAGTGGGCAAATGCATAGCAGATGCAGTATAATGTGAATAAATGTGAGGTTATCCATTTTGGGGGCAAAAACACAAAGGCAGAATATTATCTGAATGGCAGCAGATTAAGAAAAGGGGAGGTGCAACGAGACCTGGGTGTCATGGTTCATCAGTCATTGAAAGTTGGCATGCAGGTACAACAGGCGGTGAAGAAGGCAAATGGTATGTTGGCCTTCATAGCTAGGGGATTTGAGTATAGAAGCAGGGAGGTCTTACTGCAGTTGTACAGGGCCTTTGTGAGGCCTCACCTGGAACATTGTGTTCAGTTTTGGTCTCCTAATCTGAGGAAGGACGTTCTTGCTATTGAGGGAATGTAGCGAAGGTTCACCAGACTGATTCCAGGGATGGCTGAACTGTCATATGAGGAGAGACTGGATCAACTGGGCCTTTATTCACTGGAGTTTAGAAAGATGAGAGGGGATCTCACAGAAACGTATAAGATTCTGACGGGACTGGACAGGTTAGATGCGGGAAGAATGTTCCCGATGTTTGGCAAGTCCAGAACCAGGGGACATAGTCTTAGGTTAAGGGGTAGGCCATTTAGGACTGAGATGAGGAGAAACTTCTTCACTCAGAGTTGTTAACCTGTGGAATTCCCTGCTGCAGAGAGTTGTTATGCCAGTTCATTGGATAAATTTTAAGAGGGAGTTAGATATGGCCCTTACGGCTAAGGGGATCAAGGGGTATGGAGAGAAAGCAGGAAAGGGGTGCTGAGGGAATGATCAGCCATGATCTTATTGAATGGTGGTGCAGGCTCGAAGGGCCGAATGGCCTACTCCTGCACCTATTTTCTATGTTTCTATGAATTAACAAAAGTATGCCATACTTGTACTCGGTGTCCAGCAGCTTCTGATTACAGAATTAACCAACTGAATAGACTTCAAGGGTAACTGAGAAGGGGAAAAGCATGGTTTCAATGCTGCAAAAGTGAGATCTTCTGTCCCTGTCGTGGCCAGTAGATTTTGTGTAGCTCTGATCTTTAGCTTTGGATCAGATTACAAGGAGAATTCAGGGCTTCATGAGCAGCTCTTTTTCTACAAAAAGAAAGAGGACATATAAACTAAATGATACAATCCTAAAGAGGTTGCAGGAGCAGAGACCTGGGGGTATGTGTGCACAAATCGTTGAAGGTGGCAGTGCAGGTTGAGAAAGCAGTTAAAAAGGCTTATGGGATTCTGGGCTTCATGAATAGAGGTATAGAGTACAAAATCATGATGAATCTGTATAAAACACTAGTTCGGCCCCAACTGAAGTACTGTGCCCAATTCTGGGCACCACACTTTGGGAGGATGTGAATGCCTTGGAACGGGTGCAGAAAAGATTTACGAGAATAATACCAGGAAAGAGGAACTTCAGTTGCGTTGATTGAGAGGAGATTTACTAGAGGTGCTCAAAATCATGAGGGGTCTGGACAGAGTAGATAGAAAGAAACTGTTCCCATTGGCAGAAGGGTCGAGAACAAGAGGACACAGATTTAAGGTGATTGGCAAAAGAACCAAAGGCGATGTAAGAGAAACCTTTTTATGCAGGGAGCGGTTGGGATCTGGAATACACTGAATGGGTGGTAGAGGCAGACTCCATCTTGTCTTTTAAAAGGGAGTTGGATAAATATCTGAAGGAATAAAATTTGCTTTGCTATGGGGAAAGGGCAGGGGAGTTGGACTGGCTGAGAGTTGGCACATGCTCGATGGGTCAAATAGTTGCATTCTGTGCTGTAGTCATTCTATGATTCCATGAAATATCTAATTTTTAAAATTGTGACAAGTCTTATTTGTACACTGGGGATTTTGTTGTGTAATCCAAATATGCCAGTCAGAAGTTAGTCTCACTATCACCATTTCTGGTGTATTCCAATTTTAATACACTTGCCTTTTTTTCCCATAATTTTTCTATTGTAGCTGCAACAGAGATTCTACACTATATTAAAATTGTTAAGATGTAAATAAAGATGTCTTCTATGATCGGGAGATGAGTTCACCCATCATTTTCTCTCAAAGTGTTGCCATGGTGATGTAAGGGAGACTTTCATCTTGCTTCATGAGCAGAGCCACTGTTTTACGGTTCCTGCAAAAGACTGAACTTGACTTAACGTGGGATATTTACTGTTCTGGGGATTAATTCCGGAATTCAGTCAATTTATAAATGAGCTCATTAGTTTATGGGTGACTAAATTTATTTTGCAATTTCAGGGTTTCATGCATTTTATTGATGCTTTAGGAAATGTAATCTGTTTTTTGGTCCAATTTTCTAATGAAGAATGCAAATCAGTCCTGTTCATGAGCATGTCTGGTTAATTAATGTGTTTAGCCTTTGTAGTGCCCATATAGGTGGCCAAAATAGGATTGGGGGACTAACTATTTTTCTCTCCCTTTCCTTTTTTTCTTTCTTGCTCTTGCTCTCTTGTACACTTTCACTTCTCTGATTCTTGGTAGTGTACAGTTCCACTGGTGCTCACTGTTATTTGCCATTTTTTACAGATGGAACATTATTCAAATGAAGTAGTTAACCATGTATCGTGTAAACCAAGTCCTGCTAGGATGCATATGGACTGTTCGTACAAACTACATAATCTGAGTCAGCCACCAGTGGGTCCAAGTAGATCATCTGAATAGGAGAAAATTAAAATGTCAGCTTCCGGGTGGAAGAGATGCTGTTCATTTATTAAATTTTAAAGGGGGGGGGAGGAGGTATGGAGGAGACATTGAAAGTGCTAGGCTTCCCATCGAGATGAGCTAGAATTACCCTGATTCAACAAGTGGTAATGTTGTCCCTTGTATCCAGAACTTCTACTAGTCTTTCAATTATTCTCTTTTGCTCCCCAAAGTATAACTGACCCTCCTCTATCCCCTCCATTAAAACACCAATATTCGCCCTTGCTGGACCAGAATGATTTATAAAACAATAAAAAATGAACATCAACTCCCTTTTATGGGTTCTAAGTGAGAGTGCCAAATTGAAGGGAGTGTTGTGCCTTGGACTCGTGCCCATCAGTAATTAGATTGAGAATGTCCAAGCTATCTTCAGTTGGGACATTGCAGCCAGCGTAGAAGGAGCATGCAATGAGACTTTCATACCATCAGCCAAAGCTGGATTTAGACCAGGGCATGAGCTGAAAAAGACCATATTCTAATACATTGCAGCTTTAAGTCTTAGTTTGTCATGTGCTAGGTGTGTGTGTGTGTGAAAGGGAGAGATGGAAGGAGGGGGTTGACATTGTCCCTAATTAAAATGCTAGCTGTGTTTCTCCATTTACTGGTGCTGAAATTTGTCACTAATAATATGTAATTGTGTTCCAGTCTGAGAGTGTCCCTTGTCTGGCTGTAACAGATGGTACTGCAAGGGCCAGTGAAATAGGCTCTGACTTTGCTTGAACCTATTGTTCCAGCTATTTTGCTTTTGTGGCTGTCTGTAGTCAGTGGCACCAGTCAGTTGCTTGGCTCTGTAGCTTTTTAATTTTTTTCATTTT
This sequence comes from Pristiophorus japonicus, assembly GCF_044704955.1. Taxonomy (NCBI): domain Eukaryota; kingdom Metazoa; phylum Chordata; class Chondrichthyes; family Pristiophoridae; genus Pristiophorus; species Pristiophorus japonicus. The sequence goes on from NC_091982.1 coordinate 16,926,408, forward strand.
CCTTCCTCTGGTTCCCCATCCTCCCCCTTAATACTTTTTTATTTTTATCTCAAACACTAATAAATCAAGGAACTGCATAACACTGTCTTTACAATTTGAGCGGTGCTGATGGTGAAATTTGTAGATTCTATTTTAATCTAATGGCATCCAAATCCTCATTGTGTATAGTGTGCAGTTTTTGGTTACCCTACGTAGAAAGAAGGACTTGCATTTATATAGTGCCTTATCTGAAGATGTCCCACAGCACATCATAGCCAATTAGTTACTTTTGAAGTGTTGTGACTGCTACATTGATTCATTAGGAAGGGTTCAGTGAAGAGTGAGTGCGACGATTCCAGATCTTGGGGAACTAAGTTGGGAAGAAAATCTCAAGCAACTAAACTTGCTTTCACTGGAGAAAGTAAAACTGAAAACTTAATATTGGTCTTTTAAAAAAATAATGAAATAATAATTGAAGCAAGCAAGCTATTTAACCTGGAATAATGAATGCAGGACTAACGGACTCTCTCTCTTGGTGTTCGGCATCTCTGACAAATCCCATAGTTGAACCCTCGTGCTTCACGTCCCAGGAAGTACTTTCACTTTTCTGGATATATTTTAGGTAAATTTGTGGTGTCGAGGGATTGAATGGAGAACCCCCTTTGCTTTATTTCAGCTCACTGGTTTATTACATCTAGTTTATTATATCTAGGAGTCCATTCCAAGTGTTAACCACTCTGAAGAACTTCCCGCTGATGGTCGTAAGTTTGCATTTTTTAAATTTAAACTTGTGTCCTCTTGCAATTTAATTTAAAGTAATGTTCTGAATTTCCATATTCAACTACTTTGTATATCTGTATGGTCACCTCTTGGGTGCCACCTTAGCTGGCTGAAAAGCTCCCACTTCTGTGGTCTTCTCTAGTGTAAAAAGTCTACATTACAAAAGATCAACCATGTGGCTCTTCTCCACACTGCCTCTGGGACTTGAACGTCTCCCTCGCTTCTCAATGACTGAAACTGGGTACGGTACTCAAGGTGCAGTATAATAGCTGTCTCCTCTGACTTGTATTCCACTGTTTAGCAATTTAATTCAATATTCTGCTTGACATGGCTGGAAGCATTGAATCTCAAGTCGTAGGTCTCCCTCAACTTTTTCTGTGGCTGTTTCAACACCAGTCATGGATTATATGTTGCACATTTTTTTTTGCCCTCCAATGTAATGCTCATCGGCATTCAATTTCATCTGCCGTTTTTCTGTCCAGATACATATTTTGTTCAACAGCATCTCTTGTCTGCTGTGATGTCCTTAATTGGGGAATAGCTCACAAGTACTCATTGACTAGGTTCATATATGAAGAATAACCATTTCAGCAAAGTACTGGAGTACTGCCGCCCTACCCGGCATTCGGCGCGGTGGCCCCGACCTGCAAGGACCATCAGCAGGTCGGGGCCTTCTAAGGAGCGCATGCTGGAGAGCGCCGGCTGTGAAGAGGACAACTGGATTGGACATCACCAAGGTCCAGGTCGCTGATTGGAGCGGCGAGAGATTGCAGAGTGACGTGATCAGGGCCCAGGAGAGGCGCGAGTTCGGGGCCCAGAAGAGGCGAGGGCCCTAGGACAGCACTAGGTCCATGCAGCAGAGCTGGTCTCCTGTCGCCTTGGTTAATCTTTGCCACTGAACCAAGACCTAGCTCTGTCAAGCCCATGTGGTGGCTGGTGTGCAACGGCCACCACGATTTTTTTTAAAAATCCACGCACCGGCATCTTCCATCCTTCAACATGTAGTTCGGGACCTGGAATATTAGGTCCTTCATTGAAATGAGGGACTGCCTATGATGATGAGGCTGCTGGCACCCAGAACATACCACAGCAATAGTTGTACCTTCAGGAGAGGAGGAGAACAATTAGAACGCAGAGGCCAATTATATATAGAGAAATATGTGAGTTAGGGTTTTAGTATTGTGGTTCAAAATGCCTGCATGGAGTTCAATAGAATTTTCAATCACTTTGTATAGGAATTGTACGATGATTGGAGTTGAAAATGCAGTTTAATATTTTCATCTTGCTGTGCTCTGGAGCGCAGGGGTCCCTTTTTTATGTTGTGGAATTGGATTTTTTTTAAACTGGGGATTACATTTTAAACACAGTTCACTCCCATTTTTATGTGGCATTTGTATTAACCAAGATTAATATCAGTGATGCAGTCACCTATAACTCAAAGCTTAGAGTGACTACACTTCAAAAAGTACTTAATTGACTGTAAAGCACTTTGGGACATCTGGTGACTATGAAAGGTGCCATATAAATGCAACTGTTTCTTTTATCTCCTAGATCATTACAGGGGTACATCAAAAATGACGTGCTATTTGCTGGTAAATTGCCAGCCTGAGTGTCTTAGAAATTTGAGGCCTATTATCTTGTATAGGTATCTGTTAAGAGTTGCTTTACAGTCCAGTGGTTGGGGCCATAATTTTATAAATAACTTCTAACCCTCTCCTAGAGCACAGGACCATGTGAAGTAATCAGAGTGTTAAATTGAGCTAATGAAATCATTGTATTTGACCTTTTTGGAGATTTGAAAGGAGAAAAGGGTCTATTTGTACCAGTCTCCAACATACAGTACCCTGGTACAAAGCCTTGTGGTAGACCATACTATTTGTTTCCCCTCTCAAAGGTGCTGCCTATTGCATGAATGTCAGCAACCCTCTTAATACCTTGGCCAAGTAACCATTCTGGTTTTTGCTTGGGTAATGGTTTTTGCTTGGGTAATGGTATTCACGTGTAGGCAGCATTATAGCTGAGCCAGGTATCACTGAATATTGATGAGAAACAGGAGCCCTGTTTTTGATTAGTCTTACTGGAGGGGTGTGTGTGTGTGTGTGTGTGTGTGTGTGTGTCCGTCCACCTGCCCCCCCCCCGGGCTGAAATCACTAGTTTGGTGTAAATGAGGGATTGTACCTGGGACTTCGGGCTATGTGCCACACTGGATGCTGGTGCACTTGCTGATTGAGCCATTCCTTAAAAAAGAACATGCTTCCCTTTTGTATATTCTCACTTCACCTCCCTCTCTCCTTTCTTTGATTCTATGGAGCGATCCGGGCTGTGGAATCGGCTGTGAATTGAAGAGCCAACACAGACATGATGGGCCTAATGGTCTCCTACGTGTACGGTTCTTCGTATTATTTGTTCATGCGAGCAACCTGATTTCAGTTCATGTTAATCTGAAACTGGTTTCCAGATAAAGGTATGAGGCTGCTTCCAATTGTATTTCCATTTGTTCCCTTTTGTGGAGAAGTTCTGGCCTCTTGACCTCTCCATGATGATCTTGGAATCATACAGCACAAAAGGAGGCCATTCGGCCCATCTATGCTGACTCTTTGAAAAAGATATCCAATTAGTCCCACTCCCCTGCTCTTCCCCATAGCCCTGCAAATGTTTCCTTTTTCAAGTATTTATCAATTCTCTTTTGAGAGTTACTATTGAATCTGCTTCCACCACCCTTTCAGCATTCCAGATCTTCATAACTCACTGTGTTTTTATTTTTCTTAGTTTCCTCCTCTTGCCACCTGCCACTTTTGCCAATTATCTTAAATCTGTGTCCTCTAGTTACCGATCCTTCTCTCAGTAGAAATGGTTTCTCGTTACTTACTCTTATCAAAACCATGATTTTGAATGCCCCTATTAAATCTTCCTTTAACCATCTCTGCTCTAAGGAGAACAATCCCAGCTTCTCCAGCCTCCCCACATAACTGAAGTCCCTCATCCCTGATACCATTCTGGTAAATCTCTGCACCCCCTCCAAGGTCTTGATATGTGGCTGAGGTTAGAAGTGCAGCAGTGGTGTTCATGACTCCTTTTTAATTTAACAATGTTGGAATCTGATTTCTGACTGCCTTGATGAGGCTTGAAAGAAAAATGTTAGAAATATAATTTCAGAAAACCATATTTTGATAAATTAATCTGCAGTACGTTTGAGAAATATGTTTTAAATCACTGTAAATTGATATAAGTATTCAAGAAAAAGTCAAGTTCTTGATGTGACTTTGAAATTCTTGTGCTGCATGAAGAAAATATTCCTATATTTTTTGGAGACTCCAGCATAGAAAAGAAAATAAGGAAAGGATTCTGTACAGTTGGACCATGTTGTGCTGTAAAACTAACTAGGGGAAGGGAATGCAAAAGACATCTCTCAAAACGTTGAAAACCAATTGGCTTGAAGTACAGAGATCAGTGAGTGTATAATGTCCAGTTGCTGTGCATTGCTTACTTCCTCTCCTTGTGTCTCTGGTCCTAAGTAAGATCCTTGGTGTGTACTGAGTTGCCTTATCTTAGCAAATGCAGAAATTGAGACACGGTGACCCTTGGTGAGTGAGGGAAAATTGAGCCTGGGTTCCTTCTTCTGGTTGTATTTTAGTGATCCTTGTTAGAAAGGGCTCAGCTGTGACAATGTTATAGTCAGAATAGCCTGACATCATTGTTGATGCCTACACTTGGCTGAAGTACTAATGGAACCATATCCCAGATTGACTATCTTCAGGAAAGATGAGTAGAAAATTGGGGGTGAAGGAGTAAGGTGTATTTGGCCACCTGCTATTGGTCCCATTCTAAATTGAAACTGTGCAACCAGAGAACAGCATCTGTGACATAACATGCTATGTACTATTGTATAGATGAGCTGCATTTGTTTAATAAACTGACCAGCCTTCGTATTGCTAAAATGGCCTGCAGAATTTGCGCGCACACTGTTTGACCCGTTGACCAGTACTATTTTTGTGGCAATTTCAGCTGGTCTGAACTACAGTGCTGACTTTTATTGGGCCTGGGAGGGATCAGAACCTGCAGCAAGTATCTCTATTAGAACTTGCAGTCTATGTTCATAAATTGCAGGTCCAGTTTTTTGTCATGAGGGAGAACGCTTGCTTACTAAGGGCCTCCGGTGGCATAATACTGAAACTGCAATATTGCAATCGTAGGAAAGAAAAATTGGATGCTGGGAACTTGAAATTAAAATACATAAATTTTCAGACCTTGATAAGTTACAGCCAAAATGTTAGATTTATCAGAATTAATATTAAGATGATCCGATGTCAAACCCACCAGAAACTACGATTAAACATCAGATTAGTTTCAGTTCGGATATTGCTGGACCATATTCTGCAGCTTTTCTGCATTGTAGTTCTGTTCATGTCTGACTTGTGTCTAAGTAAGTTTGACATGATCAAAAAAAATTCAGTCTTGGAAGTTGTAAGAGACTTGGGAGTCTTACAGAACAGCAAACAACAAAGGCAATCGAATGTTAAGCCAAAACGGTAGAGTACAAATCATAGGAAGTTGTGATCAAACTGTAGTGCTGGTGGCAGTACAGAGAAGAACCTTGACACTGATCCCTAATTTCAAAAAATTCTATTCTAAGGAAAGACTGGTTAAACTAGGGCATTTTAGTATTGAAAAGAGGTACCAGAAAGCGATGAGAGTTAACAGAATCGATTACTTGATTGTTCCTAATCAGGTGATACTACTGGGTATTCACCATGACGCAGACCGCATTACATGCGTCCTTCAAGAGGAAGACAGCACGAATACAACACTACTGCAGATGGTCCAATTAAACTAAAAATGTATAACATAAAATAAACCTAAATCATGTTTTTCTCATCGATGATTGTTAATGCCCTGCGGTACCCACCAGTTGTGGAAGGCCTCAAACGTGACACTGGACACCACATGATACATCTTCGGGGCCACCTGGTGTAATTATCCAGATCCCAAGTCTGAGGATTTTCTGGGCCTATGTGTTTAAATCCTGGAGTGGGGCTTGAACCCACAACCTTCTGACTTGCAGGAGCCAAATTGACATTAACAGAATGGAAGAGGTAAATCCACTTTATTACTTTGAACCTTTGGCCCTTTGTCCTACCCTCAGAATTTAAACTCACAAAGGCAACTTTAGGTCTGATATCCGGAAGTTGCTCTTCCTCATCCGTAAGTATATTGTGATCATGGGAGTTTCCCCACCGAAATGGTGGCAAATTTGAAGAAAGTAAGCACCTTGGGATGTTTTTCTGCTTTAAAGTTGCCATATAAATGTAAGTTGTTGTTGAGTACATCCTTTTGAGTTTGCTCTTGCATCTCCCAGCATTCTCGCCCTCCCTACCAAAACCGTACCCTACTTCAAGATCATCCTAGAGAGTAAAATAACCCCAGTCACTTTTCTCCACTATTAAATGTCTCCTTAAACACCTTCCCTGTCTCCTTCACCCTCTCCTTCAACAAGTGCAAGGAACTAGAGGACTTCTTTCTCCTGAAGATTGGAACCCTTCATTCTGCTACCTCTGCTGTTTTCTCTTCTTTGCTGAGCCTCAATCCTTGTATTTTTCATTAGTTTCTCTCCCATCCCCTGGCATGTCCTCTCCAAGCTCACCTTGTCCACGAGACGCAATTCGTGTTCCTTAGATCACATGACAGCTAAGATTTTTCATGGTTCCATCTCCTCCCGTTCAAATCTGCCATCATTATGCCTCCTTTAATAAACCCACCCTCAACCCCTTAAACTGCCATCCCATCTCCGACTTCCTTTTCCTCAAGTTCCTGAACTTATTGTCTCCCAGTATTCAGTCATGGATGAGCCTCAATTTCTCCAAATTAAACATTGACTCCTGTAGCATACCCTTGCCACTGAATTTGTCCCTCGCTGTCTCCAGCTGAACCAAACTGATTGAAGTCTCAGTCCTATTGAACCCCATGTACATTCCATTACAAATGCTGCCAATCTCCACCATTGCTTTAGTCCATCTGCTGCTGAAACCCTCCGCATGCCGTTGTCCCCTCCATACCTAACTATTTCAATGTACTTCTGACCACTTGCGTGTTCTCCACCCTCTGTAAACTTCAGCTCATCCAAAACTCTGCTGCCCTTATCCTGTCCTGGACCAGGACCCCCTCTAACTCTCTGGCCCCTTGTGCAACCCCCTCCACCCTTTTCTGCCCCATTGTTTGCAGCCATGCCTTCATCCACTTAGGCTCCATACACTGGAATTCCCTCTCTTAAACCCTCCTTCTCTGCACCTCCCTCTCCTCATTTTAAGACCCCCCTTAAACCCACCTATTGGACCAAGCTTTTAGTCACCCACCTATTGGACCAAGCTTTTAGTCGTCGTTCTAATATTTCCTTTTCCCTTGTCTCGAGCCTCGGGATGTTTTTTCTACATTTAAAGGTGCTATATAAATGGTCATTTGTTGGGTAATTGTTTGTTTGGATTACATTCCACATCAATTATTTGAACCCCTTTGATATTTCAAGATTATAGTGTACCTGAAAATACCGTTAATAATTTGAACCTGGGAATCTCTCCCTTTGACCGCTTGTTCAGGTTCCGCTCCGAGACAGCTGTGTAAAAGGCAACCAAATTTACTGATCTAAATGGTTTCTGTCTTCACTGTTCCGATCTTAATAAATCATGGGGTTTTTTCATACTGTAGAATTGCTCACTGGTACCTTTCCAAGGATCAAAAAGCTTAACAAATTTGATTTTACTGTCCACCCTCAAATACCTCGGAAGCATCCTATCAACAAGAGCAGCCTGAGGAAAAGAGTGTTCGAAGACCAGACCCTCAAATCTACCACCAAGCTCATGGTCTACAGGGCTGTAGTAATATCCGGCCTCCTGTATGGCTCAGAGACATGGACCATGTACAGTAGACACCAAGTTGCTGGCGAAATACCACCAACGATGTCTCCAAGATCCCACAAATCCCCTTGGAGGACAGACACACCAACATTAGTGTCCTCAACCAGGCCAACATCCCCAGCATTGAAGTACTGACCACACTTGATCAGCTCCGCTTGGCAGGCCATATTGTCTGCATGCCAGACACGAGACTCCCAAAGCAAGCGCTCTACTCGGAATTCCTTCACGGCAAATGAGCCAAAGGTGGGCAGAGGAAACGTTACAAGGACACCCTCAAAATCTTCCTGATAAAGTGCAACATCCACACCGACACCTGGGAGTCCCTGGCCAAAGACCACTTAAGTGGAGGAAGTGCATCCGGGAGGGCGTTGAGCACCCCGAGTCGCAGGCAATGAAAGAGTGCGCAGCAAATCTGTCCCACCCTCCCTTATCCTCAATGACTATCTGTCCCACCTGTGACACGGACTGTGGCTCTCGTGTTGGACTGTTCAGCCACCCAAGGACTCCTAAGAATGGAAGCAAGTCTTCCTCGATTCCGAGGGACTGCCTGTGATGATGATGATAAATCATGTTTTTATATATACTGTAGAATTGCTCTCTGGCATCTTTCCAACAATCAAAAAGCTTAACAAATTTGACTTGACTGTCCACCCTCAAGTATTCTTTACTCGTGCTTCTATCAGAGCTCTGCAGGAACCATTAATGTTTCCTATAAATATTGAATTAACATAGTATCACTTAGGTACATTTTCTCAAGAGTTCTCTGTGATGAAAAGGTATTCCAGTTTGTTTAATGTGTAGTTTTCCTGGAAAATCTGTTTACTTTGTATACTGCTTGAACGTAATACAATTTTTTTTGTTGATTGCAGAAGTTTTCTCGAGGGCTGTGTTTTTATTCACTTTTCTTGAAGTCACTGAAACTTGCAGAAATATGGTTTTGCAGCTGTTGGCTGCTCGGTTAGTTGCTATTTAGACAAGTTACTCAACTTTTTTTTTAAAAAAAACAACAACCCCCCTCCGCACGATCTTACGTATGTTTTTTCTCCGTTTCCCATGGCAGCTGATATTAATTCCGCCATTCACACCCTATCTAGACTCATCTTTTTCCAACTACTGCTATTACTATCTCAAGTTGGCCCATCATCCCTTGTCTCTTGAATCTTTTCTGCCTTCCACCCTATCACAAACCTTCCCTTTTGTTCTTTCCTCCCCTCCCCCTTTCAGTGCTCCTTAAGAATCTGTTCATTTCAAACTTTTGCCAGTTCTAATGAAGGGTCATCGACCTGAAAGGTTAACTCTGTTTCTCTCCACAATGCTGCCTAACCTGCTGAGATTTCCAGCATTTTCTGATTTTATTTCAGATTCCAGCATCCGCAGTATTTTACTTTTGGAATGAAATTGGGGAGGGTGGGGCATTGTGGCTGATTCTGTTTTTTCTTGTCTTCCATGTGTACATTTTCCGGTGAGTAGCAATGGATGGCAATTGGAAGCAGGAATCTTGGCTGATGTTTCTCTTTCCTGTCTCTCCCCGAACCCCACCAATGCTTAGCCCACATTCACGAAGCCAATTATAGTCAGTCTACAGTATCGCTCGCTATCTCCATACAGGTCAAGGGTCTTCATCATCTGTACAGCTCAATTGCACTGTGGAATGTGCAATTACGCACTCTGAGCATTCGGGGTGTCTGGCGAGAAATATGTTTGTTTTCTCCATTATCTGTCATTTTGTCCATGATGAATCTTTCAGAAATGTTTACTGGCTCCTGTGGTCTGTGTGGGATATTGATTTCAGGCTGCATTGGCTACCTTGCTTTGCTCTATCTTTAGCCACCAATTCATTTCTTCCTCTCATTTCTGTTGCCTACAGGTAAACCTGCGCCTTATTTTAGTTAGTGGGAAGACACAGGAGTTTGTGTTTTCACCGAATGATTCTGCCGCGGATATTGCCAAACATGTCTATGAAAATTGGCCTATGGGTAAGTGTTCTAGATATTCCACAGGGTTTTTGTGATGGTAAATGTACTAGATCTCTTGGGGTGACCTTCCACACCGTGCTGATTCTAACTTTGGGTGAAGTCCTGAACCATGGGAACTAAGTTCATGATTTATTGCCTTGAAAAAATTCTTTGGTACCTCTTTTTTTTAATGTGCAGTGTTTTGCAGCTGAACAGCAATTTTGTTTTTGTACCAATAATATTACTTCAAAATTAAGAAACCAAGATGAACGGTCAATGCTGAAAGCCCAGAATACCACCAAGGTTCAAGACATTAGGAGAGAAGAGCGAATAAATCAAGAAATGCTGGTTTGGTGGCGGCACATTTGGGTCTCAAAAGCTTATAGGAAAAGGGGCAGGTTACGAAATTCCATAGTTTTGAGATCCTTGGGAAGAGTATGTTAAAAGTGCGAGGTGGTGCCTAAGTCTTCAATTCAGTAAGATTGTAGTCGTAGAATCATAGAAATTTACGGCACAAAAGGAGGCCATTAGCCCATCGTGTCTATCAGCCGAAGAGCTATCCAGCCTAATCCCACTTTCCAGCTCTTGGTCCGTAGCCTTGTAGGTTACGGCACTTCAAATGCATATTCAAGTACTTTTTAAATGTGGAAGGTTTCTGTCTCTACCACTCTTTCAGGCAGTGAGTTCCAGACCCCCACCACCCTGCAGGTGAGAAAATTCTCCTCAACCCCTCGCTCCTCAGTGAGGATGATGAAAATGTAAATAATTGTATTTCGAGACTAGGAGGCAGATGACGAGACACTTTTGAGAAGCACTGACAGTAGTAATGAATGCCTTTGTGTAAGGATCATACTGAAGGATTAACAGCTTTGATATCCTCACTACAGATTTATCAGAAAATAATGCTAGAAATTCTATACTACTGCTTTTTAGCAATAGTTTAGGCACTTCTTTCCTTCAGTTGGAAAGTGGGTGATGAAATCAATGGGTTGTACTACTAATACTGCTCTGTGTTTTTGTGTCAAGAAAAACTCTCAGCATCTGAGTCAGGCATGTTCACACTACTTCACCACAGTGTTGATGATTCGCCAGCCAGTCTGGTTTATTGAGAACCTGTCACTGGGGACTAGGATTTTTCACCTACTTAGAACTTTACAAGGCAACAGGTAGAGTAGTCCTTGTTGGACAAACAATTGATGGATTAGCAATGTTCTTTGTTGGTAAGCTGTGCAAATCTAGCTGATTAAACGTGTATCCCTGTGCAGGGGTGGGCATTGCTAAGCCATAGCTCGTGTCCATTTACATTTAAGCTCTCTGGATTTGGTTAAATGGGGCTTGTCCCTTCAGAGTGAGAGGGAGTGTAGTCTATTTCAGACAAACAAAAGCTTTACATCTACGGATTTCTTAACTTGGGAGTCTCGAGCATAGTGATTGGTTTTTCCCAGTCAAGTGTGGCAGACACTCATTTGAACAAAAAACTTCTGTTTTGTATTGTGGGGCAACTGATTTTGGAAACAAGTTTTTAAAAGGGCTGGCATGTTACGAATATGCATAGAACTGAGGCAAGTTGTAGCATAAGCCCGAGCTGGCCGTAACGAGATGAACGCAAAGATCAAGTGGGAAATTACCAGCTCTATGCCACTGAGTGTGCTCCATTTCATATTTCCACACAAGTGTTACAAATCCTAATCTCTTTTGGTTGGCAGTCAACCACTCTGATAACAGCCAACATCACCCAGAGCTATTTATTTGTTAATAGAAGTTGGGTTTCTAAGGGGAGAAAAACAGGATTGCATACCTATTGAGCACCTTTCCTTGTACCTATTGAGTTGATTCTTAAATGCCACCATCCGTCATATACATCATTGGCGGGGGTGGGGGGGGGGGGAAACCCTTTGCAGTAGCCATTCTTCATGTATGAAATGTACAGCATGTGTCGTCATTTTATTCAAGAGGGGACATTACAGCCAAGCTCTGTTTCTGTCCTACCTGACACATTTAATAGCGGGGGTAGCTGCATAGTGATCAGGAAGTAATCAAACCTGGGACCTTCCAATATCCATGGCTCAGAATCGTACTGAATAGCAGTTTCATCAGAGCCTTCCTTTTAATGACAATTTTTAAGCCAGAAACAAAGACATCATTCCTCTTCATTTTTCCTTCTCTTCCTGTCATGAAGGTCTTGCTTGTACTGCAATACGGTTTCAATAGCATCCCGTTCAGATACTTAGATTTGAGGAGAGAGAGAGAAGTGCTTTTATGTGGCCATAAATTTTATTTAATGTACTAGAACTTATATTTTGCAGCATATTTTTCATTTTGAAATGCACTTCCCTCCAGTAAAAGTGTTGGATGATATGGAAAATGCACTTTTTAAATTGGAGATTTTAAAATCTGTGTCTGTTTTGTAGTTAAATGTAAAATTTTGTTTGCTATCCCTGCAGGCTGGGATGAAGAACAGGTCAGTAGCCCCAACATTCTACGGCTCATTTACCAAGGAAGATTTTTACATGGAAATGTCACTTTGGGGGGTAAGTTACAAACTTTGTGGGGTTTTTTGCAATTTAAAAGATTCTGGGAAGATTGCTCCAGCATTCTGAGAATTAAATGGAAATCTGAAATATAAATCTGGTAGCTCACAGCAGATTATTTACCCAAAGGAGAAAGATAGGTCAAGATTTCTCTTGCCATGCTGAAAGGCTGCTGTATGTTGCCAATGTATTCTCTTTATGTACTTGGGAATGGGAGTTGGCCATTCTGCACCTTGAGTTTTCAATTGGATCATGGCTGATCTATACCGCAATTTCTTTACCTGCCTTTGTGACATATCCTCTGGCCTTGCCAACAAATCTGTCGATCGCAGTCTTGAAAATGTCAGTTGACCCAGCAGCTATGATTCTATGATCCACAACCATTTGGAGGAGAGGATACCAGATTACCACTATCCTTTAAGAAGTGCTTCCTGATTTCACTCCTGAATGGCCTGGCTCTAGTTTTAAGATTATGCCACCTTGTTCTGGCTCTTCTCACCTGAGGAAATACTTTCTCTGTATCTATCTTATCAAATATTTTTATCATTTTAAACACCACAATTAGATCACCCCTCAATCTATTACTCCAGGGAATACAAACCAAGTGTGTGCAAATAATGTAACTATTTAAGCCTGGGTATCATTCTGGTGAATCTGTGCTGTACCCCCTCCAAGGCCAATATATCTTTTTTCCTGAGCTGTGGTGCCAAGAACTGAGTGCAGTACTCCAGATGAGGTCTGACTGAGGCTCTGTACAAATGAAGCATCATTTTTCCCCTTTGTGTTTCGGCACCCTTGAGATAACAGCCAACATTCTAGTAGCCTTTTTGATTGCTTTTTGTCCTCTGGCTTGTATTGATTTGTGTCCATCGACACACAAATCTCTTTGTACCTCCACAGTTTCTAGTTTCTCACCATTTAGATATTCGTCTTTCTTGGATCCAAAGTGGATGACCTCGCCCCTACCCACATTGAACTCCATTTGCCACAGTTTTGTCCATTCACTTAATCTGTATGTTCCTTTGTAACTTCCTGCTCCCATCTGCACAACTTCACTTTACAACACTCTATTCTTGCATCCAAGTCATTGATAAATATGGTGAAAAGCTGAGGCCCCAGTACAGATCCGTGGGGAACACCACTTGTCGCATCTGCTAATCAGAGCTCATATCCTTTATCCTACTGTCTCCTACCTCCTAACCCATGTCACAAGATTGCCTCCAATTCTGTGCGCATCTGATATAACATCTATGTCATGCTAATGTATTCTGAAAACGTTGTCCCTACTTTCACAGCCCTGAAGCTTCCTCCTGGAAGGATGACCGTGATGCACTTGGTTGCCAGAGAGACATTGCCAGAGCCTAATTCCCAAGGTAAGGTTGTGTCACTTCATGTGTACTCGAGAGCTGAAATGATTGAAGTGTTTCCACACTTTCCTCCCCACTTTTCTACAGGAGAATACTAATTAAATTTAAAAAAGATAATATAAGACTTTTAGTTGCTTTTTAAAAAAAAAAAAAAAATTCCCTACCCCTTGAAAGCAGTAACTCTTGCTGAGGTATTATTTCAGGATGCTAGAAATAATTGTTCTTCAAGTGAGCCTTGTCCATGAGGTCCACAGGTTGTTCAACCAAGGAGGGTATCACTTGCAAGTTTTGAAGTTGTAATCTGCCCTTGCCTGATGTCCACACTTGCGTGCTTACCAAATACCATCACTGGATAACGTGGTAGAAATCCTGACTGCCTGCTTTATGTCAGTTCCTGGCTAGTTACCAGGAAGTCCTCTTTTTTTTCCCCAAAAGATCATTAACTTGCACACGGCATCCATGTGGAGGAGAGGGGGTGGGTGCATGTTCTTTGTTTCGCAAGGACAATTGTTGTGTGGTCAGTTTGCCTTGTTTAAGTAGCACAGCAGGATCTGAGGGTGGTGTATGTTGGACGACAATGTGTTATGGTATTACTGAATTTCTTTTTCACAGCTCCAGTCAAGACAGTATAAAAATTTCACGTATCCATTATTTATGATTTACTGAAATTTTGTGACAATGTTGAAACAGCGTACCAGAACTGCAGGGCCTTTTCAATAGAGGAGGAAAAATATATCCAAGAATATGATAGAAGATAGACGAAGATAATTGTTAGCAAAGGCAAACTCAATTCTACTGCTAGTCTGATTTTCTTTTGGAATGTGTGCATTGAAATGACTATTGCTTTGGTTAGAATTATACTATAACAAAGAAATTTGCTATATTTTTCCCCACAATGTTGTCATTTTAATGTTTTCCCTTTTTCTCACCCCTCTCCTCCCCCACCCCCCACCCCCACCATATTCCCCAAGACCTTGGTTTAATTCAGCTTTTCACTTGCTGAAGTTACATTGTGCTGTATTCATATTAGAGTACAGTGTCAATTTCAGCACAGATTAGCAACCTAGAACCATCAGATTTATGTGGCTCAGTACTGCATCTGGATTTACCTATTGTGTTTTCGGGGGCAGGGGGAGAAGGGAAGGTGAGGAGGCTTTTAATATCCTTGTATAAACTTGGCAAAGTATTATTTGGCCAAAAAAGTTATTAGGAAAACTGAAAATGGTACCTAATGGAAAAGATGGAGTTAAAAATGTTAAATGAGATTAGTAGCCATTAAAGAAAACTACTTTTCAGTTTTGCTACAATTTCTTTTTTTTTTGCTCTGCTTTTTTTGTACAGGTCAAAGAAATCGGGAGAAGACTGGAGAGAGCAATTGCTGTATGATCTTGTGAGAACTGCTTGCCCTGTACAGTGCAGTTGCTGATCAAAAGAAGACTTTTCTTTAGGAACTTGTAAGAATTATCCCAGAGTCTTCACAGCCAAGAGATTGGTATGCAGCTGACCGATGACAAGTTGTCGCTTACTAACTTAGAATATTCCTCATCAATCCATAGAATTCTATTGTGACATTTATTACATTTAAGGATTTATATCCTGCCAAGGATGAGCTGCCTGGGAAGAACTTTAAATATTTACACATATATACAAAGCAGAGGGGATGTTCCTGCTTTGAAGAAGCAGCAGTGACATTGGAGCCAAATCTTTCCATTGTGGCTTTTTTTTCTAATAATTAACTTTATTTTTTCTGAACTATTTTTATTTCTCCTCCTGTTTTCTTCCCTTCCACCCTGGAAGTGTTGACTTCTTGTTGGATACAACCCAGTGTTTGTCAGCCACCCACTGGTGCCCTGTCCAAGTGACTATTTAATTATGTGTAGGCCTTCACGCTAAATATCAGCAGGCTATTTGACCACTGGGGCATCACAGCTGAATGTAATTCTGTTCTCACCTGACGTCCGATCATGCACTTTACAGCAAAAATCATTAAATAATGATCAGGAGAGAATCTGGCTACCAATTTCCCCCCACCTTGATTCCGGGGCACGGAGACTAGTTGTAGAACTCGTACTGCTGCTTTGGGTGAGACTTCTGTGGTCTTTGCGGCTCAGATTAATTTTAATTGTTAAAGGAGATGTTGCCATTGCCTTTTTGATGAGGAGGAGGAGGAGGAAGGCTTAATTTCCTGCAACAGTCACTTCAGGTGGAGAATATGGGACTCCCTGGCTGTCATGTTTAGCTGTAGTGAAGATGCACTTCAGACATTGCACCTGTTTCAGCATGCGCTTTTCTAATGGGTCCTTTTTTTTAAAAAAAAAATGTTTAATGGATGTGAGCACTGTAGGGTAATATCAATCCTCTTACCTGAGAGTGGAGAAGGAGTTTGTACTTTGGAATTGGTCTACCTATCATGTGAAGGTGCTTCCGAATGTTTAGTGTTAAGTTTTTCAGTGAGAGCCAAGAAATATTGCTTTTCTAGTTTACGGTTTGCATGTCTGAAGTTGTTCCCCAAAAAAGCTACTGTTAAGTCTTTCAATAGAATGAGACTGCTGCTATTTTGACTCAAAAGATTTGTCCTTTCCTTTCCTCTCCTGCACAACAGTTTAGATCAGAAACTTGAATGGGTTTTAGCCTGCATCACACAACTCCAGACATACTTCCTGAACTATCTTACTGTAGGCTCTTATTAAATTAATTCATATCTGTTTAGGATTGAAGGAAGTGGTTATGTAATCACATTTCTAAGTAATGTAGCACTCCTATATATTGGCTTGGTCTGCTCCATGCTGCTGGGGGAACAGAAACCCAATTTTGTGCGACCTGAACCATGCAAACAGGAGTAGACTATTCAGACCCTCGAGCCTAATCCCCATTCAATTTAGATCAGGGCTGATCTGTACCTCAACTCCATTTACATTCCTTCGATCCATATCCCTCAATATCCTTGCCTAACAAAAATCTATTAATATCTTGAAAATTTCAATTGACTCAGTCTTTTGGGGAAGAGTTCCAGGTTTCGACTACCCTTTTGTATGGGAGCAGAGCTTCCTGATTTCACTTTGAAATTGTCTAACTCTAATTTTAAGATTATGCCGACTTGTTTTGGATTGCCCCACCAAAAGACTGTATCTACCTTACCAAATGGTAGCATAGTGGTTATGTTATTGGACTAGTAATCCAGATGTCTGGGCTAATGATCCGGAGGTACAAGTTCAAATCCCACCACAGCAGCTGGGGAATTTAAATTCAGTTAATTAAATAAATCTGGAATAAAAAAGCTAGTATCAGTAATGGTGACCATAAAACTATCCTGTTCACTGAACCCATCTGGTTTGCTAATGTCCTTTGGGGAAGGAAATCTCTTGTCCTTACCCAGTCTGGCCTATATGTGACTCCTGATCCACAGCATTGTGGTTGACTCTTGACTTTTTTTTTTATTTGTTCACGGGACGTGGGCTTTGCTGGCAAGGCCAGCATTTATTGCCCATCCCTAATTGCCCTGGAGAAGATGATGGTGAGTCACCTACCCTCTGAAATGGCCTAACAAGCCACTCTGTTGTCTTTCCACCACCTTCTCGAGGGCAATTGGGGATGGGCAATAAATGCTGGCCTTGTCAGTGATGCCCACATCACATCAACAAATTTAAACATTTTTTTTTAAATCTCATCATTTTAAACACCTGCATTTTGATCACCCCTCAACCTTCTAAACTCATGGGAATAAAAGACAGATTTATGCAACTCATTCTCATAATTTATCTTCCACAGGCCATTCAGTCTGCAAGGGAAAAAAAACAGAAATGGGCAGTGGTTCATTTGGACATTTAGTGCATATTCATTATTTGAATTGTGTACATTGTACTGAAGGATACTGTGCTATTCAGGCGAGGACTACAGAATGAAATCCCCAACAGTCAGCCTGTTAGTATTCTGGTACTGTTCCACGTTGCTGTAATATTGCACCTTATCCACAAGTTTCTTGTTTTGCCTCGATTCAAAATGTTTGTGGAACGAAGATCCAAATGACTGCAGACCTAACTCTCCTGTCCTAGCTGCTCCAGAATAGCTGCATTTGTGTTACAAACAGATGACGTATATTTACATGTCTATAAACAGGGAATCCATGACGCTAAGTTATAAATCTTACCAGTGGTTTTGTTGGTAAATTTCATCAATCCAATCCCCCGATGCAGTCTTGCCATTCACGATGGAAGTAGATATCTTGAGTAATTTGTTTGTGACATCACTGGTGGCAACATTGGGAGTGGTCAAAAAGTAGTCTTACTTCCCATTTCCTTCCCATCCCCTCCCCACCATCCACCAAAACCAGCCATATACTAAAATAGTTGCTTTGATTTTAAGTCTAAATCCATAATTATTTTTGCTTAGTCATATAAAGTATTTATTGATCATGTATGTCAATCTAAGGGTATGTTTACACTACAACTGTAGTGGCTGTGAGAAATAGTTTCACCAAGTGTAAATGTGGCTTAAATCAAGAGTCAGAGCCTGACTTAACACTGAAGAGCGAGATTCCCTGGAGTACTTTGCTGCAGAGTCAGTTCAAACCTTAACTCCACATTTATAATGCACAGTTAACCATTAGTATGAAGCAGAAACTGCTCCACACAAACAAATGTTGTAGTGGAAATGCATCCTGCTGATGAATGGTTGTACTACCTCCTTTTTATAGTGGAATTTTCTTTGTCTAAGTGATTTTTTTGTTGAATAAGTGTAACGAGGAATCGTCTTGATAGCTGAAGCTTATCATGGTTCCATCTGAGTTACACAGATCGTCTGTGTTGACTTGGCAGTTCTTGGATAATGGTAGAGATGATACAATTGATCATAGCACTGTTTGGGTTAGGGAAGGGGAAATCAGCTAGCTTCTCGCTCCTGAGCTTTCTATGCTGCATGAGGACAGGATTGTGATGTCTTCCACTTTTCAGATGGGACCATTCATCAGAACTCTGGATCATTTCATTAAAAAGTCAAAGTAGAAACTTAAAATGTTGGAAATCTGAAATAAAATGCTGAAATGTATAGCAGCTCCAGCAGAATCTGAAGAGAAGACAAATTGGTATTTTGGTTGTGTACTCGTGATCCAAGTGGATTTGATTGATCAGTGTATATTCATTACTTTTTTAATTTCAGGAGTTTGTTCAGCATTCTTCTGCTGTCTGACCCTCAAAATAGACTTTGTTGATCCAGTTCCATCTTGTACTTTTTAAAAAGAAATCTGCTGTTTGGGTGGCCCTTTTAATTTAACACATTCACCACAGAAGCAATGAATAAATGTAAAGCAGCTCGTAAGAGACAGATGGCTGCAATTCTGAAAATGTTTTTCACAACAACTGTGAAAGAACTGTCAAAATCCCAAGAGAAGGAATTGAAACGCTGAAGCTTTTCCAGTTTTCTGTAGATCAAAATTCCTGATGCTAAAGGACAATTTATCTATGGAGAACTATTGTATAATAAACTAAATCATAAATAATGTATGGCTTTTAAGAATTGTATGATCTAATTTAACACAGTCATGTGTTGATACAACACATTTTTATTTCTGTAAATGGGTTGGATATGCCTGCTTTTTAAAAAAAATCTTGTTTTTAAAAAAAAAAAGTTTTAAAAGTTGCTTAAATGTATAAAACCTTCAAAAATATATAACCAGTGTAAAACTTGCTGTGCTGAGTCTCTGTGAACTGTCTGCACTATACAGTACCCTGCTACTTCAGAAGCTTCTGACTTCAGTCAGGCTACTCAATTGAGCTTATACAGTTGAGTTAGTTAACTTTTTTTTCCATCCATCTTTTTCTACCACATTTTCATTTGTAAGGCAATGAGTTCCACAGGTTGTAAGATCACAATGTTCATCACAGATAACATTAAACTGTCCTCACTCATGGGCACACGTGCAATTTACAACTTAACCGGAGTGCATGGCCATCAGTTGTAGTGCCTCAGATGTGGTCAGCTAATGTCAACACATCAAACGTACGACCTACTTGGTCTGTATGACTCAGCTTCTCACTGCCTTTACTAGCTGAGGCATCGAAGAATAAACCATGTTCTGGTTTTCCAAGTTACTTTATCACCCTGGAAGTTTGTTCTATATAATCCATTTAGCATTAATATCATGTATTTGAATAATGCCTGAGAGGATAGAGAAGAAAAACTAATTTGAATTCATTCTAAGTTAGAAAGAAATGTTAAGGATGTTGGGGTCTGTTCTTTGGAAAAGACCAAATTTTAAATTTTAAAGGGGAATGATATTCACTGGGGAAAGATTCAAGTAATGGGGGCCACCAGCTTATAAAAAATTAGGAAGTTCGAAAGAAACCAAGTTAAGCAGTTGTTACCACAAAGTGAGATTTTTTCAAATAGGGGGAGTGGAAGAATGTAGTTATGGTAGGGGACAGTATAATCAGAGGGATTGTAGGATTTCTAAATCTCTCTGGGCTTACATTTGATAGTGAAACGATTCTTTCAAAACAATTGGCACAGTTTATTAAAAACATACACACATGCACATTAGTAGCAGTGGTCAGTTATCTTAAAAAGACACACACATGCACATTACCAACAGTTGTCAATTATGTTATAACAGAGCTACAATGAGGTTATAATAACTAATGATCTATGTTACATCCCTTTTGCTGGCTGGTATGGATACACAGCTAAAACAGCAAGCCGATCTTCAGGGTTGTCTCCTGCCGTGTGTCCGAGAGAGGGCAACCTGTGTGGCTTGAGATTTTAAATCCCTTAAGTCCATTGTCCCTCCGAAAGCCTCATGATTGGATCTTGGCTCCAGGGCAGCTCCTTATTGGCTCTCCTCACACGTGTGGCTGTCTGGTCTGGCTCAGCCATCTCTGATTTAGTTTAAGTGGCTTTCCCATACACAAAACCCATGCGGCAGCTCTGGGGGCTTTCATTTAGTTTCTTACAAAACTTAGCCCATGCGGGCAATATGTGGGCTTCCATTTTATCTCAACACAAACAGGCCTTTCTGTTAATCTGCACCTTTAACATTTATACATACACAGAATCAATTAGTAAACACTTTTATTCTTACAAACTCCCCACCTTGAGGGGGAAATATCCTTATTGACCCCTCATATATCGTAAGCATTGAGAGTGAGAGGGAAAAAAGTGGGTGGCCTGACATGGTCCCCACCTCTAAAGGTGTAGGGGATTTAATAACAGTCCGATAACATCTCCAGCAGAGATGTTCCCCTTCCCGTATCTTCAGTGCACTGTCGCTTCTCGAAGCACATTGATGATTGATGATGTTCGTGAGTCATGCTGCAGCTCCCACTTCTCCATCTTCCCTCGGCTTCGGTCTTGGCCAGTGTCGGCCTGACAATCGTGAGGATCCGTAACATGGTCTGTGGGAAACAAGATCAGTGCAGTATTTACTCTTTGGCAGTTTTTAACTGATTAATGTGAAACCATTTCTTGTACTTAACGCCCTTCTTCCCCAGTAACTGAATCAAATAAACCGTGGGATTCAATCGGTCTATAATCTTATGCGGGCCCCACCACCCGGGCTCAAAGGCATGCTTCTTTTTCCCATCATTTGTCTCCCACCTCGTATTCAAAGGGACATACTTTCTTGTCAAAGTACTTTTTAATTTGTCTTTTTGACTTCCTCAATTTCGTGGCCACAAATCGATTGATCTGATCAGTGTGATCTACCACTTGTTCCAGCCACTTGGAACTACACGTTTTTATTATCAGGGGACTCATCTCTGTTAGTGTTAGCTGGCCTGGTGTTCTCATGAGCCTCCCTGTCATTGGCCTCATATGGGGAGATCCCTGTTGTTCTGAGGTGTGGACCTCATTGCCATTAAGCACATTGGCAGCATGTTAGCTCATTGAGTGGGGTGGTCCATGCACAATTTTTTTAACATTAACTTGAGGGTCCTGTTCCCCCTTTCGACCCCTCCGGACAACTGGGGGTGGTGAGCAATATGTAATTTGTGTTTTATCCCCAACATTTCCTGCAGGTGGGTAAAAATGTTACCGGTAAAGTGTGAACCTTGATCGCTGTCCACTTGTACTGGTACTCCCCACCGACAAAACACATGATTCAATAGTGTTTTGGCTGCTGTGATTGCGGTGTTGGAGCAGCAGGGGAATGCTTCGATCCATTTAGTGAATTGATCCACCACCACTAGGGCATGCTGAAAATTGCCTTGCGCCTGTGGAAGTGGCCCAATGAAGTCTATCTGGAGGTGAGTCCATGGCCCTTGAGGTGGGGGTGCGCTTTGAAGCAAGGCTCGGTTAGTGCACGCAGGAGGATTGTGTCGCAGCCACGGTAGGAATCGTGCCACGTATTGGTCGATTGTTTCCCTCATGGAAGGCCACCAAGCTGTGGATGCTACCTTGTAGAAGGTTACCAGGGCCGAATAGTGCCCTGCTGTGGGGTGGGAGTGAAGGAGGAAAAGCAGTTCCTGACCCACCTCTGGTGGAACACACACCACTGGGCAAGTGTTTGGCTTTCTTCTGAATATCAGCAACTGTTCATCTGAGTCCGGGGCAGTGGCTTGTATGGTGTTGGGAGCCCAGGCTGTCGGTTGAGGAGAGGGTCTGCCTTCCTTGTGCCAGGCGCTTACAACAGCATATGGTCAGTATTGCTGCTGCAGGGATTTTAAATCCAGGTGATCTGTTGAGACATTGCTAACAGCATTGCAGGGCTCAACAACTATATCCTCTATCTCCCCATCAATCGCAGCATCCTTGTCTGCTCTGGAATTTCCCTCATTATGTGGTTCCCTTTTCTATGGGCTGCTACCTTTCCTATGAAGCAGGGCTGGGATCGCTGTTTAAGGTATGACCAGAGCAGGTGTGACCAGGACCTTACCATCTATCATACAATAGTCATTTTTGTGGTATAGGGGCAAGGAGAGCATGGTGTTTATAGCATAGGCACTATCGGACCAAATATTCACGGGTCTATCTGAGGTTTCCTTTACAGCAGTTAGAAGTGCGGTAATTCCTGCATATTGTGAAGACTGTTGCATCTTCGCTGGATGGTTCTGGCAATACCACAGCATATCCGGTGTGGGGATCCTTCAATGTGATATGAGGACCCATTGATGTAGACATCTGGGGCACCCTGTATGGGCACTTTCTGCACAGGATGGGTCTCAAAGTTAATCAGGTAACGGACATTCATGCGGGTCCCCCTCATAGATCAGAAATTGTGGCAGCAAGGTGGTGGGTTTCGAAATGGTATCAATGTCTTTTTCCATAAATTCCAATATCCATCTGCTGAGGCGCTGCGAGAAAACTAGCGAATCTCCAGGTTTCATCAGTAGTTTCAGAGGTGTGTGTCCGCTGTGCAGGATTGTAGCCTGTAACCCGGTAATAACGGTAAAGTAATGTACCGACCAGGAGATGGCCAGCAGGTGGCGCTCGCATGTGGTATACGTCTTTTCTGCCCCCTGCAGGATTCGAGACGCATATGCAATGGACTGTGGTCGCTCAGCTCGCATTTGGCACAGAACTGCAATGAGGTTTTGCTCTGTGGGCCCCGACCTCCATGACCCTCATGTCAGGAGGGATCAGACATGAAGCCTGCATCACTGCAGTTTTTAATTTAGCCACAGACTGGGTGTGGGTATCAGACCATGCCGGGCGTATGTCATCACCCTGAAGTTTTGTTAAATCATACAGGGGCTTTGCACACTGCAAAGCCTGGGATAAAGTTCCTTTGGTACCCCACCAAACCCAAGAATGATCATAGGGCTGTTTTTGAAGTGGGTAATGGCAGTCGCTGTATTATCTTCACCTTGTGAGAGTCGGGGGATGATCCATCTGGAGAAATGGACACTCCTAGAAAGGTGACCCGTTCTTTTACTAATTGAGCCTTACGGGGATTCACCTTTAGTCCCGCCTGAGCCAACAATGTAAAAAGTTTGTGCAAAAGGGACAGATGCTCCTCCATGCTGTTGGTTACCAGCAGTAGGTCACCTACGTACTGCAGCAAGCAGGTAGGGCGGGAAAAGTCTTTTAAAATTGCAGCCATTCTTTTGTGGAATATTGTGGAACCCCTGAGGCAAGCATGTCCAGGTGTAGCTCTGGTCCTCAAATGTGAATGCAA
Organism: Pristiophorus japonicus; assembly: GCF_044704955.1. Lineage (NCBI taxonomy): Eukaryota > Metazoa > Chordata > Chondrichthyes > Pristiophoridae > Pristiophorus > Pristiophorus japonicus. The sequence continues at coordinate 16,950,033 of NC_091982.1, forward strand.
ATTTGTACTGGTCTTCCCCTTTAACAGGGATACTCCAGAATCCATTGGCAATGTCGAAGGTCGAGAAGTACTTGGAACCAGCAGGAATTTGAGATAATATGGTGGGAGTTTTTCTTACTACCGGTGTGCAGGCTGGTGTTACAGAATTTAACTTTCTGTAATCAATAGTCAGTCGCCAGCTGCTATCAGGCTTTTTAACCGGTCATGTGGGTGAATTGGTCGTGAAAGTACCTGTCCTAAGAACACCCTACTCGACACGGGATTTTATGGTGTCTTGGATGTAAGGATGACTCTCCCTTGGGATGGGGTACTGTTTAGTGAATGAGTGGGTGGGGCCTGCCATTACAGTCATGCTTGCACGTGGCAAACACCGCTAGGTGTTCCTGAATTAATTTTGCCACAGCTTCATTTTTGCTCCCTGGAGCGTCGTACTCAGATGGCTTTTTAATAGCAAAAATCGAGTGAGCATCTGAAATTTCTATCACTTCTGCCTTATCTCCCAATCCCATCCAAACACGGTCCTGATTATAATCTATCACCGCGCCATACTGATCCAACACATCAGTCCCTAAAATTCCCCTTCCATCGGGGGTGCTCGTCAGCATAGGTGCTGGGACCTTACAGGTGAGGCCTCCGAACTGAAGTTCAATGGCTCTCTCTGTATATGCGGTGGTTGTATCACTGTTAAATCCTTTAAAGGCCATACAACCTTTGCCCGCCACCACAAGGCATTCGGGGTATGGGGTGTGGATGGTGGTAACAGCTGAGCCTGTATCGATAAGCAAAAGCTGCTGCCAGCTCCCTTTTAAGACAACAAGAACTACTGGTGTCCTGCTACCATCAAGTCGGAAACCCCACTTCCGACCAATGTTTGGGGGTCGAACCCTGTCATATGGTCGATCCTTGAATGATCCGAAAGCTCATAGATACCAAGAACTTGACCCTAGAGGCAGCAACACTGGTTGCACAGACATTCGTGGCATGAGAGGAAGAAACGAGGTTGATCTACACTGCGGGTACGACAACTAACAAAACATCGGAACAAGGGGTTCACAGCATGAAACAAGCCGCTACCCCCACACATAGATAAAGGCAGGAGAGCAGGCCCTCAACAGCAGGCAGTGGTGCCAGAAGCCATCAAGGGCCACATGAACGGCCGTTCACACCTCATCAACCCACAATGCAAGCAATCAACGACAAACAGAGAAGCTCAAGAGAGATCAGCCAGACGCAGCTCATCCTTTGGAAACAATGGAAGCGGTCTGTGCTGGAGATGTGGGGGAAGGCACTCATCAAGGGGGTGTCGATTTCAGCATGCCGTTTGCAGAAACTGCAACTATACAGGGCATCTGGCCAGCATTTGCAGAAAAACAGCAGCTCGGCTGGTATACGAATCGGAAGGGTCGGAAAGCGGACCAGAAGACGGTGGGGACAGTGCCCAGGACACCGAGGTACAGCGGGTCAACACAATCAATGGACACTGTTCTTACAACAAGATGACTCCAATAATGATGAGGGTCCTACTCAACGGGATACCCGTCAACATGGAACTGGATACGGGAGCGAGTCAATCTCTCATGAGCGCTCAACAATTTGAACAGCTGTGGCCGCACAAAAGCAACAGACCAAAACTCACAAGGGTCGACACCAAACTAAGGATCTATACCAAAGAAATCGTTCCAGTCCTTGGCAGCGCCATGCTCTCAGTCACATACAAAGGGACAGTGAACCGACTTCCCCTGTGGATTGTCCCCAGAGATCTCCCAGCACTGGGAGAAGGTGGCTGGCGAAACTAAACTGGAAATGGGATGATGTTCACGCCATGTCGTCAGAGGAATGGACCTCCTGCTCAACAGTTCTAAGTCAATTTGAACATCTCTTTCAGCCAGGTGTGGGCACCTTCAAAGGGGCTAAAGTTAAAATCTACATCACACAGGATGCTAGACCGGTCCATCACAAGGCTAGAGCTGTGCCCTATGTGATGAGGGGAAAGATTGAACATGAACTGGACAGGCTTCTGAGGGTAGGCATTATCTCACCCGTGGAATTTAGCGACTGGGCAAGTTCCATCATCCTGATGGATCCGTACGAATCTGTGGGGATTACAACTCTACCATAAACAGAGTCTCCCTACAGGACCAATACCCGCTGCCCAGAGCGGAGGACCTATTTGCCACTTTGGCTGGAGGAAAACTTTTCTCGAAACTAGACCTCACATCTGCGTACATGACGCAAGAACTGACAGAGTCTAAGCTACTCGCCACCATCAACACACATCGAGGCCTTTTCATGTACAATCGATGCCCATTCGGCAGCTGCCATATTTCAGCGCAACATGGAGAGTCTGCTCAAATCCATCCCGGGGACAGTTGTGTTTCAAGACGACATACTTATCACGGGCAGGGACATCGACTCCCATCTCCGCAATTTGGAGGAAGTACTAAAGCGGTTGGATCGGGTAGGCCTAAGAGTTAAGAAATCCAAGTGTCTGTTTCTCGCGCCCGAGGTTGAATTTTTGGGCAGAAGGATTGCCGCTGATGGAATCCGCCCCACAGAATCCAAAACCGAAGCAATTCGTCTGGCACCCAGGCCCTGGAATGTCTCGGAACTGCGCGCCTTTCTCAGGCTACTCAATTATTTTGGGAACTTTATGCAGAACTTGAGCACACTGCTGGAGCCTCTCCACGTGCTACTCAGAAAGGGGTGCGATTGGTTTTGGGGGGACGCCCAGGAATGCGCCTTCAATAAGGTTACACACAACCTTCTCTGTACCAACAGTGTTTTGGCTTTTTTTGACCCAGGTAAAAAGTTAGTCCTTACGTGTGATGCGTCAGCGTACAGGGTCGGGTGCGTTTTACTGCATGTCAATGATGCGGGTAAATTACAACCCATAGCTTATGCCTCCAGGTCACTTTCGCGGGCGGAGCGCGGGTACAGTATAGTGGAGAAGGAGGCGCTAGCGCGCGTGTACGGTGTCAAAAAGATGCACCAATACCTTTTCGGGGCCAAGTTCGCGTTAGAAACTGACCACAAGCCCCTCACGTCCCTGCTATCTGAGAGCAAGGCAATAAATGCCAACGCCTCGGCGCGCATTCAACGGTGGGCACTCATGCTGGCGTCTTACGACTACACAATAAGGCACAGACCAGGCACAGACAACTGTGCTGACGCGCTTAGCAGGCTACCCTTGGCGACCATGGAAGGGTCTGATGAACAGGCCTGTGAGATAGTCATAGCAATCAATGCCTTTGAGTCCACAGGTTCGCCCATGACGGCTCGCCAAATCAGAGCCTGGACGACCAGCGACCCCACGTTATCCTTAGTCAAACGATGTGTCTTAACTGGTGACTGGGCAGAGGCTCACGATGCCTGCCCCGAGGAGATCAAACCTTTCCATAGGCACATGCATGAACTATCACTACAGGCAGACTGCCTGATGTAGGACAGCCAAGTAGTTATGCCTCTGCGAAGCAGAGAGGCATTTGTCCAGGAGCTCAACTGCGAGCACCCGGGGATCGTTCTCATGAAGGCCATAGCCAGATCCCACGTCTGGTGGCCTGGCATTGACGCGGACTTGGAGTTGTGCGTCCGACGGTGCACCATTTGTGCCCAACTCAGTAATGCCCCCAGGGAGGCCCCCCTGAGCCCCTGGCCCTGGCCCACCAAACCGTGGTCACAGGTGCATGTAGACTATGTGGGCCCAATCATGGGCAAAATGTTCCTCGTAGTCGTCGATGCATTTTCAAAGTCGATCGAATGCACCATTTTAAACTCGAGCACCACCTCCACCACTGTGGAGAGCCTTGGAACCATGTTTGCAACGCACGGAATTCCTGACATATTGGTCAGTGATAATGGTCCGTGTTTCACCAGCGCAGAATTCCAAGATTTTATAGTTGCCACGGCATAAATCACGTTAAGACGGCACCGTTCAAGCCGGCCTCCAATGGCCAGGCGGAGCGAGCAGTGCAAATCGTTAAACAAGGCATGCTTAAAATCCAAGGCCCCACGCTGCAGGGCCGCCTTTCGCGACTGCTGCTGGCATACAGATCTCGTCCGCATTCATTGACTGGGGTTCCCCCGCGCATCTATTGATGAAACGGACCTTAAAGACTAGGCTCTCGTTAATCCTCCCAGACATGCATGAAATCGTTGAGGCAAAGCGCCGTAAGCTAACAGAGTACCATGACCAAAATTCGAGGGGGAGGTGGAATGAGATAGGGGACAAAGTGTTTGTGCTAAACTATGGCAGGGATCTCAAATGGCTTGCAGGGACAGTAACAGGCAAGGAAGGAAACAGGCTACTCGTGATACAAATGGACAATGGCCAAACCTGCCGGAGGCATGTAGACCAAGTAAAAAGTAGATTCACCAACAATACTGCAGAACCAGAGGCAGACTACAATGTGGAACTCACACCACACCTGGTGGACAGACAGAGGGAACAACCTGAGGAAAGGGCTATCTCAACAGACAGCCCAGGCGAGATACCAACAATCATACTGAACGAAACAGACAGCCCAGGCGAGATACCAACAATCACACCGAAAGAAAAACGGGCACCAAGGCAAACAACTGAACCACAACTAAGACACTCCACGCGAGAGTGTAGACCACCTGAGAGACTGAATCTATAAAGACAATAAGGGGGAGGGTGATGTCATGTATCTCACATTACTGTATATAACTGTATCTTACCATGCTATACATGACTGTAACTAATTATGACCTGTAACCACAAGCATACCTTACCACCAGGGGTGCACTTGCAGGAGACACTGCATACCTGTTCCACACAGGTATACAAAGACAGGTCTCAGGCAAGTGTGGCATTCGAGAGCTGTGAAATAAAGGTGCAGGTCCTGAGTGACTTTGACTTCAGCATGTGCCTCGTGTGAGTCTGTATTGCAGGGACAGGACTTTACAGGTCTCTATATCTGTCCACTGATTGGACATGGCTATTCCCAGAGTGGTTTTAACTAAAGGGTGGAGTTGGGTCAGGAACATCGATTTAAATTGTACCTGATTCTTTTCTACTGTAACATTTGCGGGTGCCTGGTTCTGTGTACGTTGATAGATATTATACTGGCGATTACTGAAGGCTCTAAGGGTCTCTTCTGGGCGCTGCTTGGTCTGATTAAGCAGAGCCACTAAGTTCAAGTTTCGGATCCCTAAATGGTTTAGGATCTCGGTCATGAGTACATCGGCCGCTGCGGCAGGCTAGAGGACTGCTTCTGGCAGATTATCTTTTAGGGAAGTGGAACAGGCCAAGAAGAGGACTCGTGTTATGTCTCTCTCTTCCAACTCAGGGTGACCCCTCCTGAAATTTGCCCACCTCCTATTAACTTCCAGTGGGTCGTCCCCATCATTAATGGGCCCCAACTCGTGGCTACATGCCGTGGTGTCAGCACCAGATATGGGCCGTGAGTCGGTATGGTTACTGGTGATGTTGCCGTGTGCATTACATCGTGAAGAAGTGGTTACTATGGCTACGATTGGCTCTTGTGTCTCCAAGGTATCCCATTCTACACCACTCTCCTGGGGATTATACTGAGCTCCTTCCTCTTCCCGATCTGTCTCCCCCTTGTCCCCTTCTGCTGTCTCTGTTATGGCTCCCTGTGTTACTATGGATACCAGGGCCTGCAGCTCCACTAACTTACTTTTTAGCCTCGCTATTTCTAGTTGGCACTGGGAGTGGTCTGCCTCCCTATGTGGCTTCTTAATGACTTCTCTTGATGCACCTCTAGCATCTTCTATCTCTTGCTGGAGCCTCAAGTTTTCCAATTTATATTTTTTTAACTCTAATTTGTTTTCATTTGCTTCAACAACGGCTGCGGTGGCATTTAAGTTTGAAAGGCTTTGTTGCTGTAGCAGTGAAGCTGTCTGTTCGACCCCTCTTTCTAATTGCTTAATACTGTAATTTAAGTGGCCAATTTCTTGTCTTAGATGATGTATTTCTCCCTCTTTTAACTGCTTCACAAGTTGGAGGCCTTCTTCCTTTTGTTGTTTTAAACCTTCAATCTCTCTTTCTTTTAACTGAATCTCTTTTACTTGCAATTCTTTCAAATCTTGCATCCCTTTGGTATCTTGCCTCATTAATTCCTCATCTCTCCTGGCACAAAAAGCGCTAAACGCCACGAGACTGTTTGCCCATTTTGATCTCAGCTCTCCTCTATCTACCCTCTCCTGTATAATTTTCGCCATCTCCCCAAATGACACAGGTCGACCCTCGTGCTGTGCATGTGCCCTTAACTCTTCTGCGTCTTGTATCGGGAGCTTTTTGGACAACTTCTCGTGATAAACTAGCTCAACATTACTTTTTATTGTTGGCTTTCTGTCCATGACCGATCCCTTCATCCTGTGTCTTTTGAATATAACTACTGGTGCGTCCCTACATAAACAGTTCCAACCCACCCCACTTAAACAGTTACAACTATTGAGACGATTTCTCCCCTAAGACGCAACTCCAGATCTGCTTAATTGTTTCAATTATAATTGCAACACAGGTTAGAATCGCAGCTCCTGAGATTTCCAGTTGTTCAAAAAAAATCATCAAAAAGCTGTCTCGCCAGTTGCCCACATTCTCCATCAATTTTGTAGGATTTCAAAATCTCTCTGGGCTTATATTTGACAGTGAAATGATTCTTTCAAAACAATTGGCACAGTTTATTAAAAATACACACATGCGCATTAGCAGAAGTGATCAGTTACCTTAAAAAGACACACACATGCACATTACCAACAGTTGTCAATTATGTTATAACAGAGCTACAATGAGGTTATAATAACTAATGATCTACGTTACGTCCCTTTTGCTGGCTGGTTTGGACACATGGCTTGCTGTTTTAGCTGGTCTTCAGGGCTGCCTCCTGCCGTGTGTCCAAGAGAGAGGGCAACCTGTGTGGCTAGAGTTTTTAAATCCCTTAAGTCCATTGTCCCTCCGAAAGCCTCATGATTGGATCTTGGCTCCAGGGCAGCTCCTTATTGGCTCTCCTCACACATGTGGCTGTCTGGCCTGGCTCAGCCATCTCTGATTAGTTTAAGTGGCTTTCCCATACACAAAACCCATGCGGCAGCTCTGGGGGCTTTCATTTTGTTTCTTACAAAACTTAGCTCATGCTGGCAATCTGTAGGCTTCCATTTTATCTCAAACAGGCCTTTCCGTTAATCTACACTTTTAATATTTACACATAATCAATTTTTATCATTAATAAACATTTTTATTCTTACAGGATAGATACTGTTCCCTGCACTGGGAGTTTCAACGGTTGTGTTGCTTGCCTGGTGCCAGGGTTAAACACATCTCGTGGCTAGAGAAGAACTTGGAAGGGAAGGGGAGAATCCAGTTGTCGTAGTCCGCGTAGGAACCAACGACATGGGTAGTGTTATATATGGAAAACTGTAAATACCATGTCTAACCACCAGAGGGCTTATCCCCTGGAGTCCCAAGGGATCCCACAATCCCCTGGGAGCACCTGTATATAAGGAGGCCTCACAGGCTGGAGAGGCACTCTGAGATCTGTAATAAAGGACTACGGTCAAACCTTACTTTGAGCTTGCAATATCTAGTCTGACTCTTTATTCAAGACACAACAACTGGCGACGAGATACAGATGACAATGCAGAGAACTATGGGCATCCTGGAGAAATTTTCGGAGGGAGATGATTGGGAAACCTTCATGGAGCGTCTCGACCAATACTGCATGGCCAATGAGTTAGAAGGAGAAGCGAACGCTGCCAAACGAAGGGCGATCCTCCTCATCGTTTGCGGGGCACCAATGTATGGCCTCATGAAAAATCTGCTCACTCCAGCGAAACCCACAGACATGTCGTACGATGAGTTGTGCACACTGGTCCGGGAGCATCTAAATCTGAAGGAAAGTGTTCTGATGGCGAGATATCGGTTCTACACGTACAAGAGGTCTGAAGACCAGGAAGTGGCGAGCTACATCGCCGAGCTCAGGCGCCTTGCAGGACATTGCGAATTTGAAGGACACTTGGAGCACATGCTCAGGGACTTCTTTGTACTTGGCATTGGCCATGAAGTAATACTTCGCAAACGTTTGGCTGTAGAGACCCCAACCCTTGAGTAAAGCCGTAGCGATAGCCGAGGCATTTATCGCCACCAGTGACAATACCAAACAAATCTCTCAGCACACGAGTGCTGCTGCAAGTACTGTGAACGAAGTAATGTTGTATTCGAATTGAAATGTACAGGGCAGGACTTACACGCTTGCAGCTGCACATCCGCAGATGACTCAGAGTCCACCATCAAGGGTGGTGTATACAAGGCCATTAACGCCTTGTTGGCGCTGCGGGGGTGATCATCGTTTCAATTCATGCTACTTCAAAGGATACGTTTGCAAAGGCTGTGGAACAATGGGACACCTCCAACGAATGTGCGGGTGGGCTGCAAACCATGCTAATCCTGCAAACCACCATGTTGCAGAGGCGGATAGATCCACGGTGGATCATGACAAACCAGAGCCTCAGACCGAGGAGGCAGAGGTATACGGGGTGCACACATTTACCACAAAGTGCCCCCCAATAATGCTGAAGGTTGAATTAAATGGACTCCCAGTGTCCAGGGAGCTGGACACGGGCGCAAGCCAGTCCATAATGAGCAAAAAGACTTTCGATAAATTGTGGTGCAGCAAGGCCACAAGGCCAGTCCTGACTCCCATTCGTACTAACCTGAGATCTGATTCCCGTAATTGGCAGTACTACCGTAAAGGTCTCCTATGATGGAGTGGTGCACGAGGTTACCACTCTGGGTGGTACTGGGCGATGGCCCTACGCTGTTCGGCAGGAGCTGACTGGGAAAGATATGCTGGAACTGGGACGACATCCGAGCGTTTTCGTCCGTCGATGATACCTCATGTGCCCAGGTCCTAAACAAGTTCCACTCGCTGTTCGAACCAGGCATCGGGAAGTTCCAAGGAGCAAAAGTGCAGATCCTTTTGATTCCGTGGGCATGACCCATCCATCACAGGGCGAGAGCGGTACCTTACATGATGAGAGAGAGGGTGGAGATCGAGCTGGACAGGCTGCAACAAGAGGGCATCATCTCGCCGATCGAATTCAATGAGTGGGCCAGTCCAACTGTTCCAGTCCTCAAGAGAGATGGCACCGTCAGAATCTGTGGTGATTACAAAGTAACTATCAATCGTTTCTCACTGCAGGATCAATACCCGCTACTGAAGGCAGACGACCTATTTGTGACGCTGGCGGGAGGGAAAACGTTCAAGAAGCTGGACTTGACCTCGGGCCTACATGAAGCAGGAGCTGGAGGAATCATTGAAAGGCCTCACCTGCATCAACACGCACAAAGGTCTCTTCATTTATAACAGATACCTGTTTGGGATTCGATCAGCCGCGGCGATATTCCAGAGGAACATGGAAAGCTTGCTGAAGTCGGTCCCGCGTACCGTGGTCTTCCAGGATGATATCTTGGTTACAGGTCGGGACACCGTCAAGCACCCGCAGAACCTGGAGGAGGTTCTTAGTCGGCTTAATCGTGTGGGGCTCAGGCTAAAACGCTCGAATTGCGTTTTCCTGGCGCCTTAAGTGGAGTTCCTGGGGAGAAGAATTGGAGCGGACGGCATCAGGCCCACCGATTCGAAGACGGAGGCAATCAAGAATGCACTGAGACCATAGAACATGATGGAGCTGTGGTCGTTTCTAGGACTCCTGAACTATTTTGGTAACTTCTTCCCGGGTCTCAGCACATTGTTAGAACCCCTGCACTCTTTACTGCGTAAAGGAGATGAATGGGTATGGGGTAAAAGCCAAGAAAATGCCTTTGAGAAAGCTAGTAAGCTGTTATGTTCAAACAAATTGCTTGTGTTGTATGATCCATGTAAGCGTTTGGTACTAGAACGTGATGCGTTGTCATTATGGCGTCGGGTGTGTACTGCAACAAGCTAATGATTTCGGGAAACTGCAATCGGTTGCTTATGCGTCCAGGAGTCTGTCTAAGGCTGAGAGAGCCTACAGCATGATTGAGAAAGAAGCGTTAGCGTGTGTTTATGGGGTAAAGAAAATGCATCAATACCTGTTTGGGCTAAAATTCGAATTGGAAACTGACCAGAAGCCACTTATATCCCTCTTTTCTGAAAGTAAGTAGATAAAGACGAATGCATTGGCCCGCATCCAGAGATGGGCGCTCACGTTGTCCGCATACAACTACGCCATTCGCCACGGCCAGGCACAGAAAACCGTGCCGATGCTCTCAATAGACTGCCACTGCGCACCACAGGGGTGGAGATGGCACAGCCCGCAGATTTAGCCATGGTAATGGAAGTATTCGAGAGTGAGCAATCACCTGTTACCGCCCGACAGATTAGCACCTGGATGAGCCAGGACCCCTTACTGTCCTTAGTAAAAAACTGTGTGCTCCCCGGGAGTTGGTCCAGTGTCCCATTAGAGATGCAGGAAGAAATAAAGTCGTACCAGTGGCGCAGAGATGAAATGTCTATACAGGCAGACTGCCTCCTATGGGGTAATTAGGTAGTGGTGCCAAAAAAGGGCAGGGATACCTTCATTAGTGATCTCCACAGCACCCACCCAGGCATCGTAATGATGAAAGCAATAGCCAGATCCCACGTGTGGTGGCCCGGTATCAATGCGGACTTAGAGTCCTGCGTGCACAAATATAATACATGTTCATAATTAAGCAATGCACCCAGGGAGGCGCCACTAAATTTATGGTTCTGGCCCTCCAAACTGTGGTCCAGGGTCCATGTCGACTATGCAGGCCCATTCTTGGGAAAAATCTTCTGAGTGATTGTAGATGCGTACTCCAAATGGATTGAATGTGTGATAATGTCGGCAAGCACGTCCGCTGCCACCATTGAAAGCCTATGGATCATGTTTGCCACACACGGCCTGTCTGATATCCTTGTAAGTGACAATGGGCCATGCTTTACCAGTGCCGAGTTCAAGGAGTTCATGATCTGCAATCGGGTCAAACATGTCACTTCTGCCCCATTTAAACCAGCGTCCAATGGTCAGGCAGAACGAGCAGTTCAAGCAATCAAGCAGAGCTTGAAAATGGTAACTGAAGGCTCACTGCAGACTCGCTTATCCCAAGTCCTGCTTAGTTTCCGCACAAGACCCCATTCGCTCATTGGGGTCCCTCCCGCTGAACTGCTCATGAAAAGGGCATTTAAGACAAGGCTCTCGTTAGTCCACCCTGATTTACACGAACAGATAGAAAGCAGGCAGCTTCAACAGAATACATATCATGATTGCGCAAATGTGTCACGCAAAATTGAGATAAATTATCCTGTATTTATGTTGAACTATGGATAAGGTCCCAAGTGAAATCCGGCCACTGTTTTGGCCAAAGAGGGGAGTAGGGTGTTTGTGGTCAAATTCTCAAATGGACTCACCTGCAGGAAACACTTGGACCAAACCAAACTCAGATTTACGGACTATCCAGGACAAATCACAATAGACTGTACCTTTTTCAACCCTCGAACACACACACAAGTGGCAACTGACTCAGCAGTTGACCACGAAGCAGAACTCACCACCCCCAGCAGCCCATCAAGGCCAGCTGCGCAGCAGCCAGCGAGGGCCCAACAAACGACTCACCAAAACCAGCATTTGCACGGAGACGATCAACCAGGGAAAGGAAGGCCCCAGATCGACTCACATTGTAAATAGTTACACTATTGACTTTGGGGGGTGGGGGGAGTGTTGTTATGTATGTAAACCTGTAACTACCATGGCTCATCCCCTGGAGTCCCAAGGGATCCCACAATCTCTTGGGAGCATCTGTATATAAGAAGGCCTCACAGGCTGGAGAGGCACTCTGAGATCTGTAATAAAGGACTATGGTCACACCTTACTTTGAGCTTGCAGTATCTAGTCTGACCCTTTATTCAAGGCACAACATGTAGAACTAGGAATGAGGTTCTGCTGAAAGAGTTTGAGGAGTTGGGTCCAAATTAAAAAGCAGAATCTCAAAGGTATAACCTCTGGATTGTTACCGGAGCTATGCGCCAATTGCAGATTAAAACATTAAATGCGTAGCTCAAAGAGTGATTTGGAAGGCAGGGGTTTTGCGTTATGGGGCACTGGCATCAATGCTGGGGAAAGAGGGAGCGGTTCCGTCGGGACGGGCTCCATTTGAACCGAGCTGGAACCAGTGTCCTGGCGAATCGAGTAACTAGGGTAGTAGACAGGGCATTAAGCTAATGGGGGTGGAGGGAGGAGTCAGGAAAGAGTAAATTTAAAAGCAGCAAGAGAAATATCAAGGCTCTTGAGAAGAGTGGAGTTTTGGGTAAAAATAAGCAGTGAGAGTCAGGAAGGGACAGAGAGAGGAACAAAGGTAATAGGCATTACTGACTAAGGTGACATCAGAGAAAAAGAGAAAAAAGTCAAAGCTAAAGGCACTATGTCTGAATGTGCGAAGCATTCACAACAAAATAGATGAATTAATAGCGCAGAAAGAAGTTAATAGGTTTGATCTAATAGCCATTATGGAGACTTGGTTGTAAAGCCCCTATTTAATAAAAGCAGCAGACAAAAAGCAGGAAACTATAGACCAGTTAGCCTAACATCTGTGGTTGGGAAAATGTGGAGTCCATTATTAAAGAAGCAGTAGCAGGACATTTTGGAAAAACATAATTCAGTCAGGCAGAGTCGGCATGCATTTATGAAAGGGAAGTCATGTTTGACAAATTTGCTGGAATTCTTAGAGGATTTAATGAAAAAGGTGGATAAAGGGAACCAGTGGTGTATTTGGACTTCCGGAAGGCATTTGATAAGGTGCTACATGAAAGGCTACTGTCGAAGATAAAAGTTCATGAGGTTGGGGTTAATATATTGGCATGGATAGAGGATTGGCTAACTAACAAAACAGAGAGTTGGGATAAATGGTTCCTTCTCGGGTTGGCAACCAGTAACTAGTGGGGTGCCGCAGGGATCAGTGCTGGGACCCCAACTATTTACAATCTATATTAATGACTTGGAAGAAGGGACTGAGTGTAACGTAGCCAAGTTTGCTGATGATACAAAGATGGGAGAAAAGCAATGTGTGAAGACACAAAAAATCTGCAAAAGGACATAGACGGGCTAAGTGAATGGGCAAAAATTTGGCAGATGGAGTATAATGTTGGAAAGTGTGAGGTTATGCACTTTGGCAGAAAAAAATCATAGAGCAAGTTATTATTTAAATGGAGAAAAATTGCAAAGTGCTGCAGTACAGAGGGACCTGAGGGTACTTGTGCATGAAACACAAAAGGTTAATATGCAGGTACAGCAAGTGATCAGGAAGGCCAATGGAATCTTGGCCTTTATTACATAGGGGATAGAGTATAAAAGCAGGGAAGTCTTGCTAGTTATACAGGGTATTGGCGAGGCTACACCTGGAATACTCCATATTTAAGAAAGGATATACTTGCAATGGAGGCAGTTCAGAGAGGGTTCACTAGGTTGATTCCGGAGATGAGGATGTTGACTTATGAGGGAAGGTTGAGTAGGTTGGGCCTCTACTCATTGGAATTCAGAAGAATGAGAGGTGATCTTATCAAAAGGTATAACATTATGAGGGGGCTTGACAAGGTGGATGCAGAGAGGATGCTTCCACTGATAGGGAAGACTAGAATTAGGGAGCATAATCTTAGAATAAGGGGCCGCCCATTTAAAACTGAGATGAGGAGGAATTTCCTCTCTCAGAGGGTTGTAACTCAGAACACTGTGGAACTTGGGTCATTGAATAAATTTAAGACAGAGACAGACAGTTTCATAACTGATAAGGGGTTATGGGGAGCGGGCAGGGAAGTGGACCTGAGTCCATGATCGGATCGGCCACGATCGTATTAAATGGTGGAGCAGGCTCGAGGGGCTGTATGGCCTACTTCTGCTCCTATTTCTTATGTTCTAAGGTTGGGAGCTATATATTCCAGGATATTTAACTTAGAGATAGGCAAAATGGAAAAGGAGGAGGGGTAGCCCTGATAATAAAGGATGGGATAAAGACAGTAGAGAGAAAGGATCTTAGCTCGGAAAATCAAGAAGTTGAATCAGTTTGGGTGGAGCTAAGAAACAACAAGGGGCAGAAAACATTGGTGGGAGTTGTTTATAGGCCCAAACAGTAATGGTGATGTAGGGCACTGTATAAATCAGGAAATTAGAGGGGCCTGTAACAAGGGTAATACAGTAATCATGGGGAACTTTAATCTACATATAAACTGGGCAAACCAAATTTGTAGTAATAGTGTGGAAGATAAATTCATGGAATGTATACAAAATGGTTTTCTAGATCAGTATATTGAGGAACCAACTAGAGAACACTATTTTAGATCTAGTATTGTGCAATGAGAAAGGGTTAATTAATAACCTTGTAGTAAAGAGACCCTTAGGGAAGAGTGACCAAATTTTATATAATTTTACATTAAGTTTGAAAGTGATTTAGTTAAATCCGAAACTAGAGTCTTAAATCTAAACAAAGGAAACTACGTAGTTATGAGGGGAGAGTTGACTAAGGCAGATTGGGAAACTACATTAAAAGGTATGACTGTAGACAGCAATGGCTAGCATTTAAAGAATGAATACATAATTTACAACAAACATACATTCTTTAAGGCACAAAAACCCACAGGAAAAGTGGTCCAACCGTGGCTAACAAGAGAAGTTAAGGAGAGTATTAGATCAAAGGAAGAGGCTTATAATGTTGCCAAAAAGTGCAGTAAGCCTGAGGACTGGGAGGATTTTAGAATTCAGCAAAGGAGGACCAAGAAATTGATAAAGAAGTGGAAAACAGAATATGAGAGTAAACTAGCGAGAAACATAAAAACAGATTGTTAAAAGCTTCTATAAGCATCTAAAAAGGAAAAGGTTAGCAGAAGTAAATGTGGGTCCCCTACAGGCTGAGACAGGAGAAATTATAATGGAGAATAAGGACATGGCAGAGAAATTAAACAAATACTTTGGGGCTGTCTTCACAGAAGAAGAGATGGAAAACCTCCCGGAAATAGTGGAGTACCAAGGGTCTAGCAAGAATGAGGAACTGAAAGAAATTAGTATTAGTACAAAAATAGTACTGGAGAAATTAATGGGACTGAAAGTCGATAAATCCCCTGGACCTGATGGCCTAAATCCTAGGTTTTGAAAGAGGTATAGAGATAGTTGATGCATTGGTTGTCATCTTCCAAAATTCCATAGATTCTAGAACGGTTCCCGCAGATTGGAAAGTAGCTAATGTAACCCCGCTATTTAAGAAAGGAGAGAGAAAATGGGGAATTACAGACCAGTTAGCCTGAAAATGCTATAATTTTTATTAAGGATGTGGTAACTTCAATAATAATAATAGGATTGGGCTAAGTCAACATGGATTTATGAAAGGGAAATTATGTTTGACAAATCTGGAGGTTGTAACTAGCAGAATAGATAAGGGGGAATCAGTGAATGTGGTGTACTTGGATTTTCAGAAGGCATTTGATAAGATGCCGCTCGAGGTTATTGAAGAAAATTAGGGCTCATGGGATTGGGGGTAATATACTCGTATGGATTGAGGATTAGTTAATGGATAGAAAACAGAGAGTAGGAATAAACAAGTCATTTTCGGGTTGGCAGGCTGTAACTGTTGGGGTGTCGCAAGGAACCCCAGCTATTCCCAATCTATATCAATGATTTGGATGATGTGACCAAATGTAATATATCCAAGTTTGCTGATGATACAAAGTTAGGTGGGAATGTAAGTTGTGAGGAGGATGCAAAGAGACTTCAAGGGGATATAGACAGGCTAAATGAATGGGCAAGAACATGGCAAATGGAATATAATGTGGAGAAATGTGAAGTTATCCACTTTGTTTGGAAAAATAGAAAAGCAGAGTATTTTTTAGATGATGAGAGATTGGGAAATGTTGGTGTTCGGAGGGACCTGGGTGTCCTTGTACATGAATCACTGAAAGTTAACATGCAGGTACAGCAAGCAATTAAGAAAACAAATGGTAAGTTGGCCTTTATTACAAGAGGATTTGAGTACAAGAGTAAAGACGTCGTACTGCAATTATATAGGGCCCTGGTGAGACCGCACCTGGAGTATTGTGTGCAGTTTTGGTCTCCTTACCTAAGGAAGGATATACTTGCCATTGAGGGAATCCAACAAAGGTTCACCAGACTGATTTCTGGGATGGAATTGTCTTATAAGGAGAGATTGAGTAGACTAGGCCTATATTCTCTCGAGTTTAGAAGAATGAGAGGTGATCTCATTGAAACATACAACATTTTTACAGGGCTTGACAAGGTAGATGAGGGAGGATGTTTCCTCTGGCGGAGGAGTCTAGAATCAGTCTCAGAATAAGGAGTTGGCCATTTCGGACTGAGATGAGGAGAAACTTCTTCCCTCAGAGGGTGGTGAATCTTTGGAATTCTCTGCCACAGAGGGCTATGAAGGCTCAGTCTTGGAGTATATTCAAGACAGAGATCGATAGATTTTTGGATATTAAGGGAATCAAGGGATATGGGGATAGTGCAGGCAAGTGGGGTTGAGGTAGAAGATCAGCCATGATCTCATTGAATGACGGAGCAGACTTGAGGAGCCGAATGGCCTACTCCTGCACCTAATTCTTATGTTCTTATTTAGAATGTTACCAGAGAAGATTATTGAACAAATAGTACCAATGGATAATAAAGGAAATTGGATATGTTTCTGGAAAGAGAAGAGATTAACAAAATGCAGGGACCTGACTGGATACATCCAAGATTTCTTGAGAGAAATGTGAGAAAAACAGTGTAAGCCTAATAAATTATAATTCAATTTTCCATTGAGAGTGGATATGCTGTAAGTGGCCAATGACATACCCATTTTCTAAAAGGGAGACAGAGTTAGCTTGGGTAGTTACAGGCCAGGCAGTTTACAACATTTTCCATGTTGTAATGGAATTTTCTTTAAAGAAAGATGAAATTACTAATTAGATGAAGAAAAAAATAATTATTGTGGCTAATACCAATTTCAAAAGAAAGATTATGCTTGACAAACATGGTTCTTTGAGGAGGTAATGGATATGGGAAAAGTGCAGTGGATCTGTGCATTGGCCTTTCAGAAATATTTTAACGTAAGGTTAGTTTACAGAGGAATGTGAGGCGGTGGAATCCACTAATGGAGTTTGTGATTGTAGCAGAGGCCACGTTAACATTTAAGAATAGTTTAGATAGCTGATTGAAAGAACATGGGTTAAAGGGATATAGGAATGGGTTGCTTGTGTGAAGAGTAAACACCAACACAGACAGTTGGGCTGAATGGCCTGATTCCATGTTGCAATTTCTATAACTAAAGACCACAAATCTGAAATTGCTGGAAATCAAACAAAAACAAAGCGCTGAAGACACTCAGCAGGTCAGTCAGTATCTGTGAAGGGAGCAGACACTCACCTGCAGCAAGACCTGGACGACATTCAGGCTTGGGCTGATAAGTGGCAAGTAACATTTGCGCCACACAAGTGCCAGGCAATGACCATCTCCAACAAGCGAAAGTCTAACCATCGCCCCTTGTCATTCAAAGCATTACCATTGCTGGTAAGTTCAGCTTGCAGCAACGGAGAAGAGAGAGATCCCAAAAAGGGGGTGGTGGGGTGGGTTAGGGAAGGTGTTGTGTTTTCTGTTGTTATTTAAAGTGTTGTTTATATTTTGTAGGGATTGCAGATAATATCGGGAAGTGGGGGGGCACGCTGGATAAATTGAGATATAACTTCTTTTCAGCGCACCCTGTGAAAGCTGACAGCCCTGCTGGCTTGTTTCCCCCACCCCCCACTCTCCCCGCGAGCTGTTCTCCTGGAGCAAAAAGGCCAATGGCGCAGCACGTGTCTGTCTGCGCGTTCCATTTGCAACGGCCGCCGCGTTCCGCCCTCGCCCCGTTACCGCGGCTGGCGACGTGCAGACACGTGCGCTGGGTCCGGGCTGCGGTGGCAATGCCAGCGGGGAGCGAGCGAGCAAAAGGGGAATGGAAGCAGGCAGGCAGGCAGGCAGGGAAGCTTGTGCGGTCGTTTTAAGAAGGGGGAGGTGGTTGGTTGGTTGGTTGGTGGGGGGAATGGGGAGGAGGAGGATATGCCTGCTCTGACCGGATGAGTCACGGCTCCCATTGTACAGCAGCGCAGCAAGCGTTCCACTGAGTCACTGTCGTGTCGTGCCACCAGCTGCTTATCCGCTCAAGGAGGCGTCTCATGACCAGGACGCGAAAATGTTCCCAGTGCTTCTCGATTTTGGATAATTGCATTTATTCCCAGCGTGCTGCCGCAATTTCAGTCCGCTGAGAGAAATTTGCACGCAGACTTTACTCAGAAATAAGTGTTTTTTCGTTCTTAGCTGCTATATACGTTATTTAAATGTTGCATCAGTTGAGACCTGATTTAGAGGTGTGCTGGTAGTAGTATAGCAGCGGGGTCAGGGCCCAGGGGAGGGGGCGACAGAGCTTGGTCTCCAGTCGTCTTGGTCAATCCTTGCCCACTAGACCAAGACCCTAGCTCTGTCAAGCCCATGTGGTGGCTGGTGTGCAATGGTCACCACACGTTAAAAAAATCCATGCACAAGCATCTTCCACCCTAACACCTGTGAGCCCATCTTTTTTTGGTGTGAAGAGCCTTATCCTCGTCACGAGGGACGGCCTAGTAGTATTGCCGAATCCCCCACCATCAATATCCTATGGGGCGGGGTCACCATTGACCAGGAACTTAACTGGATCAACCACATAAATACTGTGGCAACAAAAGAAGGTCACAGGCTGAGTATTCTGCGGCGAGTGTCTCACCTCGTGACTCCCAAGGCTTTTCCACCATCTACAAGGCACAAGTCAGGAGTGTGATGGAATACTCTCCACTTGTCTGGATGAGTGCAGCTCCAACAACACTCAAGAAGCTCGACACCATCCAGGACAAAGCAACCCACTTGATTGGCACCCCATCCACCACATTAAGCATTCACTCCCTCCACCACCAGTGCACCGAGGCTGCAGTGTGCACCATCTACAAGATGCACTGCAGCAGCTCGCCAAGGCTTCAACAGCACCTCCCAAATCCACGACCTCCACCACTTAGAAGGACAAGGGCAGCAGGCACGTAGGAGCACCATCACCTGCAAGTTCCCCTCCAAGTTACACATCATCCTGACCTTGCAATGTATCGCCATTCCTTCATCGTCACTGACTCAAAATCCTGGAACTCCCTCCCTAACACAGACTGCCGCAGTTCAGGAAGGCGGCTCACCACCACCTTCTCAAGGGAAATTGGGGATGGGCAATAAAATCTTGCCATGCCAGCGATGGCCACATCCCAGGAACGAATATAAAAGACTAGTTAACACTTCTGATACAGGGACTGTAGGACTGTAGTGTATAAAGAAAGAGCCAGACTGAACACTGTGAGCTCAAAGTAAAGTGTGACCATAGTCTTTTATTGCAGGTCTCCAGAGTGCCTCTCCAACCTTGAAGCCTTCTTAAATACCTGTGCTCCAAAGAGATTATGGGATCCCTTGGGACTCCGGGGGATGAGCCCTCTGGTGGCTGTACAGAGTAAATACAAGTCCATATATATAACAACATTCCCCCCCAAAGTCAATAGGGTAACTATTTACAATGTGAGTTGATCTGGGGCCCTTCTTGCCCTGGTTGATCGTCTCGGTGTGAAAGCTGGTATTGTTGAATCATTTGTTGGGCCCTCGCTGGGCTGTTGTGCAGCTGGCCTTGCTGGACTGCCTGGTGTGTTGGGCCCTGCAGGGCTGCTGTGGATGATGGGTTCTGCTTCGTGGTCAACCGTGGTGCCGGTTGCCACTGGTGTGTATGTTGGGGGATCAAAAAAGGTAGGGTCCAAGGTGGGTTGCCTAGGGTAGTCCGTGAATCTGAGTTTGATTTGGTCCAAGTGTTTCCAGTGAATGAGTCCATTTGAAAGTTTGACCCGAAACACCCTGCTCCCCTCTTTGGCTACGACAGTGCCGGGAAGCCACTTGGGACCTTGTCCATAATTTAGTACAAATACAGGATCAGTGACTTAAATTTCGCGTGACACATTTACGCTATCATGGTATGCACTTTGTTGAAGCTGCCTGCTCTCTACCTGTTCATGTAGATCAGGGTGAACTAACGAGAGCCTTGTTTTAAGTGCTCTTTTCATGAGCAGTTCAGCAGGTGGGATCTCAGTGAGTGAGTGGGGTCTTGTGCGGTAGCTAAGCAGGACTCGGGATAGGCGAGTCTGCAGTGAGCCTTCAGTTACCCTCTTCAAGCCCTGCTTGATGGTTTGCACTGCTCTCTCTGCCTGACCATTGGACGCTGGTTTAAACGGGGCAGATGTGACATGTTTGATCCCGTTACGGGTCATGAATTCTTTGAACTCAGCACTGGTAAAACATGGCCCATTGTCGCTCACCAGAACATTGGGTAAGCCGTGAGTGGCAAACATGGCCCACAGGCTTTCAGTAGTGGCAGCGGACGTGCTAGCTGACATTATCTCACATTCAATCCACTTGGAGTGCGCGTCTACAACCACAAGGAACATTTTACCCAAGAACGGGCCTGCATAGTCGACGTGTACCCTAGACCACGGTTTGGAGGGCCAAGACCATAAACTTAGCGACGCCTCCCTGGATACATTGCTTAACTGCGAGCATGTATTACATCTGTGAACACAGGACTCTAAGTCCGCATTGATACCGGACCACCACACGTGGGATCTGGCTATCGCTTTCATCATTACGATGCCTGGGTGAGTACTGTGGAGGTCATTGATGAAAGTGTCTCTGCCCTTCTTGGGGACCACTACTCGGTTGCCCCACAGAAGGCAGTCTGCCTGTATAGACATTTCATCTTTGTGCCTCTGGAACGGCTTTATCTCTTCCTGCATTTCCACTGGGACACTGGACAGCTCCCGTGAAGCACATAGCATTTGACTAGAGATAATAAGGGGTCCTGGCTTGTCCAGGTTTTGATCTGCCGGGCAGTGATGGGTGATTGCTGAGTCTCAAATGCTTCCATAACCATGGCTAGATCTGCGGGTTGTGCCATTTCCACCCCCGTGGTGGGCAATGGCACCTACTGAGAGCATCGGCGCAGTTTTCTGTGCCTGGCCTGTGGCGGATGGCGTAGTTGTATGCGGACAACGTGAGCGCCCATCTCTGGATGCGGGCCGATGCGTTGGTATTTATCCCTTTACTCTCGGAAAACAGGGATATAAGTGGCTTATGGTCAGTTTCCAATCGAATTTTAGCCCAAACAGTTATTGATGCATTTTCCTTACCCCATAGAAACATGCTTATGCTTCTTTTTCAATCATGCTGTAGGCTCTCTCGGCCTTAGACAGACTCCCGGATGCATAAGGAACCGGTTGCAGTTTCCTGAAATCATTAGCTTGTTGCAATACACACCCGACGCCATATGACGACGCATCACATGCTAGTACCAAACGCTTACATGGATCATACAACACAAACATAGGAACATAGAAACTAGGTGCAGGAGTAGGCCATTTGTCCCTTCGAGCCTGCACCACCATTCAATAAAATCATGGCTGATCATTCCTTCAGTACCCCTTTCCTGCTTTCTCTCCATACCCCTTGATCCCTTTAGCCGTAAGGGCCATATCTAACTCCCTCTTGAATATATTCAATGAACTGGCATCAACAACACTCTGCGGCAGGGAATTCCATAGGTTAACAACTCTCTGAATGAAGAAGTTTCTCCTCATCTCAGTCCTAAATGGCCTGCCCCTTATCCTAAAACTGTGTCTCCTGGTTCTGGACTTCCCCAACATCGGGAACATTCTTCCCGCATCTAATCTGTCCAGTCCCGTCAGAATCTTATATGTTTCTATGAGATCCCCTCTCATCCTTCTAAACTCCAGTGTATAAAGGCCCAGTTGATCCTGTCTCTTCTCATATGTCAGACTAGCCATCCCTGGAATCAGTCTGGTGAACTCCTTCAATAGCAGGGAGTTTGTTTGAGCATAACAATTTTCTTGCTTTTACAAAAGCATTTTCTTGGCTTCTTGGCTTTTGCCCCAAACCCATTCGCGCCCTTTTCATAGTAAGTGGTTCTAGCAGGGGTGCTGAGACCCGTTAAGAAGTTATCAAAGTAGTTCAAGAGTTCCAGAAACGACCGCAACTCCGTCACGTTCTGTGGCCTCGGCGTGTTCTCGATTGCCTCTGTCTTCACGTTGGTGGGCCTGATGCCGTCCGCCGCAATCCTCCTTCCCAGGAACTCCACTTCAAGCACCAGGAAAACGCATTTCAAGCGTTTTAACCTGAGCCCCACGCGGTTGAGTCGACTAAGAACCTCCTCCAGGTTCTGCAGGTGCTCGACTGTGTTCCGCACCTGTGACCAAGTTGTCGTCCTGGAAGACCAAGATGTCGTCCTTCAGTAAACTTTCCATGTTTCTCTGGAATATCGCTGCCGCTGATTGGATTCCAAACGAGCATCTGTTATAAACAAAAGGACCTTTGTGCGTGTTGATGCAGGTGAGGCCCTTCGATTATTCCTCCAGTTCCTGCGTCATGTAGGCTGAAGTCAGATTCAGCTTCGTGATCGTCTTTCCTCTCGCCAGCATTGCAAAGAGGTCGCGGCCTTTGGTAGTGGGTATTGGTCCTGCAGGGAGAAATGATTGATAGTTACTTTGTAATCGCCACAGATTCTGATGGTGCCGTCTCCCTTGAGGACTGGGACAATTGGACTGGCCCACTCACTGAACTTGATCAGTGAGATGATGCCCTCTCTTTGTAGCCAGTCTAGCACAATCTCTACCCTTTTTCTCATCATGTATGGTACTGCTCTCGCCTTGTGATGGATGGGTCGTACCCTGGAATTAGGTGGATCTGCACTTTTGCTCCTTGGAATTTCCTGATGCCTGGTTCGAACAGCGAAGGAAATTTGTTTAAGACCTAGGCACATGAAGTGTCGTCAGCGGGCGATAGCACTCAGATGTCGTTCCAGTTCCAGCGTATCTTTCCCAGCCAGCTCCTGCCGAGCAGCGTGGGACCATTGCCCGGTACCACCCAGAGTGGTAGTTTGTGCACTGCTCCATCGTAGGAGACCTTTATGGTAACACTGCCGATTACAGGAATCAGTTCTTTTGTGTAAGTTCTTAGTTTCGTGTGAATTGGAGTTAAGACTGGCCTTGAGGCCTTGTTGCACCACAATTTTTCGAAAGTCTTTTTGCCCATGATGGATTGGCTCATACCCGTGTCCAGCTCCATTGACACCGGGAGTCCATTTAGTTCAACATTCAGCATTATCGGGGAACAATTCGTGGTGAATGTGTGTACTTTATGTACCTCTGCCTCCTCTATCTGAGGCTCTCTTTCATCATGATCCTCCTCTGCAACCTGGTGGTTTGCAGGTTTAACAGGCTTAGCAGCTCGCCTGCAGACTCATTGGAGATGTCCCATTGTTCCACAGCCCTTGCAAACGTATCCTTTGAATCGGCATGAATGGAAACGATGATCACCCCCACAGCGCCAACAAGGTGTTAATGGCCTTGCATTCATCACCCTTGATGGTGTATTCTGAGACATCTGCGGAAGTGTAGCTGCAGGTATATTGGGCCTGCCCTGTACGTTACGATTCGAAAACAACATCACTTTGTTCACTGTACTTGTAGCAGCGCCTGTGTGCTGAGAGATTTGCTTCGTATTGTCACTGGTGGCAATGAATGCCTGGGCTATCGCTATGGCCTTACTCAAGGTTGGGGTCTCTACAGTCAAAAGTTTGCGAAGTATGTTTCGTGGCCAATGCCAAGTACGAAAAAGTCTCTGAGCATGTTCTCCAAATGTCCTTCAAATTCGCAATGTCCTGCAAGGCGTCTTAGCTCGGCGACATAACTCGCCACTTCCTGGCTTTTAGACCTTTTGTAGGTGTAGAACCCGTACCTCGCCATCAGAACGCTTTCCTTCGGGTTCAAATGCTCTCGGACCAGTGTGCACAAATCGTCGTACAATTTCTCCCTGGGTTTCGCTGGAGTGAGAAGATTCTTCATGAGGTTGGTGCCTCACAGACGGTGAGGAGGATCGCCCTTCGTTTGGCAGCGCTCTCTTCCCGTCTAGCTCATTGGCCACGAAGTATTGGTCGAGTCGCTCCACAAAAGTTTCCCAATCATCTCCCTCTGAAAATTTCTCCAGGATGCCCACTGTTCTCTGCATCTTTGGGTTCGCTATCTGTATCTCGTCACCAGTTGTTGTGTATGGAGAAAGAGTCAGACTGAACACTGTGAGCTCAAAGTAAAGTTTGACCGTAGTCTTTTATTGCAGGTCTCCAGAGTGCCTCTCCAACCTGTGAAGCCTCCTTAAATACCTGTGCTCCCAAGGGATTATGGGATCCCTTGGGACTCTGGGGAATGAGCCCTCTGGTGACTGTACAGAGTAAATACAAGTCCACATATATAACAGGGACAAAGCTGAAATGTTAACTTGACTGTTCTCTCCACAGATGTTGACTGATTTGCTTAGCAATATGAGAAAAGATAGTGGTTTGTTGCACCAAATGTCTTTTATCTGGTCTAAAAACTGCAATTAAGAAAGCAGGAATAATGCAAGGCTACTCAGCCCATTTCAGGATGCAATCTGACCATATATCCATCCCTTTCCCCTGCCCCCCATCATAAACTAAACTCCCCGTGGAATTGAATGACACAACTGAGACAGCAGCTACTGCCCCTGGTGTCTGTGCCACGCTCAGTTACTCAGTGTGAAATATTCTATAAATTATTTGCAGTAGTCTGTGAATTAGTTACAGGATGCATAGATTCAGGATTAATAATAGAGGCATAATGAGGGAGGTTGGGGAATATTTTTCATACCAAGGGTTATTAGAATGTGGAATGCATCATCACACTTTGAAGCTGAGTGAATCATAACATTTAAGAATGGATTAGATAAACATTATTAAAGGATACAGGGAAAGTAGGAAACTGGTTTGGAGCTCAGACCAGCATAGCTACAAGTGAATCTAGGCTGCACCTTTCCATTGCTTTTATATCCTCCCTATTCACAATACTCCAGTTTTGGTCTAATTACGGTCTGTACAAGCTCTACATTATCTCCTTTTCTATGTGTCTAAGTACAAAATGCTGACACTTTTATATCTACAAGGTACTTTTACTCCATTAAAAACCTTACCAGTTAAGGTATATTTTCTTTACCTGGCTTTCTTCCAAATGTATTACTTGGGCTCTTGCCTCAGAATCAAAATATGCGTTCAAATCCGCACGATAGATTAGAGTATATAATCTGGGCTGACACAGGGGAGTGCGACATTGTTGGAGGTAGCATTTTTTGAAATGAGATGTTAAACTGAAGCCCCATCTGCCTATTCTGATGGATGTGAAAGATCCCACGATACTAGTCAAGCATCAAGGAGCTCTTCTAATGTCCTAGCCAACATTGCTTCCCCCTCAACTAACACCACCAAAACACATGGTCTTTTGTGGTGATTCTAGCTACACCAGGGAAGGAGACCCTGAACCAAGTGTGGTGGGGCAGAAGAAAGAGGCAGCCTAAAAGAAAAAATACACCCCCCCCCCCTCTGCCATTTTCTGGTGTTCAGTCCGCTCTGTTTATATTCACATCATATAAATGAGGGAAACATGGCCTCTACACAAAACTGCCTCATTTGATTTTATTTGGTTATGTTACTCAGAGAAATGGCAGGGGTGTGAAATGAAAAAAAATCGTTTGGCATAGTAGAGGATGTTTAACTTTCCATCTTGCTGTTCTGTACGTGGGCATGCTGACACTGGATCCCTGAAATAGAAAGAGTTCCACTCCCCAGCACCAACAACCTTTATTTAAAAAACTAAATCTGGCCTGATTAACTCGTGTTTCTCCAAGTGCTTAGGTATTTCAGCCTGTATTATAGGTTCTGTAGTTTACCAGCAATTAAAGAGAAGTGGCCCATACTTTCCAAGTTCATCCCAGTCTTCTATTTTGAACACAGGTGTCATGTTTGTCACTGCTACTGGAGGGTGACAAATGTGAAGTCCTAACATGAAATCTTGTTTGAAGTTTAATTTTATACTTGCTATAAAACTTCTCTTCAGGATCTCAGATTATCATAGTGTTGAGAGATCCATGGTCTTTCACTTGTGTACTCTTGCTCTCTTTTTCTGTGTGTGGTACATAGAATCTACAGCACAGAAGCAAGCCATTCGACCCAACTAGTCTGTACTGGCATTTATACTCCACATGAGCATCCTCCAACTCTAATTACCTCTGCTCTATTCCCTTCTTCCTCATGTATGCATCAAGCCTCACTACAAAACGTATCAGTGCTGGCAGCAAATTCTGAGCTGTCTGCATGTCTTTCTCTTTATCTTTCTCACTCTGTGTTTGTATCTGTATCTGTGTATTTCTTTCCCTGCTGTCTGGTTCTATGTTAGTTTCCTCTTTCTGGATTAAGCGTGTAGAATAAATAAGAACATAAGAAGAACATAAGAATTAAGAGCAGGAGTAGGCCATACTGCCCCTTGAGCCTGCTCCACCATTCAATCATCATGGCTGATCTTTGACCTCAATTCCACTTTCCCACCTGAGTCTTCATCTCCCCTGATTCCCCTAGTGTCCAAAAATCTGTCTATCTCAGTCTTGAATATGCTCAACGACTCAGCATCCACAGCCCTTTCGGGTAGAGAAATCCAAGTATTCACTACCCTCTGAGTGAAGAAATTGCTCCTTATCTCAGTCTTAAGTGGCTGACCCCTTATCCTGAGACTATGGGCTAGAACCTCCACTTTTGAGCTTATCGCCCAAAAATGGGCGTTATTTCCAGCGTGAGTGATTAAAAGGGTTTTCAGATCATCGGCTTCTCGCCCATTCTCAAAACATCTAGTTTACATTTCTGTAAATGGGCGTTACTGCGAGCGATATCAAATGGGCGGTAGCGTAAAATTTATTTGACCTTCTGCTGTAAAGTGTGGCCGTCCTTAGCAACGGCATGGCAACGCTCGATTCCCGCGATTCAGGAGGTCAAGGGTCACTATGACATGTGCGGAAGAGGAGGCAGAGAGAGAGGGAGCTGAGAGGGACTGAAGGTGCGGCTGAGTGTGATGTGGCTGCTTTGGGAGGAAGGAGGGAGACTTTAGAGCTTCACAGCAAGTAGGCAAACAAAAAGTAGCTGTTACCAGCCACATATTTGACCGAATTTGCCCTATAATGGAGGGAGAGGAGGAAGCATCACAGCACGCTGTGGAGACTGATGCTGGAGAGAGCAGTGAGCTGGGAGAGGAGCACATTGGAGGCCGCAAAAGAGCCAGGAGGTTCTCGGACGAGGCAAATGCTTCCCTCCTGCAGGAGGTTGAGTGACGCTGGGGTGATTTGACACAGGGAGGGCGTGGGAAGCCCACCCCAAAGGCCTACCAGAGGAAATGGACAGAGATAGCAGAGGTGGTCTCGTCGGCGACCAACGAGGTTCGGGAGGGCAACCAATGCCGCAAACGATGGAACGACCTTGTTGGATGCGCAAGAGTAAGTATTACATTGATTTACATGTACTTATGTACTTATATAATTTGATTTGTAACAGTCATGAGTAACTATCAGCAGATGTGAGGTCTTGCACTTTTACCAGGAATGTTTTACTCAAAGCCTGCAGTCACGGAGTACGTCTTTATGTAAAGAATGATAATAACCACCTTTTACAGAAGAAGCTATCGACGATGAGGTCCATGCAGAGGCGAACGGGTGGGGGGCCACCAGTCCCCAGCGACATCTAGTGCTAGATGGGGAAGCACCCCCGGACAGCCACAATCGCATCTGTGGTGCCCATCAACTTAGTGCCAGTACCCTGAAGTGATGCCACGTGAATAAAGCTTACACCATTGCGTGATGTAATGTCAATAGATGCCACACCAACTCATATCAGACCAATCATATATGATAGATGATTTATAAAAGTGTCGTAGAAATAATACTGGCCTAATAAAAATCATTGCAATCCACAATGTGTTGATGGTCATGAAATGTGATGTCTGCGATGATTTTGAGAGTGGTGGTGCTTTTGTCATGTATATGCTGTGTGTAGCGCTGGACTCACCTTGTCACCCTAGCACCCCTTTCTCCTCTAACAACCTCATTTGTGTTTTGGAGCTCAGCCAGCAACGCAGCCGCAGGCAAGGCCACAGAGGCCAGAAGGTGGGGGCACGGGGCAGGAGTCAGCAGAAGATCCTACTACATCTGGTGCTGAGGAGCTCCAATTGTCGCCCGTCAATCCGCTGGGTCTGTTCTCGACAGGTCAGAGCGCGGACTTCGAAGAACCTCCATCGCCACGCTCCAGAACCCATTCCACCCCAAGGCCATCTATTGTTCCTCCGGTCATTCCCACCTCCACTCTGGAGGTGCCGGCCCCAACCACCTCTCCACAAGGCACCCCATTTGTCCCCAGGATGGCGCCGACCCCGCGGGGGCCTCCTGGATGCGGCAGGTCTGTTCCACGAGCCGACATGACAGCGGAGAGATCGTTCAGTTGTCCAGGAGGACTGTAGACATTGGTGACCAGCTCATCGAAGCTTTGGACAGCATATCCCGACAGTTGGCCACCATGACCGAGTACGTTCCGCGCATGGCGGAGTCCCTGGATGCGATAGACAGGAACACTGCTGGCACAGCCCTCCCAGTGGCCTCAGAGCACGGCACTTCACCCCTAGGTTCCGCACCACCATTGCGAACGACAGATGAGAACAAGGACCAAGATCCTGCTTCTGCATCAGAGAATGTTGCCCCTCAGCAGCCCCCGCTCCTGTATCCGTCCAACCAACGTATCAGCCGTCATCCCCCCAATGAGGCACTGCTTGAGGAGCTCCTCGGCCAGGTGCTGTGGAGCGAGGAGTGGAAGAGTTAGAGGTGGGGAGAATAAAGCGAGGGGGGAAGGAAAGTGAGGTGCATGTGCTTAGGTGATGGCTGTGTTATATCTCCATCTGGCTGTATGCAATTTGTTGCAATGTATGTGAGCTGGGGACCAGGCTCCTGCTTTGCCTTTGTATTCTGTGTTGCTGGACATGTTGATCATGTGATTTATGTCAATGGTGGAAAAAGTGGGATGTGGGCGGGGGTTGGGTGTTATTGGCTGTGATATTTACGATTTCAGACCAATGTTGGTATTAAACTTTTGTTATAGTACATAACCTTGTTGCGCATTGTCTCAGATAGCTGGACCATTACACACTGGTGATTCCTTACCGTGAAAGGGTTAAATACAACTTTACAGCAATCAATGTAAACTTTAACTGGCACTAAGTTGATGGGCACCATTGATGTCTGAGCTGCACACACACAGCAGTGTGTCAGCGTTATCACTCTCATCAGCGCTCTTCCAGGCAAATCTTTCCGATATCAGCTCCTCACGTAAGAGTGGGATTTAACAAATGCCAGCCACACCGCTGGCGTTCGTTCTGGTTAGTTCCACTTTTTGTGGGCGTTTTTTTCAGCGGGCGATATTCTGGGCGATATGTGTGCGAGGTGGTGAAATTGACGGTGGGTGATCTCCATGGCCGCTAGTTTGGGTAAATATATTCTTTACGACAAAAAACAGTCGACGGGCATTATTATTTAATCTCAGCGTTAAGTCTGTGAGGAAAGTAACACTGGGCGATAATATAGGCGTTGAAATTGTCCATTCTGCTGATTCCGCCCAAATAAAGTGGGCGGGCGGTAATATTTTTTCTCAGCGTTAAGCCCATTGAGAAAATAACGCTCAGCGATAAGTTTCCTAAAAAAGCCCATCAGTTTTAATTTTGTGCCAAAATGTGTGTCATACGTCATTTCAGCGGTAAAATGGGCATTAAGTGGGCTTAAGCAGGCAAAAAAAGTGGAGGTTCTAGTCCTATGTCCCCTAGTTCTAGGCTCTCCAGCCAAGGGTTGCAAACTCTCAGCATCTACCCTGTCAATTCCCCTCAGAATCTTATATGTTTCAATGAGATCATTCTTCTAAACTCCAGAGAGTATAGGCCCATCTACTCAAACTCTCCTCATAGGACAACCCTCTCAGCCCAGGGATTAATCTTTGTTGCACTGCCTCTAAGGCATGTATGTCCTTTCTTAGATAAGGAGACCAGTATTCCAAGTGTGGTCTCACCAAAGCCCTGTACAATTGTAGTAAGGCTTCCTTACTCCTGTACTCCAACCCCTTGCAATAAAGGCCAACGTGCCACTTGCCTTCCTAATTGCTTGCTGTACCTACATGCTAACTTTCTGTGTTTCTTGTACAAGGACACCTAAATTTCTCTGAACACCAACTTTTAATAGTTTCTCATCATATAAAAAAAGATTTAGTTTTTCTATTCTTGTTTTTCTATTCTTCCTACGAAAGTGATTAACCTCACATTATACTCCGACTATGTAGGAGCAGATGGGAAAGACCAGAGAGGAGATGCTGTATATTAATCACTAAATGCATTTGCACTTGTATAATGGAATAAAAAAAAAACGATTTTAACACTATTGTGTAACATATTTCCCTCGGGGAAGGGGAGTTTTAATAAGTCAAGCAATTATTCGGTTTTAAACATAATTTATTCATTTTCTCACATAAATTACAGTTTAAAATATATATAATTAACCAGTTTGATAACCTTAGTGTCTAAGGGCTAGAACTGTCACTTTTTTTGCCTGCTTAACGCCCAGTTAATGTCCATTTTACCGCTGAAATGACGTATAATGTCCATTTATCGCCCATTTTGGCACAAATTGGAAACTGACGAGCATTTTTAGGAAACTTATCGCCGAGCGTTACTTTCCCCATGTGCTTAACGCCAAGAAAAAATATTACCGCCCGGCCATAATCATTTTTGGGCGGAATCAGCAGGATGGGCGAAATCAACGCCCACAATATTGCCCAGCGTTACTTACCGCACAGAATTAACGGCGAGATTCAATATTAACGTCCGCCCACTGATTTTTGTCGTAAAGAGCATTGACGGGCGAGAATCGGAGCTCCTCAGCACCAGATGAAGCAGGATCGTCCATCGACTCCTGCCCTACGCCCGCACCTTCTGGCCTCTGTGGTCTTGCTTGGGGCCACGCTGCTGGCTGAGCTGCAAAACACAAATTAGGTTATTAGAGGAGAAGGGTGTTATGTCTGTAGTGCACTTATGAATGACTCCACGAGGCAATGTGTTGTACTTAAACTGTAGTGACCTTTATCCTTTATTCGTAACTCCAGAGTGAGGCACAAGCATGGTGGGCAGCCTTTTATACTGGGCCCTGCACACCTATGCAGGTGACCCTCAGGTCTCCCACCGCAGTGCCCTCTAGTGGACAGCCTCTGCCGCAAGGGCAGGAAACCCCTCTCTCCACCAGTTGCACCCTCGAGTGGTGACAGCATAGTATATACACAGTGTAAACCTTATTGTAAGTACATCAGGTAACAAGTCTCCATCTTATGCAACTATACAGTGACTACACAGAGAGTATATCTATCGTCTGCATATATAACAAAGTAGGTGCTAGGGTGACAAGGTGAGTCCAGTGCTACACATAGCAAAATCATCACGGACATCACATTTCATGACCATCAAAACATTTGCATTGCAATGATTTTCATTAGGCTAGCATTATTTCTATGACAATTTTAGAAATCATCTATCATATATGCTTGTTCGGTTATGAGTGGGTGTGGCATCTATTGATTTTACATGACGCAATGGTGTAAGCTTTACTCACGTGGCATCACTTCAGGGTCTGCAGATGCGTCCATGGCTGTCCGGGAGTGCTTCTCCATGAGTGCGCGCACACGCTCCTCCATGTCAATGATGTCGCTGGGGACTGGTGGCCCTCCATCCGTTCGCCTCTGCACGGACCTCATCGTCGATCGCTCCTTCTGTAAAAGGTGAGATGATGACATGGCATGAGATCATTGCGTGATATCATTGCTAGGTACTGTCACAGAGACTGATACAACACATAACCGACAGATGTAATCATGATTATTATGATAATTAGCATTCTTTACCTAAAGACGTACACCGTGACCGCAGGCTTTGAGTAAACCATTCCCGGTAAAAGTGCTTACTTACTCTTAATACTTACTCTTGCAGATCCCACAAGGTCGTTCCATCGTTTGCAGCATTGGTTGCCCTCACGCACCTTGTTGCTCGCCAACGAGACCACCTCTGTTATCTTCTGCTAAGCCTTTGGGGTTGGCCTCCCACACACTCCCTGTGTCAAAATACCCCAGCGTAAGTTGACCTCTTGCAGGAGGGAGGCATTTGCCTCATCCGAGAACCTCCTGGCTCTTTTGCGGCCTCCAATTGTAAAGTCCTTACCCTGCAGTACAGACTTCCACGAGGCACATGCTGAAGTCAAGGTCACTCTGGACCTGCACCTTTATTTCACAGCTCTCGAGTCCCACAGTTGCCTGAGACCTGCCTTTATATACCTGTGTGGAACAGGTATGCAGTGTCTCCTGCAAGTGCATCCCTGGTGGTAAAGTATGCTTGTGGTTACAGGTCATATCTAGTTACAGTAATGTATAGCATGGTAAGATACAGTTATATACAGTATTGTGAGATACATGACATCACCCTCCCCCAAGGTCTTATTGTCTTTATAGATTCAGTCTCTCAGGTGGTGTATGCTCTCGCGTGGAGCGTCTTAGTTGTGGTTCAGTTGTTTGCCTTGGTGCCTGTTTTTCTTTCGGTGTGATTGCTGGTATCTCGCCTGGGCTGTCTGTTGAGACTGCCCTTTCCTCAGGTTGTTCCCTCTGTCTGTCCACCAGGTGTGGTGCGAGTTCCACATTGTAGTCTGCCTCTGGTTCTGCAGTGTTGTTGGTGAATCTACTTTTTACTTGGTCTACATGCCTCCGGCAGGTTTGGCCATTGTCCATTTGTACAACCAGTAGCCTGTTTCCTTCCTTGCCTGTTACTGTCCCTGCAAGCCATTTGAGATCCCTGCCATAGTTTAGCACAAACACTTTTCCCCTATCTCATTCCACCTCCCCCTCGAATTTTGGTCATGGTACTCAGTTAGCTTCCGGCGCTTTGCCTCAACAATTTCATGCATGTCTGGGAGGATTAACGAGAGCCTAGTCTTTAAGGTCCGTTTCATCAATAGTTGCGCGGGGGGAACCCCAGCCAACGAATGCGGATGAGATCTGTATGCCAGCAGCAGTTGCGACAGGCGGCCCTGCAGCGTGGGACCTTGGATTTTTAGCATGCCTTGTTTAACGGTTTGCACTGCTCGCTCCGCCTGGCCATTGGAGGCCGGCTTGAATGGTGCCGTCTTAACATGATTTATGCCGTGGTCAACTATAAAATCTTGAAATTCTGCGCTGGTGAAGCTCGGACCTTTATCACTGACCAATATGTCAGGAATTCTGTGTGTTGCAAACATGGTTCTAAGGCTCTCCACAGTGGTGGAGGTGGTGCTCGAGTTTAAAATGGTGCACTCGATCCACTTTGAAAATGCATCGATGACTACGAGGAACATTTTGCCCATGAATGGGCCCGCATAGTCTACATGCACCCGCGACCACGGTTTGGTGGGCCAGGGCCAGGGGCATTACTGAGTTGGAAACAAATGGTGCACCACCGGAAGCGGAGCTCCAAGTCCGCATCAATGCCAGGCCACCAGACGTGGGATCTGGCTATGGCCTTCATAAGGATGATCCCTGGGTGCTCGCGGTGGAGCTCCCGGACAAACGCCTCTCTGCCTCGCAAGGGCATAACTAATCGGCTGCCCCACATCAGGCAGTCTGCCTGTAGTGATAGTTCATGCATGCGCCTATGGAAAGGCTTGATCTCCTCGGGGCAGGCATCGCGAGCCTCTGCCCAGTCACCAGTTAAAACACATCTTTTGACTAAGGATAACGTGGAGTTTGATGGTCGTCCAGGCTCTGATTTGGCGAGCCGTCATGGGTGAACCTGTGAATTCAAAGGCATTGATTGCCATAACATTCTCACAGTCCTGTTCGTCAGACCCTTCCGTGGTCGCCAGGGGTAGCCTGCTAAGCGCATCGGCACAGTTGTCTGTGCCTGGTCTGTGCCTTGTTGTATAATCGTAAGACGCCAGCATGAGTGCCCACCGCTGAATGCGTGCCGAGGCATTGGCGTTTATTGCCTTGCACTCGGATAGCAGGGACGTGAGGGGTTTGTGGTCAGTTTCTAATGCGAACTTGGCCCCGAAAAGGTATTGGTGCATCTTTTTGACACCGTACACGCACGCGAGCGCCTCATTCTCAACCATACCGTACCCGCGCTCTGCCCGCGAAAGTGACCTGGAGGCATAAGCAATGGATTGTAATTTACCCGCATCGTTGACATGCTGTAAAATGCACCCGACCCTGTATGCTGACGCATCACATGCAAGAACTAGCTTTTTACCTGGGTCAAAAAAGGCTAAAACACTGTTGGAACATAGAAGGTTGCGTGGCTTATTGAAGGTGCGTTCTTGGGCGTCCCCACAAAACCAATCGCACCCCTTTCTGAGTAGCACGTGAAGAGGCTCCAGCAGCGTGCTCAAGTTCTGCATAAAGTTCTCAAAGTAATTGAGTAGCCCGAGAAAGGCGCGCAGTTCCGAGACATTCCAGGGCCTGAGTGCCAGACGAATTACTTCGGTTTTGGATTCTGTTGGGCGGATTCCATCAACGGCAATCCTTCTGCCCAAAAATTCAACCTCGGGCGCGAGAAACAGACACTTGGATTTCTTAACTCTTAGGTCTACCCGATCCAATCGACTTAGTACTTCCTCCAAATTGCGGAGATGGGAGTCGGTGTCCCTGCCCGTGATGAGTATGTCATTTTGAAACACAACCGTCCCCGGGATGGATTTGAGCAGACTCTCCATGTTGCGCTGGAATATAGCAGCTGCTGACCTGATGCCGAACGGGCATCGATTGTACACAAAAAAGCCTCAATGTGTGTTGATGGTGGTGAGTAGCTTAGACTCTTCGGTCAGTTCTTGCGTCTTATACGCTGATGTGAGATCGAGTTTCGAGAAAAGTTTTCCTCCAGCCAATGTGGCAAATAGGTCCTCCGCTCTGGGCAGCGGGTATTGGTCCTGTAGGGAGACTCTGTTTATGGTAGACTTGTAATCCCCACAGATTCGTACAGATCCATCAGGCTTCATGACGGGGACGCTGGGACTTGCCCAGTCGCTAAATTTCCCGGGTGAGATAATGCCTTCCTGCATAAGCCGGTCCAGTTCGCGTTCAATCTTTTCCCTCATCAAATAAGGCACAGCTCTAGCCCTGTGATGGACCAGTCTGGCAGTCTGTGTGATGTAGATTTTAACTTTAGCCCCTTTGAAGGTGCCCACACCTGTCTGAAAGAGATGTTCAAAACGACTTAGAACTGTTGAGCAGGAGGTCCGTTCCTCTGACGACATGGCGTGAACATCATCCCATTTCCAATTTAGTTTTGCCAGCCAGCTTCTCCCCAACAGTGCTTGGAGATCTCCGCGGACAATCCACAGGGGAAGTCGGTTCACTGTCCCTTTGTGTGTGACTGAGAACATGGCGCTGCGAAGGACTGGGACGATTTCTTTGGTATAGGTCCTTAGTTTGGTGTCGATCCTTGTGAGTTTTGGTCTGTTGCTTTTGTGCGGCCACAGCTGTTCAAATTGTTGGATGCTCATGAGAGATTGACTCGCTCCCGTGTCCAGTTCCATGTTGACGGGTATCCCGTTGAGTAGGGCC
Organism: Pristiophorus japonicus; assembly: GCF_044704955.1. Classification (NCBI taxonomy): domain Eukaryota; kingdom Metazoa; phylum Chordata; class Chondrichthyes; family Pristiophoridae; genus Pristiophorus; species Pristiophorus japonicus. The sequence continues at coordinate 16,985,638 of NC_091982.1, forward strand.
CTCACCATTATTGGAGGCGTCTTGTTGTAAGAACAGTGGACATTGATCGTGTTGACCCGCTGTACCCCGGCGTCCCGGGCACTGTCCCCACCGTCTTCTGGTCTGCTTTCTGACCTTTCTGATTTGTATACCAGCCGAGCTGCTGTTTTTCTGCACATGCGAGCCAGATGCCCTGTATAGTTGCAGTTTCTGCAAACAGCATGCTGAAATCGACACCCCCTTCCCCCACATCTCCAGCACAGGCTGCTTCCATTGTTTCCGAAGGATGAGCTGCGTCTGGCTGATCTCTCTTGAGCTTCTCTCAGTCTGTAGTTGATTGCTCGCATTGTGGATTGATGAGGTGTGAACGGCCGTTCATGTGTCCCTTGATGGCTTCTGGCGCCACTGCCTGCTGTTGAAGGCCTGCTCTCCTGCCTTTGTCTGTGTGTGGGGGTAGCGGCTTGTTTCACGCTGTGAACCCCTTGTTTCGATGTTTCGTTAGTTGTCATACCCGCAGTATAGATCAACCTCGTTTCTTCTTCTCCTGCTAAGAATGTTTGTGCGACCAGTGCTGCTGCCTCGAGGGTCAAGTTCTTGATCTCTATAAGCTTTCAGAATATGCCTGCATGGCCTATTCCTTCAATAAAAAAGTCTCTCAGTACTTCTCTCCTTAGTTCATCGGAGAACTCACATAAACTAGCCAGCCTCCGAAGTTCCGCCACAAAGTCGGGTATGCTCTGGCCCACACAGCGTCTGTAGTTGTAGAACCTGTGTCTGGCCATGTGTAGGCTGCTTGCTGGCTTCAGATGGTCTCTCACCAGTGTGCTCAACTCCTCAAACGACTTGCTTGCTGGTTTCTCGGGTGCCAGCAGGTCCTTCATTTCGGCATATGTTTTCGAACCACAGCTGGTCAAGAGATGGTCTCTTCTCTTGTCTGCCTTATCGTCGCCCAACCAGTCTTTGGTTACAAAGCTTTGCTGGAGCCTTTCGATAAAGTCCTCCCAATTGTCTCCAGCATTGTATTTCTCATCTGAGCCATTGGTAGCCATTCTGTGGATTCTGTGATCCCGTAACTCGTCGCCACTGTAAAGTCCTGACCCTGCAGTACAGCCTTACATGAGGCACATGCTGAAGTCAAGGTCACTCTGGACCTGCACCTTTATTTCACAGCTCTCGATTCCCATACTTGCTTGAGACCTGCCTTTATATACCTGTGTGGAATAGGTATGCAGTGTCTCCTGCAAGTGCACCCCTGGTGGTAAAGTATGCTTGTGGTTATAGGTCATATCTAGTTACAGTCATGTATAGCATGGTAAGATACAGTTATATACAGTAGTGTGAGATACATGACACCAATGTGCTCCTCTCCCAGCTCACTGCTGTCTCCAGCGTCAGTCGCCACAGCGTGCTGTGATGCCTCCTCCTCTCTCTCCATTATAGGCCAAATTCAGACAAATATCTGGATGATAACATCTATTTTTTGTTTGCCTACTTGCTATGAAGTTCTAAAGTCTCCCTCCTTCCTCCCAAAGCAGCCACACCACACCCAGCCACGCCTTCAGTCCCTCTGAGCTTCCTCTCCCTCTGTCTCCTCTTCTGTGCATGACATGGTGACCCTTGACCTCGTGAATCACGGGAATCGAGTGTTACCATGCCGTTGCTAAGGATGGCCACACTTTACGGCAGAAGGTCAAAAAAATGTAATGCTACCGCCCATTTAATATTGCTCGCGGTAACACCCATTTTCAAAAGTGGAGACTAGGTGGTTTGAGAATGGCCGAGAAGCCGGCGATCTGAAAACCCTTTTTTACGGTCCACACCGGAAATATCGCCCACCACAAAAGTGGAGATTCTAACCCTAAATCTTTTTAGAGGTGGTCGAGCTATCACTTTAGTAAATGTTTCTTCCTCCACCCCCATCGTGGGGGAGTGGAAGAAACCCTGAGTTGGGTATATAAACCAAAATATGGGGGTTGAAATTTGGTTGCTAATGTAAGCTGATAACTCCGGTGTTAGGTGTTAACTGGGAGTTAGGCATCTGGGAGTGGCGCTCGGTGCTGCTCACAGCTGATGCGGAATTTGGTTGTAATTTTTTAAGGGTATTAAAACGTAACGTACCGCCGGCTAATGCCATGGTAATCATGACATCAGTACACGTGCAATGCCTCCTTGGTGCCCTTCTTGCCACATTCACTTTTGCCGCCTCACTTAATGGCTGGTGTCCATGATGCCTGACAAAGTTGGACCGCACAAAGCGCAGGAAAAAATCGGGAGCGTTACGTAAACAGATTTGCAGCCGGAGCTTAGAGGTCCCAGTCAGTGTTGCGATGGATGCTCTCACAGACAGTAGGTTGTTGGCATCGCACTGCTGTGGGCTCGTCAGCTTGACTACTAGTAGCTCAGGCACATTGGCTTCCATCTCGGATAACTTTGAAATCTCTACCTCGCTGTGACGGGGGCAGTGATCCACACCACCTCGTCCTGCGGATCCGACTTGAACAGCGTCGGCTGCAGAGACAGCTTAGGGCAAATGTGGATTCTCCCTAGAGGATAACTTTGAAGGTATGAGGCGTGAATTGGCTAGGATAGATTGGCGAATGATACTTAAGGGGTTGACTGTGGATGGGCAATGGCAGATATTTAGAGACCGCATGGATGAACTACAACAATTGTACATTCCTGTCTGGCGTAAAAATAAAAAAGGGAAGGTGGCTCAACCGTGGCTATCTAGGGAAATCAGGGATAGTATTAAAGCCAAGGAAGTGGCATACAAATTGACCATAAATAGCAGCGATCCTGGGGACTGGGAGAAATTTAGAACTCAGCAGAGGAGGACAAAGGGTTTGATTAGGGCAGGGAAAATGGAGTACGAGAAGAAGCTTGCAGGGAACATTAAGGCGGATTGCAAAAGTTTCTATAGGTATGTAAAGAGAAAAAGGTTAGTAAAGACAAACATAGGTCCCCTGCAGTCAGAATCAGGGGAAGTCATAACGGGAAACAAAGAAATGGCAGACCAATTGAACAAGTACTTTGGTTCAGTATTCACTAAGGAGGACACAAACAACCTTCCGGATATAAAAGGGGTCAGAGGGTCTAGTAAGGAGGAGGAACTGAGGGAAATCTTTATTAGTCGGGAAATTGTGTTGGGGAAATTGATGGGATTGAAGGCCGATAAATCCCCAGAGCCTGATGGACTACATCCCAGAGTACTTAAGGAGGTGGCCTTGGAAATAGCGGATGCATTGACAGTCATTTTCCAACATTCCATTGACTCTGGATCAGTTCCTATGGAGTGGAGGGTAGCCAATGTAACCCCACTTTTTAAAAAAGGAGGGAGAGAGAAAACAGGGAATTATAGACCGGTCAGCCTGACATCGGTAGTGGGTAAAATGATGGAATCAATTATTAAGGATGTCATAGCAGCGCATTTGGAAAATGGTGACATGATAGGTCCAAGTCAGCATGGATTTGTGAAAGGGAAATCATGCTTGACAAATCTTCTGGAATTTTTTGAGGATGTTTCCAGTAAAGTGGACAAAGGAGAACCTGTTGATGTGATATATTTGGACTTTCAGAAGGCTTTCGACAAGGTCCCACACAAGAGATTAATGTGCAAAGTTAAAGCACATGGGATTGGGGGTAGTGTGCTGACATGGATTGAGAACTGGTTGTCAGACAGGAAGCAAAGAGTAGGAGTAAATGGGTACTTTTCAGAATGGCAGGCAGTGACTAGTGGGGTACCGCAAGGTTCTGTGCTGGGGCCCCAGCTGTTTACATTGTACATTAATGATTTAGACGAGGGGATTAAATGTATAATCTCCAAATTTGCGGATGATACTAAGTTGGGTGGCAGTGTGAGCTGCGAGGAGGATGCTATGAGGCTGCAGAGTGACTTGGATAGGTTAGGTAAGTGGGCAAATGCATGGCAGATGAAGTATAATGTGGATAAATGTGAGGTTATCCACATTGGTGGTAAAAACAGAGAGACAGACTATTATCTGAATGGTGACAGATTAGGAAAAGGGAAGGTGCAACGAGACCTGGGTGTCATGGTACATCAGTCATTGAAGGTTGGCATGCAGGTACAGCAGGCGGTTAAGAAAGCAAATGGCATGTTGGCCTTCATAGCGAGGGGATTTGAGTACAGGGGCAGGGAGGTGTTACTACAGTTGTACAGGGCCTTGGTGAGGCCACACCTGGAGTATTGTGTACAGTTTTGGTCTCCTAACTTGAGGAAGGACATTCTTGCTATTGAGAGAGTGCAGCGAAGATTCACCAGACTGATTCCCGGGATGGTGGGACTGACCTATCAAGAAAGACTGGATCAACTGGGCTTGTATTCACTGGAGTTCAGAAGAATGAGAGGGGACCTCATAGAAACGTTTAAAATTCTGACGGGTTTAGACAGATTAGATGCAGGAAGAATGTTCCCGATGTTGGGGAAGTCCAGAACCAGGGGTCACAGTCTAAGGATAAGGGGTAAGCCATTTAGGATCGAGATGAGGAGAAACTTCTTCACCCAGAGAGTGGTGAACCTGTGGAATTCTCTACCACAGAAAGTAGTTGAGGCCAATTCACTAAATATATTCAAAAGGGAGTTAGATGAAGTCCTTACTACTCGGGGGATCAAGGGGTATGGCGAGAAAGCCGGAAGGGGGTACTGAAGTTTCATGTTCAGCCATGAACTCATTAAATGGCGGTGCAGGCTAGAAGGGCTGAATGGCCTGCTCCTGCACCTATTTTCTATGTTTCGATGTTTTTATGAGAGGCCCCAGATGGCAGGGCAGGAGACCGTACACACACAGCGTTTACCATGCGCATTACTCTTATCTTGAGATGTCCAAGGAGCAGTGCTTAAGAAGACTGAGATTCCGCAAGGAGGTGGTCATGGAGCTTTTCAACCCTCTGCGGACATACCTGGCAGACCACATTGACACCAGGCCCTCGCTGTCAGTGGCAGTGAAAGTGACAGCAGCACTGAACTTCTATGCTACCGGCACTTACCAGTCTCTTGCAGGTGATAAATGCAACATCTCGCAGTTTGCAGTACATTGCTGCATTTGGCAGGTGACCGATGCTCTCTACAGCAAATGAGTGGACTACATCAAGTTCTGCATGTCAAAGGAGGACCAGGATGAGCACACCCGTGGCTTTGCCAGGATAGCGGGCTTCCCCAGGGTTCAAGGAGCCAATGATTGTACGCATGTGGCATTGAGGGCCCTGCCCCACAGTGGAGAGATCTTTCGGAATCGCAAGGGATTCCACTCCCTCAACGTACAGCTGGTCTGCGATCACAGGCAGATGATCCTCACTGTCAATGCCCGATATCCTGGGAGCTGCCACGATGCCTTCATCCTGCGGGAGACCACTGTGCCACGGCTCTTCCAGCCACTGCATGAAGGCTGTGTTTGGCTCCCGGGCGACAAAGGATATGGTGTGGCCCCCTGGCTGATGACACCCCTCCCAATCCCACCACCCCTGCCGAGCAGCGCTACAACACCAGCCATATCACAACCCAGGCCATTATCGAGCAAATTATCGGGGTTCTGAAGCAGCGTTTCCGCTGCCTTGACCGTTCTGGAGAGGCATTGCAGTACTCACCTGATACAGTCTCCATGATCACCATTGTCTGCTGCATGCTTAGAACATGTTTCTTAGAACAGTATGTAACAGAGCCTACAAGGGAGTAAGCCATTTTGGATCTGGTCCTGTGTAACGAGACAGGAAAAATAAAACGATCTCCTCGTAAAAGATCCTCTCGGAATGAGTGATCACAATATGGTTGAATTTGTAATACAGATTGAGGATGAGGAAGTTGTGTCAGAAATGAGAGTACTATGCTTAAACAAAGGGGACTACAGTGGGATGAGGGCAGAGTTGGCTAAAGTAGACTGGAAACAAGGACTAAACGGTGGCAGAATTGAGGAACAGTGGAGGACTTTTAAGGAGCTCTTTCATAATGCGCAACAAAAATATATTCCAGTGAAAAAGAATGGCGGCAAGAGAAGAGATAACCAGCCGTGGATAACCAAGGAAATAAAGGAAAGTATCAAATCAAAGACCAATGCGTATAAGGTGGCTAAGGTTAGAGGGAAACTAGAGGATTGGGAAGATTTTAAGCAACAGCAAAGAATGACTAAAAAAACAATAAAGAAAGGGAAGATAGATTACGAAGGTAAACTTGCGCAAAACATTAAAACTGATAGTAAAAGCTTTTACAGATATATAAAACGGAAAAGAGTGACTAAAGTAAATGTTGGTCCCTTAGAAGATGAAAAGGGGGATTTAATAATGGGAAATGTGGAAATGGCTGAGACATTAAACAATTATTTTGCTTCCGTCTTCACAGTGGAAGGCACAAAAACCATGCCAAAAATTGCTGGTCATAGGAATGTGGGAAGGGAGGACCTTGAGATGATCACTATCACTAGGGAGGTAGTGCTGGACAATGGGATTGAAGGTAGACAAGTCCCCTGGTCCTGATGAAATGCATCCCAGGGTATTAAAAGAGATGGCGGAAGTTATAGCAGATGCATTTGTTATAATCTACCAAAATTCTCTGGACTCTGGGGAGGTACCAGCGGATTGGAGAGCAGCTAATGTAACGCCTCTGTTTAAAAAAGGGGACAGGCAAAAGGCAGGTAACTATAGGCTGGTTAGTTTAACATCTGTAGTGGGGAAAATGCTTGAAACTATCATTAAGAAAGAAATAGCGGGACATCTGGATAGGAATAGTGCAATCAAGCAGACGCAACATGGATTCATGAAGGGGAAATCATGTTTAACTAACTTACTGGAATTCTTTGAGGATATAACGAGCATGGTGGATAGAGGTGTACTGATGGATGTGGTGTATTTAGATTTCCAAAAGGCATTCGATAAGGTGCCACACAAAAGGTTACTGCAGAAGATAAAGGTACGCAGAGTCAGAGGAAATGTATTAGCATGGATAGAGAATTGGCTGGCGAACAGAAAGCAGAGAGTCGGGATAAATGGGTCCTTTTCCGGATGGAGATCAGTGGTTAGTGGTGTGCCACAGGGATCAGTGCTGGGACCACAACTATTTACAATATACATAGCTGACCTAGAGGAGGGGACAGAGTGTAGTGCAACAAAATTTGCAGATGACACTAAGATTAGTGGGAAAGCGGGTTGTGTAGAGGACTCAGAGAGGCTACAAGGAGATTTGGATAGGTTAAGCGAATGGGCTAAGGTTTGGCAGATGGAATACAATTCCCATCTTGGGAAAAAAAACAGTAAAAGGGAATATTATTTGAATGGGGAGAAATTACAACATGCTGTGGTGCACAGGGACCTGGGGGCCCTTGTGCATGAAACTCTTTTAGGAGTCCACCTGCAAAACATAAACAACATTAAACTGTGCCACCCGACCTGGGTGACACAGCAGACATTTTCAAGCCCCTTTTTTTTTTTTTTGGGGGCGCTAAAATCAAATTTTTCCAGTGCCCCCTATAAAAGGAGAGGGGGACACTAAAAACACCGGCAATTAAAACAAATTAAACTTTAAAACGTAAAATCAAATTAAAATTTGGTTGCCGGGCGTGATGATGCACTCCAGTCCCTCCGGTGCCCACCTCTCGCGGAAGGCCGCGAGCGTACCGGTGGACACCGCGTGCTCCATCTCCAAGGACACCCTGGATCGGATGTAAGAGCGGAAGAGAGGCAGGCAGTCAGGTTGAACGACCCCCTCGACCGCCCGCTGCCTGGACCGGCTGATGGCACCCTTGGCCGTGCCCAGGAGCAGTCCTACGAGGAGGCCCTCGGACCTACCCGCTCCCCTCCGCACAGGGTGCCCAAAGATCAGGAGAGTGGGACTGAAGTGCAGCCAGAATTTCAGGAGCAGCCCCTTCAAATAGTGGAACAGGGGCTGCAACCTTGTGCATTCAATAAAAACATGGAACACGGACTCCTCCAGACCGCAGAAATTGCAGGCGGCTTGGGAGTCCGTGAACCGGCTTAAAAATTTGTTGCACGGCACTGCTCCGTGCACCACCCTCCAGGCCAAGTCCCCGATGAATAGTGGGAGGACCCCTGCGTAGAGTGCCCTCCATCGGGGACCCCCGCCTCCTCCGGACGGCAAGATGGTACGCCATGGCGTGTCCGGACGGCCGGCGAGGATGGCAAAGTTGAGGGTGTGCAGGAGCAGCCCGTACAGGAAACCCCTCCGCGCGGAACTGAAAGGCACGGGGGGGATTTCCCCGAGGCGGCTCAAGTTGTGAGGCGCCGGTCCCCGAGGGAGGTTCCGGGGTTTGGCGCCGATGAGGAATTCCGTCCGGACGGGGGTCAGTTCGGACGGGATCTCCCCACGTACTTGAGCCTCCTCGATACACCTAACGGAGTCAGGGCCCAGAGCTGTTTTTAGCGACTCGATGGCATCGGCCGCGCGGCGGACGTTGGCAGAATTTAGGCGCCGCGCCAGCGTGACTGGCGCCATCCAGCCCGCTCCTCCGCCATCGAGCAGGTCCCTGACCCTGGTCACCTCACCAGCCACAGCCCTCTCTTCCGACCGCCACATGAAGCCTCGGCCGTGGAGGTACGGATTCCCGAGCAGCGGTTCCTGCAGGACGGCCGCCACTCCAGCCGGCGGAGAGCTGCGCTTGGTGGAGACTTTGTTCCAGACCCTGATGAGTTCCCTGTAAAAGACAGGCAGCTCCCGGAGGGCGGTCCTGGCACCCCCCAAGTTCACAAACAGGAGCTGCGTGTCATAATTGAGGTCGAGCTGCTGGCGGAAGAAATACCTCGCCAGAGCACACCACCTAGGAGGGGGCTCGACGTAAAGGTATCTCTGCAGGGTCTGAAGACGGAAAGTCGCGAGCTGGGCGCTGACGCACACCAACGACTGACCGCCCTCCTCAAGCGGGAGACTCAAGACCGCGACAGAGACCCAGTGCTTCCTGTTGTTCCAGAAGAAGTCCACCAGCTTCTTCTGTATCTTGGCGACAAACGCAGGGGGAGGGGTCAAAGTGACCAGCCGGTACCACAGCATTGCGGCCACCAGCTGGTTTATGACTAGCGCTCGACCCCTGTAGGACAGCACTCGGAGCAGTCCTGTCCAGCGCCCTAGGCGAGCGGCGACCTTGGCCTCCAGCTCCTGCCAGTTCGCCGGCCAGGCTTCCTCGTCGGGGCTAAGGTAGACTCCCAGATAGAGGAGATGGGTCGTGCTCCAGGCAAAAGGCCTGAGCTCCTCCGGCAGGGAGTCCACCCGCCACTGACCCACCAGGAGTCCGGAACATTTCTCCCAGTTGATCCTGGCGGAGGACGCGGCCGAGTAAATCTCCTGGCACTCACGCATCCTCCGCAGGTCAGCGGGATCCTCTACCGCGAGGAGCACGTCATCGGCGTAAGCCGAGAGGACGACCTCCACGCCCGGCCCTTGCAGAGCCAGTCCCGTCAACCTCGTCCGCAAGAGGCGCAGGAAAGGCTCCACGCAAACGGCGTATAACTGGCCGGACATGGGGCATCCCTGGCGCACCCCTCTCCTAAAGCGAAGGGGCGCCGTCAAGGACCCGTTAACCTTAATCAGACACTCCGCGGCGGCGTACAAAAGTCGGATCCGGGCGACGAAATGCGTCCCGAACCCGAAAGCGCGCAGAGTTCCGAGCAGATAGTCGTGATCCACCCTGTCGAACGCCTTCTCTTGGTCGAGGGATAGGAAGGCGACCGACAGACCAGCCTCCTGGGAGCAATGGATGAGGTCCCGGACCAGATGGATGTTGTCGTGGATCGTCCGGCCCGGGACCGTGTATGACTGGTCGGGGTGAATCATGTGGTCCAGCACGGCACCAAGGCGAGCAGACATCGCCCTGGCGAAGATTTTGTAGTCCGTGCTGAGGAGGGAGACCGGGCGCCAGTTCTTAAGGAGGCGGAGATCGCCCTTCTTAGGCAGCAGGACGATGACTGCCCTGCGCCAAGAGAGGGGCATCTCCCCGGTCGCCAGACTTTCCCCCAGGACCCGCGCGTAGTCGCTCCCCAGGACGTCCCAGAACGCCCTGTGGAACTCCACGGTCAGCCCGTCCAGCCCCGGGGATTTTCCCCTCGAGAGCCGGGCGAGGGCACCGGTCAGCTCCGCCAGGCTTAGCGGAGCTTCCAGATTTTCGGCGCCCTCCGGGCTGACCTTCGGCAGGTCCTCCCACAAAACTCTACGCGCTTCCTCGCTGGACGGATCCGGAGAGAACAGAGCCCCGTAATATTCACGGACCCTGTTGTTGACGCCCTCCGGATCCGAGACGAGAGAGCCGTCGTCGGCCAGCAGCGTCAAGAGCTGCTTACGGACACTCTGCCTTTTTTCCAGCGAGTAGAAGAAGGGGGAGCCGCGGTCCAGATCCCGCAGGAACCGGATCCGCGACCTCACGAACGCGCCTCGGGACCCGACGAGCTGCAGGTCCTTCAGCGCGGCCTTCTTCGCTTCGTACACCGTCCGCAGGGCCGGGTCCTGGACGACTTGACCGAGACGGGCTTCCAGGTCGAGCACCTCTTTTTCTAGGCGCCCGACTCTGGCCGCCCGCCTCTTGGTCGACCCCCTCGCGTACTCTTGACAGAAGACGCGGACGTGAGCCTTGCCCACGTCCCACCATAGCCTCAAGGAGGGGAAGCCCCCCTGCTTCCTTCTCCAGTCGGACCAGAATCGACGGAACGAGTCCTGGAACCGCACGTCCTCCAGCAGCCGGTTGTTAAAGTGCCAGTACGCGGACCCCGTCCTCGCGCGGAGCGAAGCGAGCTCCGCCCACACCAGGTGGTGGTCCGAACACGGCACCGGCCGCATGGAGGCCGCCGGGACGCAGGAAACGTACGCCCGAGACACGTAAAGGCGGTCGACTCTAGACCATCCAACTCCAGGCCTCACCCAAGTAAAGGCGCTGGAGTCGGGGTGGAGATTTCGCCAGACGTCCACCAAGTCGAAGGACCCGACCAGGTCCCTCAACTTCTCCATCGCCGTCATGCACTGCGGGGCACCGGAGCGGTCCCTCGCCTCGAGGGTGCAGTTAAAATCCCCCCCGAGGACAATGCAGTCGCCGACGTCGACGGAGCCAAGAAGAGCGGACACCTCTTCAAAGAAGCGCGTTTGCTGCGGGCCGGGATGAGGGGCGTACACGTTCACGAGATGGAGCGGCACGTCCCCCAGGCGAACCGTTACGTGCAGCAAGCGGCCTGGCACGGGCTCCTCGACCCCCAAGATCTCCGGCTGAAAATGCGGGCCCAGCAAGATGGCCACCCCACTAGAAATGGCGGTGAGGTGGCTCATGCGGACCTCTCCTTGCCATTCCAGGAGCCACGTGGCTTCGTCTCCCGGAACGGTGTGGGTTTCTTGCAGGAAGCACACCGCATATTTCCCCTCCCGCAGGAGCGAAAAATTGTCAAATCTACGGCGTGCCCCTCTGCCGCCGTTGATGTTGAGGCTGGCTATGGTTATCTTCATGACAAAAGCATAGTGCAACCTCTACCTTAACCTATTGTGGGGGAGGGAGCGGAGTCTTTTGTTGAACTCCGCTCCCTCCGCAGCCCAGCGAGGAGTCCCTCGAGCTCGCGCAGCTCAAGGTGCTGCTCCTTTGTCAAGGGCCCGCCCGCGGCCAAGGTTTTAACGGCGGCGCGGACGGACCCCTTGATCAGCTCCGGCTCGGACCATTTTTCCAGGGCCAGTCGGGCTTGGTCGCGGCGACCCCGGCTCTGGGCCAAAAAGTCCCGGAGTTCCTTTGCAGGAACGAGGAGGGCCTCAGCGGCGGCCGCGAGCAGATCCACCGCCTCCCTGGCGGTGGTCTCTAGGTCTTCACCCGCGTCCCCCACCGAGTCCCCGTCCTCCTCCGGGAGGTGGCCGCCAGCAGCCGGCCCATCGACCGCACAAGGTACGGCAAATGAACCGGCCGCTCCAACCGGCCCTGGCACTGCCCCGATCCCACCCCCAGGATCGTCGGCAGAGGAGTCCCCACTGGGCTCTTTTAAAAATGGTGCTGGGTCGGGAAATGACAGCGGAAGGGGTTCCCCCTCCGCCCCAGGAACCGGAGAACAAGGAGAGACCCAGCCATAGGAAATCCCCAGGCCCTCCAAGTGCTCCAGCTCCAAAGTAAGGGGCGAGGGTGGGTGTTCCTCCCCCTCCCCGCTGCCACCCCCCGGCCCAGCATCTACAGTGTCATAATTATTTAATTGTTTTTCTGCCGGGTCGAGCGACTCCCGGGGGAAGTTGGGTAATAGCTGGGCGGGCTCAGGTTCGGCCTTTTCGGCCTCGCCCGCCTCAGTCCCCGGGACGCCCGGCCCGGCGGCTACGCATTCCTCCGCGGTTCCCACGCCCCCCACGACAGGCAGATCTTCCACTCCATCCCCGGGAGGCAGAGGCTGGGCAGCCTCAACTGTCTCACCCTCCCCGGGGAAAGACTCCTCGCGCCTGCAGCGCAATTTGGGGGCGCTGGTGGGGGACGCGGGACACGCGGCGGGCACCGCCTCCTCCGCGGAGGGATGTTGTTCCCCCTCCGCCTCATTGGGGCGGTGCCTCTTTTTGTTCCTGGGGGCGCGCGGAGTCAGGGAGACCTCCATGTCTGCCGAGGCCTCCCGCTCCGCCCCCCCCTTTTCCTTTTCTTGCCCGCGCCTGGGCCCCTCTGTGGTGTTATTCAAGGGTCCGGGCACGGGCTCGGGGCACCCCGCGCTCGCCGGTGACGGGGTTGGGCTGAGCGCGGTGGTCAATCTTTCCGGCGCACCGAGGGGACCCGCCTCTTGATGTTTCTCCTTCTTCCGCGCCTTCTTTCCGCTCGGACGCTCTCCCTCCCCCCCGCCGGAGGCCCTGAAAACAAAGGCCTCCGACGATGCCCGCGCACCCATGGCTCCCGGCACGCGGACGCAACTAGGGGGAGGGGTGGCGGCGGCGCCAGCTATGGCCGCCTTCGGTGGTTTGGCGGCCTTGGAGGCGGGGCAGTTCTTACGAACGTGCCCCACCTCCCTGCAGGCATGGCACCGCACGCCGTCCGACGTCCAGAAGACGCGGTAGGCAGTCCCCTCGTGCACCACATTAAAGTGCCCTTCTCTCATGTCCTCCCGCGCCAGCCGGACAAAGAGCTGGCGGCGGAAGGAGAACACGTGGCGCAGGCTGTTCTCCCTGAGGCCGAGCGGTATGGGGTTGATCCCCGACCTTACCTCCCCCAGTTGGTGTAGGTGAGGGAGGAGGAGCTCAGCGGAAACAAAGGGCGGGACGTTTGACACGATGACCCTCTGCGCGGTGGCCTCGAGAGGGTCCACCGGCAGGAACGTCCCGCCCACCGTGAGCCCCTTTTCAAGGGCCAGGGACACCGCCCGCTCCGACCCCAGGAAGAACACGGCCTTCCCAGACATCTTGGAGGCTGCGACAATGGCCGAGGGGCCGACTACCCCAGCCATCGCCCGCACGCACTCCTCGATGGTCATTGTGGGGTGAGTGTAGCTCTTGACCCCGTGTTTTTTCGTAATTAACCTAAATGGTGGCAGGGCAGCGGGTGGCGCAGGAGGTGCTGTGGAAGCAGTTGCCACCTGCGCATACGTCCTTGCTGGCCCTGCCACCGGCGTGGATGGGGTCGCCATCACGGGGTCCCTTTAAGGGCTACACCCACCCCAAAGTCACAGGCCTTAATGGTCTTTAATGGCCTCGTGTATTTAACTGAGCAGAGGAGCCCTTAACGAGGCACCTCTCCCCTCGTTGGCAATTGGGGAGAGGCCTTGCTCCCTCTGCTCAGTTGTCTTAATTGTTTTGTTTTTTTTTTAAATTTGGAAGGAAAGGGTTCTCAGAGAGAGAGGGGAGAAACAGAGTAGCAGAGAAAGAGAGAGGGGGGTGGGAAGGGGGGGGACTGCGAGGGCAGGTCTCCCCTCGCAGCTGTGGGTGGGTGCACTCCCCAGATGGCAAAAACACAAAAGTCCTTGGGGTGGTCTTCAGGTGGGGGGAGAAGATGTCTTCACCTGGGGTAGCTGGAGCCACCAGGCACTCCTAACGATCTTTAATTGGGTAATTAATAACAATCTTCAGCCTGGTAGCTCCAGCTATCCCAGGCTAGGCAAATGTGGGGGGTGGGGGGGGTTCCAATTGTGGGGGGGGGCCTAGTTGTAAGCACGGCCCCCACGCACACTTCCACACACACACACACCCCCCGCGATGTTCCGGCCCTCAGTGGTCTTCTTTCCTCCCCCCACCGAAACAACAAAGTCTTTTGGGGAAATGCACCAACACCCACCTGTAGAATTGTAGAGTCTCCCTCCTTCCACACTGGATGTTGTTTGTCTTTCCCCCTCTCTCCAACTCCTTGCAGAATGGTAAAGATGTACAAAGTTTTCTGTTCTCCTCCTCTCCCTCTGGATAAAGGTTGAAGGTGAAGCCCCTTCCTTCCTTCTCTTCCTGGGCTGGTCTCAGGGCTCCCCAGGCAGGAGCAAAAGTTGATGGCTGCTTCCCTCACTGCTCACAGCTTCTACTGAGCAGGACACGCCTCCACTGCTGCACAATTGGTCCTTGTGCATGAAACTCTTTTAGGAGTCTACCTGCAAAACATAAACAACACTAAACTGTGCCACCCGACCTGGGTGACACAGCAGACATTTTCAAGGCCCCTTTTTTTTTTTTTTTTTTTTTTTTTTTTTTTTTTTGGGGCGCTAAAATCAAATTTTTCCAGTGCCCCCTATAAAAGGAGAGGGGGACACTAAAAACACCGGCAATTAAAACAAATTAAACTTTAAAACGTAAAATCAAATTAAAATTTGGTTGCCGGGCGTGATGATGCACTCCAGTCCCTCCGGTGCCCACCTCTCGCGGAAGGCCGCGAGCGTACCGGTGGACACCGCGTGCTCCATCTCCAAGGACACCCTGGACCGGATGTAAGAGCGGAAGAGAGGCAGGCAGTCAGGTTGAACGACCCCCTCGACCGCCCGCTGCCTGGACCGGCTGATGGCACCCTTGGCCGTGCCCAGGAGCAGTCCTACGAGGAGGCCTTCGGACCTACCCGCTCCCCTCCGCACAGGGTGCCCAAAGATCAGGAGAGTGGGACTGAAGTGCAGCCAGAATTTCAGGAGCAGCCCCTTCAAATAGTGGAACAGGGGCTGCAACCTTGTGCACTCCATAAAAACATGGAACACGGACTCCTCCAGACCGCAGAAATTGCAGGCGGCCTGGGAGTCCGTGAACCGGCTTAAAAATTTATTGCACGGCACTGCTCCGTGCACCACCCTCCAGGCCAAGTCCCCGATGAATAGTGGGAGGACCCCTGCGTAGAGTGCCCTCCATCGGGGACCCCCGCCTCCTCCGGACGGCAAGATGGTGCGCCATGGCGTGTCCGGACGGCCGGCGAGGATGGCAAAGTTGAGGGTGTGCAGGAGCAGCCCGTACAGGAAACCCCTCCGCGCGGAACTGAAAGGCACGGAGGGGATTTCCCCGAGGCGGCTCAAGTTGTGAGGCGCCGGCCCCCGAGGGAGGTTCCGGGGTTTGGCGCCGATGAGGAATTCCGTCCGGACGGGGGTCAGTTCGGACGGGATCTCCCCACGTGCTTGAGCCTCCTCGATACACCTAACGGAGTCAGGGCCCAGAGCTGTTTTTAGCGACTCGATGGCATCGGCCGCGCGGCGGACGTTGGCAGAATTTAGGCGCCGCGCCAGCGTGACTGGCGCCATCCAGCCCGCTCCTCCGCCATCGAGCAGGTCCCTGACCCTGGTCACCTCACCAGCCACAGCCCTCTCTTCCGACCGCCACATGAAGCCTCGGCCGTGGAGGTACGGATTCCCGAGCAGCGGCTCCTGCAGGACGGCCGCCACTCCAGCCGGCGGAGAGCTGCGCTTGGTGGAGACTTTGTTCCAGACCCTGATGAGTTCCCTGTAAAAGACAGGCAGCTCCCGGAGGGCGGTCCTGGCACCCCCCAAGTTCACAAACAGGAGCTGCGTGTCATAATTGAGGTCGAGCTGCTGGCGGAAGAAATACCTCGCCAGAGCACACCACCTAGGAGGGGGCTCGACGTAAAGGTATCTCTGCAGGGTCTGAAGACGGAAAGTCGCGAGCTGGGCGCTGACGCACACCAACGACTGACCGCCCTCCTCAAGCGGGAGACTCAAGACCGCGACAGAGACCCAGTGCTTCCTGTTGTTCCAGAAGAAGTCCACCAGCTTCTTCTGTATCTTGGCGACAAACGCAGGGGGAGGGGTCAAAGTGACCAGCCGGTACCACAGCATTGCGGCCACCAGCTGGTTTATGACTAGCGCTCGACCCCTGTAGGACAGCACTCGGAGCAGTCCTGTCCAGCGCCCTAGGCGAGCGGCGACCTTGGCCTCCAGCTCCTGCCAGTTCGCCGGCCAGGCTTCCTCGTCGGGGCTAAGGTAGACTCCCAGATAGAGGAGATGGGTCGTGCTCCAGGCAAAAGGCCTGAGCTCCTCCGGCAGGGAGTCCACCCGCCACTGACCCACCAGGAGTCCGGAACATTTCTCCCAGTTGATCCTGGCGGAGGACGCGGCCGAGTAAATCTCCTGGCACTCACGCATCCTCCGCAGGTCAGCGGGATCCTCTACCGCGAGGAGCACGTCATCGGCGTAAGCCGAGAGGACGACCTCCACGCCCGGCCCTTGCAGAGCCAGTCCCGTCAACCTCGTCCGCAAGAGGCGCAGGAAAGGCTCCACGCAAACGGCGTATAACTGGCCGGACATGGGGCATCCCTGGCGCACCCCTCTCCTAAAGCGAAGGGGCGCCGTCAAGGACCCGTTAACCTTAATCAGACACTCCGCGGCGGCGTACAAAAGTCGGATCCGGGCGACGAAATGCGTCCCGAACCCGAAAGCGCGCAGAGTTCCGAGCAGATAGTCGTGATCCACCCTGTCGAACGCCTTCTCTTGGTCGAGGGATAGGAAGGCGACCGACAGACCAGCCTCCTGGGAACAATGGATGAGGTCCCGGACCAGATGGATGTTGTCGTGGATTGTCCGGCCCGGGACCGTGTATGACTGGTCGGGGTGGATCATGTGGTCCAGCACGGCACCAAGGCGAGCAGACATCGCCCTGGCGAAGATTTTGTAGTCCGTGCTGAGGAGGGAGACCGGGCGCCAGTTCTTAAGGAGGCGGAGATCGCCCTTCTTAGGCAGCAGGACGATGACTGCCCTGCGCCAAGAGAGGGGCATCTCCCCGGTCGCCAGACTTTCCCCCAGGACCCGCGCGTAGTCGCTCCCCAGGACGTCCCAGAACGCCCTGTGGAACTCCACGGTCAGCCCGTCCAGCCCCGGGGATTTTCCCCTCGAGAGCCGGGCGAGGGCACCGGTCAGCTCCGCCAGGCTTAGCGGAGCTTCCAGATTTTCGGCGCCCTCCGGGCCGACCTTCGGCAGGTCCTCCCACAAAACTCTACGCGCTTCCTCGCTGGACGGATCCGGAGAGAACAGAGCCCCGTAATATTCACGGACCCTGTTGTTGACGCCCTCCGGATCCGAGACGAGACAGCCGTCGTCGGCCAGCAGCGTCAAGAGCTGCTTACGGACACTCTGCCTTTTTTCCAGCGAGTAGAAGAAGGGGGAGCCGCGGTCCAGATCCCGCAGGAACCGGATCCGCGACCTCACGAACGCGCCTCGGGACCCGACGAGCTGCAGGTCCTTCAGCGCGGCCTTCTTCGCTTCGTACACCGTCCGCAGGGCCGGGTCCTGGACGACTTGACCGAGACGGGCTTCCAGGTCGAGCACCTCTTTTTCTAGGCGCCCGACTCTGGCCGCCCGCCTCTTGGTCGACCCCCTCGCGTACTCTTGACAGAAGACGCGGACGTGAGCCTTGCCCACGTCCCACCATAGCCTCAAGGAGGGGAAGCCCCCCTGCTTCCTTCTCCAGTCGGACCAGAATCGACGGAACGAGTCCTGGAACCGCACGTCCTCCAGCAGCCGGTTGTTAAAGTGCCAGTACGCGGACCCCGTCCTCGCGCGGAGCGAAGCGAGCTCCGCCCACACCAGGTGGTGGTCCGAACACGGCACCGGCCGCATGGAGGCCGCCGGGACGCAGGAAACGTACGCCCGAGACACGTAAAGGCGGTCGACTCTAGACCATCCAACTCCAGGCCTCACCCAAGTAAAGGCGCTGGAGTCGGGGTGGAGATTTCGCCAGACGTCCACCAAGTCGAAGGACCCGACCAGGTCCCTCAACTTCTCCATCGCCGTCATGCACTGCGGGGCACCGGAGCGGTCCCTCGCCTCGAGGGTGCAGTTAAAATCCCCCCCGAGGACAATGCAGTCGCCGACGTCGACGGAGCCAAGAAGAGCGGACACCTCTTCAAAGAAGCGCGTTTGCTGCGGGCCGGGATGAGGGGCGTACACGTTCACGAGATGGAGCGGCACGTCCCCCAGGCGAACCGTTACGTGCAGCAAGCGGCCTGGCACGGGCTCCTCGACCCCCAAGATCTCCGGCTGAAAATGCGGGCCCAGCAAGATGGCCACCCCACTAGAAATGGCGGTGAGGTGGCTCATGCGGACCTCTCCTTGCCATTCCAGGAGCCACGTGGCTTCGTCTCCCGGAACGGTGTGGGTTTCTTGCAGGAAGCACACCGCATATTTCCCCTCCCGCAGGAGCGAAAAATTGTCAAATCTACGGCGTGCCCCTCTGCCGCCGTTGATGTTGAGGCTGGCTATGGTTATCTTCATGACAAAAGCATAGTGCAACCTCTACCTTAACCTATTGTGGGGGAGGGAGCGGAGTCTTTTGTTGAACTCCGCTCCCTCCGCAGCCCAGCGAGGAGTCCCTCGAGCTCGCGCAGCTCAAGGTGCTGCTCCTTTGTCAAGGGCCCGCCCGCGGCCAAGGTTTTAACGGCGGCGCGGACGGACCCCTTGATCAGCTCCGGCTCGGACCATTTTTCCAGGGCCAGTCGGGCTTGGTCGCGGCGACCCCGGCTCTGGGCCAAAAAGTCCCGGAGTTCCTTTGCAGGAACGAGGAGGGCCTCAGCGGCGGCCGCGAGCAGATCCACCGCCTCCCTGGCGGTGGTCTCTAGGTCTTCACCCGCGTCCCCCACCGAGTCCCCGTCCTCCTCCGGGAGGTGGCCGCCAGCAGCCGGCCCATCGACCGCACAAGGTACGGCAAATGAACCGGCCGCTCCAACCGGCCCTGGCACTGCCCCGATCCCACCCCCAGGATCGTCGGCAGAGGAGTCCCCACTGGGCTCTTTTAAAAATGGTGCTGGGTCGGGAAACGACAGCGGAAGGGGTTCCCCCTCCGCCCCAGGAACCGGAGAACAAGGAGAGACCCGGCCATAGGAAATCCCCAGGCCCTCCAAGTGCTCCAGCTCCAAAGTAAGGGGCGAGGGTGGGTGTTCCTCCCCCTCCCCGCTGCCACCCCCCGGCCCAGCATCTACAGTGTCATAATTATTTGTTTCATTCTCTGCCGGGTCGAGCGACTCCCGGGGGAAGTTGGATAATAGCTGGGCGGGCTCAGGTTCGGCCTTTTCGGCCTCGCCCGCCTCAGTCCCCGGGACGCCCGGCCCGGCGGCTACGCATTCCTCCGCGGTCCCCACGCCCCCCACGACAGGCAGATCTTCCACTCCATCCCCGGGAGGCAGAGGCTGGGCAGCCTCAACTGTCTCACCCTCCCCGGGGAAAGACTCCTCGCGCCTGCAGCGCAATTTGGGGGCGCTGGTGGGGGACGCGGGACACGCGGCGGGCACCGCCTCCTCCGCGGAGGGATGTTGTTCCCCCTCCGCCTCATTGGGGCGGTGCCTCTTTTTGTTCCTGGGGGCGCGCGGAGTCAGGGAGACCTCCATGTCTGCCGAGGCCTCCCGCTCCGCCCCCCCCTTTTCCTTTTCTTGCCCGCGCCTGGGCCCCTCTGTGGTGGTATTCAAGGGCTCGGGCACGGGCTCGGGGCACCCCGCGCTCGCCGGTGACGGGGTTGGGCTGAGCGCGGTGGTCAAATTATCCGGCGCACGGAGGGGACCCGCCTCTTGATGTTTTGTCTTCTTCCGCGCCTTCTTTCCGGTCGGACGCTCTCCCTCCCCCCCGCCGGAGGCCCTGAAAACAAAGGCCTCCGACGATGCCCGCGCACCCATGGCTCCCGGCACGCGGACGCAACTAGGGGGAGGGGTGGCGGCGGCGCCAGCTATGGCCGCCTTCGGTGGTTTGGCGGCCTTGGAGGCGGGGCAGTTCTTACGAACGTGCCCCACCTCCCTGCAGGCATGGCACCGCACGCCGTCCGACGTCCAGAAGACGCGGTAGGCAGTCCCCTCGTGCACCACATTAAAGTGCCCTTCTCTCATGTCCTCCCGCGCCAGCCGGACAAAGAGCTGGCGGCGGAAGGAGAACACGTGGCGCAGGCTGTTCTCCCTGAGGCCGAGCGGTATGGGGTTGATCCCCGACCTTACCTCCCCCAGTTGGTGTAGGTGAGGGAGGAGGAGCTCAGCGGAAACAAAGGGCGGGACGTTTGACACGATGACCCTCTGCGCGGTGGCCTCGAGAGGGTCCACCGGCAGGAACGTCCCGCCCACCGTGAGCCCCTTTTCAAGGGCCAGGGACACCGCCCGCTCCGACCCCAGGAAGAACACGGCCTTCCCAGACATCTTGGAGGCTGCGACAATGGCCGAGGGGCCGACTACCCCAGCCATCGCCCGCACGCACTCCTCGATGGTCATTGTGGGGTGAGTGTAGCTCTTGACCCCGTGTTTTTTCGTAATTAACCTAAATGGTGGCAGGGCAGCGGGTGGCGCAGGAGGTGCTGTGGAAGCAGTTGCCACCTGCGCATACGTCCTTGCTGGCCCTGCCACCGGCGTGGATGGGGTCGCCATCACGGGGTCCCTTTAAGGGCTACACCCACCCCAAAGTCACAGGCCTTAATGGTCTTTAATGGCCTCGTGTATTTAACTGAGCAGAGGAGCCCTTAACGAGGCACCTCTCCCCTCGTTGACAATTGGGGAGAGGCCTTGCTCCCTCTGCTCAGTTGTCTTAATTGTTTTGTTTTTTTTTTAAATTTGGAAGGAAAGGGTTCTCAGAGAGAGAGGGGAGAAACAGAGTAGCAGAGAAAGAGAGAGGGGGGTGGGAAGGGGGGGGGGGACTGCGAGGGCAGGTCTCCCCTCGCAGCTGTGGGTGGGTGCACTCCCCAGATGGCAAAAACACAAAAGTCCTTGGGGTGGTCTTCAGGTGGGGGGAGAAGATGTCTTCACCTGGGGTAGCTGGAGCCACCAGGCACTCCTAACGATCTTTAATTGGGTAATTAATAACAATCTTCAGCCTGGTAGCTCCAGCTATCCCAGGCTAGGCAAATGTGGGGGGTGGGGGGGGTTCCAATTGTGGGGGGGGGCCTAGTTGTAAGCACGGCCCCCACGCACACTTCCACACACACACACACCCCCCGCGATGTTCCGGCCCTCAGTGGTCTTCTTTCCTCCCCCCACCGAAACAACAAAGTCTTTTGGGGAAATGCACCAACACCCACCTGTAGAATTGTAGAGTCTCCCTCCTTCCACACTGGATGTTGTTTGTCTTTCCCCCTCTCTCCAACTCCTTGCAGAATGGTAAAGATGTACAAAGTTTTCTGTTCTCCTCCTCTCCCTCTGGATAAAGGTTGAAGGTGAAGCCCCTTCCTTCCTTCTCTTCCTGGGCTGGTCTCAGGGCTCCCCAGGCAGGAGCAAAAGTTGATGGCTGCTTCCCTCACTGCTCACAGCTTCTACTGAGCAGGACACGCCTCCACTGCTGCACAATTGGTCCTTGTGCATGAAACTCTTTTGAGTTTACCTGCGAAAACATAAACATTAAAGAGTGCCACCCGACCTGGGTGACACTCCAGACATTTACAAGGCCCTTTTTTTCCCCCCCTTTTTTTTTGTGTTTTTCTTTTTTTGGTTTTTTTTTTTTGGGCACTAAAATCACAATTTTTCCCCAGTGCCCCCTATAAAAGGGAAGGGGGACACTAAAAGCACCGGCAATTAAAACAAATTAAACTTTAAAACGTAAAATCAAATTAAAATTTGGTTGCCGGGCGTGATGATGCACTCCAGTCCCTCCGGTGCCCACCTCTCGCGGAAGGCCGCGAGCGTACCGGTGGACACCGCGTGCTCCATCTCCAAGGACACCCTGGACCGGATGTAAGAGCGGAAGAGAGGCAGGCAGTCAGGTTGAACGACCCCCTCGACCGCCCGCTGCCTGGACCGGCTGATGGCACCCTTGGCCGTGCCCAGGAGCAGTCCTACGAGGAGGCCTTCGGACCTACCCGCTCCCCTCCGCACAGGGTGCCCAAAGATCAGGAGAGTGGGACTGAAGTGCAGCCAGAATTTCAGGAGCAGCCCCTTCAAATAATAAAACAGGGGCTGCAACCTCGTGCATTCCATAAAAACATGGAACACGGACTCCTCCAGACCGCAGAAATTGCAGGCGGCCTGGGAGTCCGTGAACCGGCTTAGAAATTTGTTGCACGGCACTGCTCCGTGCACCACCCTCCAGGCCAAGTCCCCGATGAATAGTGGGAGGACCCCTGCGTAGAGTGCCCTCCATCGGGGACCCCCGCCTCCTCCGGACGGCAAGATGGTACGCCATGGCGTGTCCGGACGGCCGGCGAGGATGGCAAAGTTGAGGGTGTGCAGGAGCAGCCCGTACAGGAAACCCCTCCGCGCGGAACTGAAAGGCACGGAGGGGATTTCCCCGAGGCGGCTCAAGTTGTGAGGCGCCGGCCCCCGAGGGAGGTTCCGGGGTTTGGCGCCGATGAGGAATTCCGTCCGGACGGGGGTCAGTTCGGACGGGATCTCCCCACGTGCTTGAGCCTCCTCGATACACCTAACGGAGTCAGGGCCCAGAGCTGTTTTTAGCGACTCGATGGCATCGGCCGCGCGGCGGACGTTGGCAGAATTTAGGCGCCGCGCCAGCGTGACTGGCGCCATCCAGCCCGCTCCTCCGCCATCGAGCAGGTCCCTGACCCTGGTCACCTCACCAGCCACAGCCCTCTCTTCCGACCGCCACATGAAGCCTCGGCCGTGGAGGTACGGATTCCCGAGCAGCGGTTCCTGCAGGACGGCCGCCACTCCAGCCGGCGGAGAGCTGCGCTTGGTGGAGACTTTGTTCCAGACCCTGATGAGTTCCCTGTAAAAGACAGGCAGCTCCCGGAGGGCGGTCCTGGCACCCCCCAAGTTCACAAACAGGAGCTGCGTGTCATAATTGAGGTCGAGCTGCTGGCGGAAGAAATACCTCGCCAGAGCACACCACCTAGGAGGGGGCTCGACGTAAAGGTATCTCTGCAGGGTCTGAAGACGGAAAGTCGCGAGCTGGGCGCTGACGCACACCAACGACTGACCGCCCTCCTCAAGCGGGAGACTCAAGACCGCGACAGAGACCCAGTGCTTCCTGTTGTTCCAGAAGAAGTCCACCAGCTTCTTCTGTATCTTGGCGACAAACGCAGGGGGAGGGGTCAAAGTGACCAGCCGGTACCACAGCATTGCGGCCACCAGCTGGTTTATGACTAGCGCTCGACCCCTGTAGGACAGCACTCGGAGCAGTCCTGTCCAGCGCCCTAGGCGAGCGGCGACCTTGGCCTCCAGCTCCTGCCAGTTCGCCGGCCAGGCTTCCTCGTCGGGGCTAAGGTAGACTCCCAGATAGAGGAGATGGGTCGTGCTCCAGGCAAAAGGCCTGAGCTCCTCCGGCAGGGAGTCCACCCGCCACTGACCCACCAGGAGTCCGGAACATTTCTCCCAGTTGATCCTGGCGGAGGACGCGGCCGAGTAAATCTCCTGGCACTCACGCATCCTCCGCAGGTCAGCGGGATCCTCTACCGCGAGGAGCACGTCATCGGCGTAAGCCGAGAGGACGACCTCCACGCCCGGCCCTTGCAGAGCCAGTCCCGTCAACCTCGTCCGCAAGAGGCGCAGGAAAGGCTCCACGCAAACGGCGTATAACTGGCCGGACATGGGGCATCCCTGGCGCACCCCTCTCCTAAAGCGAAGGGGCGCCGTCAAGGACCCGTTAACCTTAATCAGACACTCCGCGGCGGCGTACAAAAGTCGGATCCGGGCGACGAAATGCGTCCCGAACCCGAAAGCGCGCAGAGTTCCGAGCAGATAGTCGTGATCCACCCTGTCGAACGCCTTCTCTTGGTCGAGGGATAGGAAGGCGACCGACAGACCAGCCTCCTGGGAGCAATGGATGAGGTCCCGGACCAGATGGATGTTGTCGTGGATCGTCCGGCCCGGGACCGTGTATGACTGGTCGGGGTGAATCATGTGGTCCAGCACGGCACCAAGGCGAGCAGACATCGCCCTGGCGAAGATTTTGTAGTCCGTGCTGAGGAGGGAGACCGGGCGCCAGTTCTTAAGGAGGCGGAGATCGCCCTTCTTAGGCAGCAGGACGATGACTGCCCTGCGCCAAGAGAGGGGCATCTCCCCGGTCGCCAGACTTTCCCCCAGGACCCGCGCGTAGTCGCTCCCCAGGACGTCCCAGAACGCCCTGTGGAACTCCACGGTCAGCCCGTCCAGCCCCGGGGATTTTCCCCTCGAGAGCCGGGCGAGGGCACCGGTCAGCTCCGCCAGGCTTAGCGGAGCTTCCAGATTTTCGGCGCCCTCCGGGCTGACCTTCGGCAGGTCCTCCCACAAAACTCTACGCGCTTCCTCGCTGGACGGATCCGGAGAGAACAGAGCCCCGTAATATTCACGGACCCTGTTGTTGACGCCCTCCGGATCCGAGACGAGAGAGCCGTCGTCGGCCAGCAGCGTCAAGAGCTGCTTACGGACACTCTGCCTTTTTTCCAGCGAGTAGAAGAAGGGGGAGCCGCGGTCCAGATCCCGCAGGAACCGGATCCGCGACCTCACGAACGCGCCTCGGGACCCGACGAGCTGCAGGTCCTTCAGCGCGGCCTTCTTCGCTTCGTACACCGTCCGCAGGGCCGGGTCCTGGACGACTTGACCGAGACGGGCTTCCAGGTCGAGCACCTCTTTTTCTAGGCGCCCGACTCTGGCCGCCCGCCTCTTGGTCGACCCCCTCGCGTACTCTTGACAGAAGACGCGGACGTGAGCCTTGCCCACGTCCCACCATAGCCTCAAGGAGGGGAAGCCCCCCTGCTTCCTTCTCCAGTCGGACCAGAATCGACGGAACGAGTCCTGGAACCGCACGTCCTCCAGCAGCCGGTTGTTAAAGTGCCAGTACGCGGACCCCGTCCTCGCGCGGAGCGAAGCGAGCTCCGCCCACACCAGGTGGTGGTCCGAACACGGCACCGGCCGCATGGAGGCCGCCGGGACGCAGGAAACGTACGCCCGAGACACGTAAAGGCGGTCGACTCTAGACCATCCAACTCCAGGCCTCACCCAAGTAAAGGCGCTGGAGTCGGGGTGGAGATTTCGCCAGACGTCCACCAAGTCGAAGGACCCGACCAGGTCCCTCAACTTCTCCATCGCCGTCATGCACTGCGGGGCACCGGAGCGGTCCCTCGCCTCGAGGGTGCAGTTAAAATCCCCCCCGAGGACAATGCAGTCGCCGACGTCGACGGAGCCAAGAAGAGCGGACACCTCTTCAAAGAAGCGCGTTTGCTGCGGGCCGGGATGAGGGGCGTACACGTTCACGAGATGGAGCGGCACGTCCCCCAGGCGAACCGTTACGTGCAGCAAGCGGCCTGGCACGGGCTCCTCGACCCCCAAGATCTCCGGCTGAAAATGCGGGCCCAGCAAGATGGCCACCCCACTAGAAATGGCGGTGAGGTGGCTCATGCGGACCTCTCCTTGCCATTCCAGGAGCCACGTGGCTTCGTCTCCCGGAACGGTGTGGGTTTCTTGCAGGAAGCACACCGCATATTTCCCCTCCCGCAGGAGCGAAAAATTGTCAAATCTACGGCGTGCCCCTCTGCCGCCGTTGATGTTGAGGCTGGCTATGGTTATCTTCATGACAAAAGCATAGTGCAACCTCTACCTTAACCTATTGTGGGGGAGGGAGCGGAGTCTTTTGTTGAACTCCGCTCCCTCCGCAGCCCAGCGAGGAGTCCCTCGAGCTCGCGCAGCTCAAGGTGCTGCTCCTTTGTCAAGGGCCCGCCCGCGGCCAAGGTTTTAACGGCGGCGCGGACGGACCCCTTGATCAGCTCCGGCTCGGACCATTTTTCCAGGGCCAGTCGGGCTTGGTCGCGGCGACCCCGGCTCTGGGCCAAAAAGTCCCGGAGTTCCTTTGCAGGAACGAGGAGGGCCTCAGCGGCGGCCGCGAGCAGATCCACCGCCTCCCTGGCGGTGGTCTCTAGGTCTTCACCCGCGTCCCCCACCGAGTCCCCGTCCTCCTCCGGGAGGTGGCCGCCAGCAGCCGGCCCATCGACCGCACAAGGTACGGCAAATGAACCGGCCGCTCCAACCGGCCCTGGCACTGCCCCGATCCCACCCCCAGGATCGTCGGCAGAGGAGTCCCCACTGGGCTCTTTTAAAAATGGTGCTGGGTCGGGAAATGACAGCGGAAGGGGTTCCCCCTCCGCCCCAGGAACCGGAGAACAAGGAGAGACCCGGCCATAGGAAATCCCCAGGCCCTCCAAGTGCTCCAGCTCCAAAGTAAGGGGCGAGGGTGGGTGTTCCTCCCCCTCCCCGCTGCCACCCCCCGGCCCAGCATCTACAGTTTGATTAAAATCAATATATTTTGTTTCTGCCGGGTCGAGCAACTCCCGGGGGAAGTTGGGTAATAGCTGGGCGGGCTCAGGTTCGGCCTTTTCGGCCTCGCCCGCCTCAGTCCCCGGGACGCCCGGCCCGGCGGCTACGCATTCCTCCGCGGTCCCCACGCCCCCCACGACAGGCAGATCTTCCACTCCATCCCCGGGAGGCAGAGGCTGGGCAGCCTCAACTGTCTCACCCTCCCCGGGGAAAGACTCCTCGCGCCTGCAGCGCAATTTGGGGGCGCTGGTGGGGGACGCGGGACACGCGGCGGGCACCGCCTCCTCCGCGGAGGGATGTTGTTCCCCCTCCGCCTCATTGGGGCGGTGCCTCTTTTTGTTCCTGGGGGCGCGCGGAGTCAGGGAGACCTCCATGTCTGCCGAGGCCTCCCGCTCCGCCCCCCCCTTTTCCTTTTCTTGCCCGCGCCTGGGCCCCTCTGTGGTGGTATTCAAGGGCCCGGGCACGGGCTCGGGGCACCCCGCGCTCGCCGGTGACGGGGTTGGGCTGAGCGCGGTGGTCAGACTTTCCGGCGCACCGAGGGGACCCGCCTCTAGATGTTTCTCCTTCTTCCGCGCCTTCTTTCCGCTCGGACGCTCTCCCTCCCCCCCGCCGGAGGCCCTGAAAACAAAGGCCTCCGACGATGCCCGCGCACCCATGGCTCCCGGCACGCGGACGCAACTAGGGGGAGGGGTGGCGGCAGCGCCAGCCTTGGCCGCCTTCGGTGGTTTGGCGGCCTTGGAGGCGGGGCAGTTCTTACGAACATGCCCCACCTCCCTGCAGGCATGGCACCGCACGCCGTCCGACGTCCAGAAGACGCGGTAGGCAGTCCCCTCGTGCACCACATTAAAGTGCCCTTCTGTCACGTCCTCCCGCGCCAGCCGGACAAAGAGCTGGCGGCGGAAGGAGAACACGTGGCGCAGGCTGTTCTCCCTGAGGCCGAGCGGTATGGGGTTGATCCCTGACCTTACCTCCCCCAGTTGTTGTAGGTGAGGGAGGAGGAGCTCAGCGGGAACAAAGGGCGGGACGTTCGACACGATGACCCTCTGCGCGGTGGCCTCGAGAGGATCCACCGGCAGGAACGTCCCGCCCACCGTGAGCCCCTTTTCGAGGGCCAGGGACACCGCCCGCTCCGACCCCAGGAAGAAAACAGCCTTCCCAGACATCTTGGAGGCTGCGACAATGGCCGAGGGGCCGACTACCCCAGCCATCGCCCGCACGCACTCCTCAATGCTCATTGTGGGGTGAGTGTAGCTCTTGACCCCGTGTTTTCTAGTAATTAATCTAAATGGTGGCAGGGCAGCGGGTGGCGCAGGAGGTGCTGTGGAAGCGGTTGCCACCTGCGCATACGTCCTTGCTGGCCCTGCCACCGGCGTGGATGGGGTCGCCATCACGGGGTCCCTTTAAGGGCTACACCCACCCCAAAGTCACAGGCCTTAATGGTCTTTAATGGCCTCTTATGTTCACTGAGCAGAGGAGCCCTTAACGAGGCACCTCTCCCCTCGTTGACAATTGGGGAGAGGCCTTGCTCCCTCTGCTCAGTTGTCTTAA
The DNA here is from genome assembly GCF_044704955.1 of Pristiophorus japonicus. NCBI lineage: Eukaryota > Metazoa > Chordata > Chondrichthyes > Pristiophoridae > Pristiophorus > Pristiophorus japonicus. Next base: position 17,013,702 of record NC_091982.1, read on the forward strand.
TTGTTTTTTTTTTGCAAATTTGGAAGGAAAGGGTTCTCAGAGAGAGAGGGGAGAAACAGAGTAGCAGAGAAAGAGAGAGGGGGGTGGGAAGGGGGGGGGGCTGCGAGGGCAGGTCTCTCCTCGCAGCTGTGGGTGGGTGCACTCCCCAGATGGCAAAACACAAAAGTCTTTGAGGTGGTCTTCAGGTGGGGGGAGAAGATGTCTTCACCTGGGGTAGCTGGAGCCACCAGGCACTCCCAACGATCTTTAATTGGATGATTAAGAAAAACAACAATCTTCAGCCTGGTAGCTCCAGCTATCCCAGGCTAGGCAAATGTGGGGGGTGGGGGGGGTTCCAATTGTGGGGGGGGCCTAGTTGTAAGCAAGGCCCCCACACACACTACCACACACACACACACCCCCCGCGATGTTCCGGCCCTCAGTGGTCTTCTTTCCTCCCCCCACCGATACAACAAAGTCTGTTTGGGAAATGCACCCACACCCACCTGTAGAAAGTGTAGAGTCTCCCTCCTTCCACACTGGTTTGTTGTTGGTCTTTCCCCCTCTCTCCAACTCCTTGCAGAAATGGTAAAGTTGTTAAAGTTTTCTGCTTTTTTCCTCCTCTCCCTCTGGATAAAGTTGGTGTTGAAGCCCCTTCCTTCCTTCTGTTCCTGGGCTGGTCTCAGGGCTCCCCAGGCAGGAGCACAAGTTGCTAGCTGCTCTCAGCACTGCTCACAGTTCCTACTGTGCAGGACACGCCTCCACAGCTCCCCAATTGGTCCTTGTGCATGAAACTCTTTTAGAGTCTACCTGCGAAAACATAAACATTAAACTGTGCCACCCGACCTGGGTGACACTCCAGACATTTACAAGGCCCATTTTTTTTCCCCCCTTTTTTGTGTTTTTTTTTGTTTTTTCTTTTTTTTTTTTTGGGGCACTAAAATCAAATTTTTCCTTTTTCCAGTGCCCCCTATAAAAGGAGAGGGGGACACTAAAAGCACCGGCAATTAAAACAAATTAAACTTTAAAACGTAAAATCAAATTAAAATTTGGTTGCCGGGCGTGATGATGCACTCCAGTCCCTCCGGTGCCCACCTCTCGCGGAAGGCCGCGAGCGTACCGGTGGACACCGCGTGCTCCATCTCCAAGGACACCCTGGACCGGATGTAAGAGCGGAAGAGAGGCAGGCAGTCAGGTTGAACGACCCCCTCGACCGCCCGCTGCCTGGACCGGCTGATGGCACCCTTGGCCGTGCCCAGGAGCAGTCCTACGAGGAGGCCTTCGGACCTACCCGCTCCCCTCCGCACAGGGTGCCCAAAGATCAGGAGAGTGGGACTGAAGTGCAGCCAGAATTTCAGGAGCAGCCCCTTCAAATAATGGAACAGGGGCTGCAACCTTGTGCATTCCATAAAAACATGGAACACGGACTCCTCCAGACCGCAGAAATTGCAGGCGGCCTGGGAGTCCGTGAACCGGCTTAAAAATTTGTTGCACGGCACTGCTCCGTGCACCACCCTCCAGGCCAAGTCCCCGATGAATAGTGGGAGGACCCCTGCGTAGAGTGCCCTCCATCGGGGACCCCCGCCTCCTCCGGACGGCAAGATGGTACGCCATGGCGTGTCCGGACGGCCGGCGAGGATGGCAAAGTTGAGGGTGTGCAGGAGCAGCCCGTACAGGAAACCCCTCCGCGCGGAACTGAAAGGCACGGAGGGGATTTCCCCGAGGCGGCTCAAGTTGTGAGGCGCCGGCCCCCGAGGGAGGTTCCGGGGTTTGGCGCCGATGAGGAATTCCGTCCGGACGGGGGTCAGTTCGGACGGGATCTCCCCACGTGCTTGAGCCTCCTCGATGCACCTAACGGAGTCAGGGCCCAGAGCTGTTTTTAGCGACTCGATGGCATCGGCCGCGTGGCGGACGTTGGCAGAGTTTAGGCGCCGCGCCAGCGTGTCTGGCGCCATCCAGCCCGCTCCTCCGCCATCGAGCAGGTCCCTGACCCTGGTCACCTCACCAGCCACAGCCCTCTCTTCCGACCGCCACATGAAGCCTCGGCCGTGGAGGTACGGATTCCCGAGCAGCGGCTCCTGCAGGACGGCCGCCACTCCAGCCGGCGGAGAGCTGCGCTTGGTGGAGACTTTGTTCCAGACCCTGATGAGTTCCCTGTAAAAGACAGGCAGCTCCCGGAGGGCGGTCCTGGCACCCCCCAAGTTCACAAACAGGAGCTGCGTGTCATAATTGAGGTCGAGCTGCTGGCGGAAGAAATACCTCGCCAGAGCGCACCACCTAGGAGGGGGCTCGACGTAAAGGTATCTCTGCAGGGTCTGAAGACGGAAAGTCGCGAGCTGGGCGCTGACGCACACCAACGACTGACCGCCCTCCTCAAGCGGGAGACTCAAGACCGCGGCAGAGACCCAGTGCTTCCTGTTGTTCCAGAAGAAGTCCACCAGCTTCTTCTGTATCTTGGCGACAAACGCAGGGGGAGGGGTCAAAGTGACCAGCCGGTACCACAGCATTGCGGCCACCAGCTGGTTTATGACTAGCGCTCGACCCCTGTAGGACAGCACTCGGAGCAGTCCTGTCCAGCGCCCTAGGCGAGCGGCGACCTTGGCCTCCAGCTCCTGCCAGTTCGCCGGCCAGGCTCCCTCGTCGGGGCTAAGGTAGACTCCCAGATAGAGGAGATGGGTCGTGCTCCAGGCAAAAGGCCTGAGCTCCTCCGGCAGGGAGTCCACCCGCCACTGACCCACCAGGAGTCCGGAACATTTCTCCCAGTTGATCCTGGCGGAGGACGCGGCCGAGTAAATCTCCTGGCACTCACGCATCCTCCGCAGGTCAGCGGGATCCTCTATCGCGAGGAGCACGTCATCGGCGTAAGCCGAGAGGACGACCTCCACGCCCGGCCCTTGCAGAGCCAGTCCCGTCAACCTCGTCCGCAAGAGGCGCAGGAAAGGCTCCACGCAAACGGCGTATAACTGGCCGGACATGGGGCATCCCTGGCGCACCCCTCTCCTAAAGCGAAGGGGCGCCGTCAAGGACCCGTTAACCTTAATCAGACACTCCGCGGCGGCGTACAAAAGTCGGATCCGGGCGACGAAATGCGTCCCGAACCCGAAAGCGCGCAGAGTTCCGAGCAGATAGTCGTGATCCACCCTGTCGAACGCCTTCTCTTGGTCGAGGGATAGGAAGGCGACCGACAGACCAGCCTCCTGGGAGCAATGGATGAGGTCCCGGACCAGATGGATGTTGTCGTGGATCGTCCGGCCCGGGACCGTGTATGACTGGTCGGGGTGGATCATGTGGTCCAGCACGGCACCAAGGCGAGCAGACATCGCCCTGGCGAAGATTTTGTAGTCCGTGCTGAGGAGGGAGACCGGGCGCCAGTTCTTAAGGAGGCGGAGATCGCCCTTCTTAGGCAGCAGGACGATGACTGCCCTGCGCCAAGAGAGGGGCATCTCCCCGGTCGCCAGACTTTCCCCCAGGACCCGCGCGTAGTCGCTCCCCAGGACGTCCCAGAACGCCCTGTGGAACTCCACGGTCAGCCCGTCCAGCCCCGGGGATTTTCCCCTCGAGAGCCGGGCGAGGGCACCGGTCAGCTCCGCCAGGCTTAGCGGAGCTTCCAGATTTTCGGCGCCCTCCGGGCCGACCTTCGGCAGGTCCTCCCACAAAACTCTACGCGCTTCCTCGCTGGACGGATCCGGAGAGAACAGAGCCCCGTAATATTCACGGACCCTGTTGTTGACGCCCTCCGGATCCGAGACGAGACAGCCGTCGTCGGCCAGCAGCGTCAAGAGCTGCTTACGGACACTCTGCCTTTTTTCCAGCGAGTAGAAGAAGGGGGAGCCGCGGTCCAGATCCCGCAGGAACCGGATCCGCGACCTCACGAACGCGCCTCGGGACCCGACGAGCTGCAGGTCCTTCAGCGCGGCCTTCTTCGCTTCGTACACCGTCCGCAGGGCCGGGTCCTGGACGACTTGACCGAGACGGGCTTCCAGGTCGAGCACCTCTTTTTCTAGGCGCCCGACTCTGGCCGCCCGCCTCTTGGTCGACCCCCTCGCGTACTCTTGACAGAAGACGCGGACGTGAGCCTTGCCCACGTCCCACCATAGCCTCAAGGAGGGGAAGCCCCCCTGCTTCCTTCTCCAGTCGGACCAGAATCGACGGAACGAGTCCTGGAACCGCACGTCCTCCAGCAGCCGGTTGTTAAAGTGCCAGTACGCGGACCCCGTCCTCGCGCGGAGCGAAGCGAGCTCCGCCCACACCAGGTGGTGGTCCGAACACGGCACCGGCCGCATGGAGGCCGCCGGGACGCAGGAAACGTACGCCCGAGACACGTAAAGGCGGTCGACTCTAGACCATCCAACTCCAGGCCTCACCCAAGTAAAGGCGCTGGAGTCGGGGTGGAGATTTCGCCAGACGTCCACCAAGTCGAAGGACCCGACCAGGTCCCTCAACTTCTCCATCGCCGTCATGCACTGCGGGGCACCGGAGCGGTCCCTCGCCTCGAGGGTGCAGTTAAAATCCCCCCCGAGGACAATGCAGTCGCCGACGTCGACGGAGCCAAGAAGAGCGGACACCTCTTCAAAGAAGCGCGTTTGCTGCGGGCCGGGATGAGGGGCGTACACGTTCACGAGATGGAGCGGCACGTCCCCCAGGCGAACCGTTACGTGCAGCAAGCGGCCTGGCACGGGCTCCTCGACCCCCAAGATCTCCGGCTGAAAATGCGGGCCCAGCAAGATGGCCACCCCACTAGAAATGGCGGTGAGGTGGCTCATGCGGACCTCTCCTTGCCATTCCAGGAGCCACGTGGCTTCGTCTCCCGGAACGGTGTGGGTTTCTTGCAGGAAGCACACCGCATATTTCCCCTCCCGCAGGAGCGAAAAATTGTCAAATCTACGGCGTGCCCCTCTGCCGCCGTTGATGTTGAGGCTGGCTATGGTTATCTTCATGACAAAAGCATAGTGCAACCTCTACCTTAACCTATTGTGGGGGAGGGAGCGGAGTCTTTTGTTGAACTCCGCTCCCTCCGCAGCCCAGCGAGGAGTCCCTCGAGCTCGCGCAGCTCAAGGTGCTGCTCCTTTGTCAAGGGCCCGCCCGCGGCCAAGGTTTTAACGGCGGCGCGGACGGACCCCTTGATCAGCTCCGGCTCGGACCATTTTTCCAGGGCCAGTCGGGCTTGGTCGCGGCGACCCCGGCTCTGGGCCAAAAAGTCCCGGAGTTCCTTTGCAGGAACGAGGAGGGCCTCAGCGGCGGCCGCGAGCAGATCCACCGCCTCCCTGGCGGTGGTCTCTAGGTCTTCACCCGCGTCCCCCACCGAGTCCCCGTCCTCCTCCGGGAGGTGGCCGCCAGCAGCCGGCCCATCGACCGCACAAGGTACGGCAAATGAACCGGCCGCTCCAACCGGCCCTGGCACTGCCCCGATCCCACCCCCAGGATCGTCGGCAGAGGAGTCCCCACTGGGCTCTTTTAAAAATGGTGCTGGGTCGGGAAACGACAGCGGAAGGGGTTCCCCCTCCGCCCCAGGAACCGGAGAACAAGGAGAGACCCGGCCATAGGAAATCCCCAGGCCCTCCAAGTGCTCCAGCTCCAAAGTAAGGGGCGAGGGTGGGTGTTCCTCCCCCTCCCCGCTGCCACCCCCCGGCCCAGCATCTACAGTGTCATAATTATTTGTTTCATTCTCTGCCGGGTCGAGCGACTCCCGGGGGAAGTTGGATAATAGCTGGGCGGGCTCAGGTTCGGCCTTTTCGGCCTCGCCCGCCTCAGTCCCCGGGACGCCCGGCCCGGCGGCTACGCATTCCTCCGCGGTCCCCACGCCCCCCACGACAGGCAGATCTTCCACTCCATCCCCGGGAGGCAGAGGCTGGGCAGCCTCAACTGTCTCACCCTCCCCGGGGAAAGACTCCTCGCGCCTGCAGCGCAATTTGGGGGCGCTGGTGGGGGACGCGGGACACGCGGCGGGCACCGCCTCCTCCGCGGAGGGATGTTGTTCCCCCTCCGCCTCATTGGGGCGGTGCCTCTTTTTGTTCCTGGGGGCGCGCGGAGTCAGGGAGACCTCCATGTCTGCCGAGGCCTCCCGCTCCGCCCCCCCCTTTTCCTTTTCTTGCCCGCGCCTGGGCCCCTCTGTGGTGGTATTCAAGGGCTCGGGCACGGGCTCGGGGCACCCCGCGCTCGCCGGTGACGGGGTTGGGCTGAGCGCGGTGGTCAAATTATCCGGCGCACGGAGGGGACCCGCCTCTTGATGTTTTGTCTTCTTCCGCGCCTTCTTTCCGGTCGGACGCTCTCCCTCCCCCCCGCCGGAGGCCCTGAAAACAAAGGCCTCCGACGATGCCCGCGCACCCATGGCTCCCGGCACGCGGACGCAACTAGGGGGAGGGGTGGCGGCGGCGCCAGCTATGGCCGCCTTCGGTGGTTTGGCGGCCTTGGAGGCGGGGCAGTTCTTACGAACGTGCCCCACCTCCCTGCAGGCATGGCACCGCACGCCGTCCGACGTCCAGAAGACGCGGTAGGCAGTCCCCTCGTGCACCACATTAAAGTGCCCTTCTCTCATGTCCTCCCGCGCCAGCCGGACAAAGAGCTGGCGGCGGAAGGAGAACACGTGGCGCAGGCTGTTCTCCCTGAGGCCGAGCGGTATGGGGTTGATCCCCGACCTTACCTCCCCCAGTTGGTGTAGGTGAGGGAGGAGGAGCTCAGCGGAAACAAAGGGCGGGACGTTTGACACGATGACCCTCTGCGCGGTGGCCTCGAGAGGGTCCACCGGCAGGAACGTCCCGCCCACCGTGAGCCCCTTTTCAAGGGCCAGGGACACCGCCCGCTCCGACCCCAGGAAGAACACGGCCTTCCCAGACATCTTGGAGGCTGCGACAATGGCCGAGGGGCCGACTACCCCAGCCATCGCCCGCACGCACTCCTCGATGGTCATTGTGGGGTGAGTGTAGCTCTTGACCCCGTGTTTTTTCGTAATTAACCTAAATGGTGGCAGGGCAGCGGGTGGCGCAGGAGGTGCTGTGGAAGCAGTTGCCACCTGCGCATACGTCCTTGCTGGCCCTGCCACCGGCGTGGATGGGGTCGCCATCACGGGGTCCCTTTAAGGGCTACACCCACCCCAAAGTCACAGGCCTTAATGGTCTTTAATGGCCTCGTGTATTTAACTGAGCAGAGGAGCCCTTAACGAGGCACCTCTCCCCTCGTTGGCAATTGGGGAGAGGCCTTGCTCCCTCTGCTCAGTTGTCTTAATTGTTTTGTTTTTTTTTTAAATTTGGAAGGAAAGGGTTCTCAGAGAGAGAGGGGAGAAACAGAGTAGCAGAGAAAGAGAGAGGGGGGTGGGAAGGGGGGGGGGGACTGCGAGGGCAGGTCTCCCCTCGCAGCTGTGGGTGGGTGCACTCCCCAGATGGCAAAAACACAAAAGTCCTTGGGGTGGTCTTCAGGTGGGGGGAGAAGATGTCTTCACCTGGGGTAGCTGGAGCCACCAGGCACTCCTAACGATCTTTAATTGGGTAATTAATAACAATCTTCAGCCTGGTAGCTCCAGCTATCCCAGGCTAGGCAAATGTGGGGGGTGGGGGGGGTTCCAATTGTGGGGGGGGGCCTAGTTGTAAGCACGGCCCCCACGCACACTTCCACACACACACACACCCCCCGCGATGTTCCGGCCCTCAGTGGTCTTCTTTCCTCCCCCCACCGAAACAACAAAGTCTTTTGGGGAAATGCACCAACACCCACCTGTAGAATTGTAGAGTCTCCCTCCTTCCACACTGGATGTTGTTTGTCTTTCCCCCTCTCTCCAACTCCTTGCAGAATGGTAAAGATGTACAAAGTTTTCTGTTCTCCTCCTCTCCCTCTGGATAAAGGTTGAAGGTGAAGCCCCTTCCTTCCTTCTCTTCCTGGGCTGGTCTCAGGGCTCCCCAGGCAGGAGCAAAAGTTGATGGCTGCTTCCCTCACTGCTCACAGCTTCTACTGAGCAGGACACGCCTCCACTGCTGCACAATTGGTCCTTGTGCATGAAACTCTTTTGAGTTTACCTGCGAAAACATAAACATTAAAGAGTGCCACCCGACCTGGGTGACACTCCAGACATTTACAAGGCCCTTTTTTTCCCCCCCTTTTTTTTTGTGTTTTTCTTTTTTTGGTTTTTTTTTTTGGGCACTAAAATCACAATTTTTCCCCAGTGCCCCCTATAAAAGGGAAGGGGGACACTAAAAGCACCGGCAATTAAAACAAATTAAACTTTAAAACGTAAAATCAAATTAAAATTTGGTTGCCGGGCGTGATGATGCACTCCAGTCCCTCCGGTGCCCACCTCTCGCGGAAGGCCGCGAGCGTACCGGTGGACACCGCGTGCTCCATCTCCAAGGACACCCTGGACCGGATGTAAGAGCGGAAGAGAGGCAGGCAGTCAGGTTGAACGACCCCCTCGACCGCCCGCTGCCTGGACCGGCTGATGGCACCCTTGGCCGTGCCCAGGAGCAGTCCTACGAGGAGGCCTTCGGACCTACCCGCTCCCCTCCGCACAGGGTGCCCAAAGATCAGGAGAGTGGGACTGAAGTGCAGCCAGAATTTCAGGAGCAGCCCCTTCAAATAATAAAACAGGGGCTGCAACCTCGTGCATTCCATAAAAACATGGAACACGGACTCCTCCAGACCGCAGAAATTGCAGGCGGCCTGGGAGTCCGTGAACCGGCTTAGAAATTTGTTGCACGGCACTGCTCCGTGCACCACCCTCCAGGCCAAGTCCCCGATGAATAGTGGGAGGACCCCTGCGTAGAGTGCCCTCCATCGGGGACCCCCGCCTCCTCCGGACGGCAAGATGGTACGCCATGGCGTGTCCGGACGGCCGGCGAGGATGGCAAAGTTGAGGGTGTGCAGGAGCAGCCCGTACAGGAAACCCCTCCGCGCGGAACTGAAAGGCACGGAGGGGATTTCCCCGAGGCGGCTCAAGTTGTGAGGCGCCGGCCCCCGAGGGAGGTTCCGGGGTTTGGCGCCGATGAGGAATTCCGTCCGGACGGGGGTCAGTTCGGACGGGATCTCCCCACGTGCTTGAGCCTCCTCGATACACCTAACGGAGTCAGGGCCCAGAGCTGTTTTTAGCGACTCGATGGCATCGGCCGCGCGGCGGACGTTGGCAGAATTTAGGCGCCGCGCCAGCGTGACTGGCGCCATCCAGCCCGCTCCTCCGCCATCGAGCAGGTCCCTGACCCTGGTCACCTCACCAGCCACAGCCCTCTCTTCCGACCGCCACATGAAGCCTCGGCCGTGGAGGTACGGATTCCCGAGCAGCGGTTCCTGCAGGACGGCCGCCACTCCAGCCGGCGGAGAGCTGCGCTTGGTGGAGACTTTGTTCCAGACCCTGATGAGTTCCCTGTAAAAGACAGGCAGCTCCCGGAGGGCGGTCCTGGCACCCCCCAAGTTCACAAACAGGAGCTGCGTGTCATAATTGAGGTCGAGCTGCTGGCGGAAGAAATACCTCGCCAGAGCACACCACCTAGGAGGGGGCTCGACGTAAAGGTATCTCTGCAGGGTCTGAAGACGGAAAGTCGCGAGCTGGGCGCTGACGCACACCAACGACTGACCGCCCTCCTCAAGCGGGAGACTCAAGACCGCGACAGAGACCCAGTGCTTCCTGTTGTTCCAGAAGAAGTCCACCAGCTTCTTCTGTATCTTGGCGACAAACGCAGGGGGAGGGGTCAAAGTGACCAGCCGGTACCACAGCATTGCGGCCACCAGCTGGTTTATGACTAGCGCTCGACCCCTGTAGGACAGCACTCGGAGCAGTCCTGTCCAGCGCCCTAGGCGAGCGGCGACCTTGGCCTCCAGCTCCTGCCAGTTCGCCGGCCAGGCTTCCTCGTCGGGGCTAAGGTAGACTCCCAGATAGAGGAGATGGGTCGTGCTCCAGGCAAAAGGCCTGAGCTCCTCCGGCAGGGAGTCCACCCGCCACTGACCCACCAGGAGTCCGGAACATTTCTCCCAGTTGATCCTGGCGGAGGACGCGGCCGAGTAAATCTCCTGGCACTCACGCATCCTCCGCAGGTCAGCGGGATCCTCTACCGCGAGGAGCACGTCATCGGCGTAAGCCGAGAGGACGACCTCCACGCCCGGCCCTTGCAGAGCCAGTCCCGTCAACCTCGTCCGCAAGAGGCGCAGGAAAGGCTCCACGCAAACGGCGTATAACTGGCCGGACATGGGGCATCCCTGGCGCACCCCTCTCCTAAAGCGAAGGGGCGCCGTCAAGGACCCGTTAACCTTAATCAGACACTCCGCGGCGGCGTACAAAAGTCGGATCCGGGCGACGAAATGCGTCCCGAACCCGAAAGCGCGCAGAGTTCCGAGCAGATAGTCGTGATCCACCCTGTCGAACGCCTTCTCTTGGTCGAGGGATAGGAAGGCGACCGACAGACCAGCCTCCTGGGAGCAATGGATGAGGTCCCGGACCAGATGGATGTTGTCGTGGATCGTCCGGCCCGGGACCGTGTATGACTGGTCGGGGTGAATCATGTGGTCCAGCACGGCACCAAGGCGAGCAGACATCGCCCTGGCGAAGATTTTGTAGTCCGTGCTGAGGAGGGAGACCGGGCGCCAGTTCTTAAGGAGGCGGAGATCGCCCTTCTTAGGCAGCAGGACGATGACTGCCCTGCGCCAAGAGAGGGGCATCTCCCCGGTCGCCAGACTTTCCCCCAGGACCCGCGCGTAGTCGCTCCCCAGGACGTCCCAGAACGCCCTGTGGAACTCCACGGTCAGCCCGTCCAGCCCCGGGGATTTTCCCCTCGAGAGCCGGGCGAGGGCACCGGTCAGCTCCGCCAGGCTTAGCGGAGCTTCCAGATTTTCGGCGCCCTCCGGGCTGACCTTCGGCAGGTCCTCCCACAAAACTCTACGCGCTTCCTCGCTGGACGGATCCGGAGAGAACAGAGCCCCGTAATATTCACGGACCCTGTTGTTGACGCCCTCCGGATCCGAGACGAGAGAGCCGTCGTCGGCCAGCAGCGTCAAGAGCTGCTTACGGACACTCTGCCTTTTTTCCAGCGAGTAGAAGAAGGGGGAGCCGCGGTCCAGATCCCGCAGGAACCGGATCCGCGACCTCACGAACGCGCCTCGGGACCCGACGAGCTGCAGGTCCTTCAGCGCGGCCTTCTTCGCTTCGTACACCGTCCGCAGGGCCGGGTCCTGGACGACTTGACCGAGACGGGCTTCCAGGTCGAGCACCTCTTTTTCTAGGCGCCCGACTCTGGCCGCCCGCCTCTTGGTCGACCCCCTCGCGTACTCTTGACAGAAGACGCGGACGTGAGCCTTGCCCACGTCCCACCATAGCCTCAAGGAGGGGAAGCCCCCCTGCTTCCTTCTCCAGTCGGACCAGAATCGACGGAACGAGTCCTGGAACCGCACGTCCTCCAGCAGCCGGTTGTTAAAGTGCCAGTACGCGGACCCCGTCCTCGCGCGGAGCGAAGCGAGCTCCGCCCACACCAGGTGGTGGTCCGAACACGGCACCGGCCGCATGGAGGCCGCCGGGACGCAGGAAACGTACGCCCGAGACACGTAAAGGCGGTCGACTCTAGACCATCCAACTCCAGGCCTCACCCAAGTAAAGGCGCTGGAGTCGGGGTGGAGATTTCGCCAGACGTCCACCAAGTCGAAGGACCCGACCAGGTCCCTCAACTTCTCCATCGCCGTCATGCACTGCGGGGCACCGGAGCGGTCCCTCGCCTCGAGGGTGCAGTTAAAATCCCCCCCGAGGACAATGCAGTCGCCGACGTCGACGGAGCCAAGAAGAGCGGACACCTCTTCAAAGAAGCGCGTTTGCTGCGGGCCGGGATGAGGGGCGTACACGTTCACGAGATGGAGCGGCACGTCCCCCAGGCGAACCGTTACGTGCAGCAAGCGGCCTGGCACGGGCTCCTCGACCCCCAAGATCTCCGGCTGAAAATGCGGGCCCAGCAAGATGGCCACCCCACTAGAAATGGCGGTGAGGTGGCTCATGCGGACCTCTCCTTGCCATTCCAGGAGCCACGTGGCTTCGTCTCCCGGAACGGTGTGGGTTTCTTGCAGGAAGCACACCGCATATTTCCCCTCCCGCAGGAGCGAAAAATTGTCAAATCTACGGCGTGCCCCTCTGCCGCCGTTGATGTTGAGGCTGGCTATGGTTATCTTCATGACAAAAGCATAGTGCAACCTCTACCTTAACCTATTGTGGGGGAGGGAGCGGAGTCTTTTGTTGAACTCCGCTCCCTCCGCAGCCCAGCGAGGAGTCCCTCGAGCTCGCGCAGCTCAAGGTGCTGCTCCTTTGTCAAGGGCCCGCCCGCGGCCAAGGTTTTAACGGCGGCGCGGACGGACCCCTTGATCAGCTCCGGCTCGGACCATTTTTCCAGGGCCAGTCGGGCTTGGTCGCGGCGACCCCGGCTCTGGGCCAAAAAGTCCCGGAGTTCCTTTGCAGGAACGAGGAGGGCCTCAGCGGCGGCCGCGAGCAGATCCACCGCCTCCCTGGCGGTGGTCTCTAGGTCTTCACCCGCGTCCCCCACCGAGTCCCCGTCCTCCTCCGGGAGGTGGCCGCCAGCAGCCGGCCCATCGACCGCACAAGGTACGGCAAATGAACCGGCCGCTCCAACCGGCCCTGGCACTGCCCCGATCCCACCCCCAGGATCGTCGGCAGAGGAGTCCCCACTGGGCTCTTTTAAAAATGGTGCTGGGTCGGGAAATGACAGCGGAAGGGGTTCCCCCTCCGCCCCAGGAACCGGAGAACAAGGAGAGACCCGGCCATAGGAAATCCCCAGGCCCTCCAAGTGCTCCAGCTCCAAAGTAAGGGGCGAGGGTGGGTGTTCCTCCCCCTCCCCGCTGCCACCCCCCGGCCCAGCATCTACAGTTTGATTAAAATCAATATATTTTGTTTCTGCCGGGTCGAGCAACTCCCGGGGGAAGTTGGGTAATAGCTGGGCGGGCTCAGGTTCGGCCTTTTCGGCCTCGCCCGCCTCAGTCCCCGGGACGCCCGGCCCGGCGGCTACGCATTCCTCCGCGGTCCCCACGCCCCCCACGACAGGCAGATCTTCCACTCCATCCCCGGGAGGCAGAGGCTGGGCAGCCTCAACTGTCTCACCCTCCCCGGGGAAAGACTCCTCGCGCCTGCAGCGCAATTTGGGGGCGCTGGTGGGGGACGCGGGACACGCGGCGGGCACCGCCTCCTCCGCGGAGGGATGTTGTTCCCCCTCCGCGTCATTGGGGCGGTGCCTCTTTTTGTTCCTGGGGGCGCGCGGAGTCAGGGAGACCTCCATGTCTGCCGAGGCCTCCCGCTCCGCCCCCCCCTTTTCCTTTTCTTGCCCGCGCCTGGGCCCCTCTGTGGTGGTATTCAAGGGCCCGGGCACGGGCTCGGGGCACCCCGCGCTCGCCGGTGACTGGGTTGGGCTGAGCGCGGTGGTCAGACTTTCCGGCGCACCGAGGGGACCCGCCTCTAGATGTTTCTCCTTCTTCCGCGCCTTCTTTCCGCTCGGACGCTCTCCCTCCCCCCCGCCGGAGGCCCTGAAAACAAAGGCCTCCGACGATGCCCGCGCACCCATGGCTCCCGGCACGCGGACGCAACTAGGGGGAGGGGTGGCGGCAGCGCCAGCCTTGGCCGCCTTCGGTGGTTTGGCGGCCTTGGAGGCGGGGCAGTTCTTACGAACATGCCCCACCTCCCTGCAGGCATGGCACCGCACGCCGTCCGACGTCCAGAAGACGCGGTAGGCAGTCCCCTCGTGCACCACATTAAAGTGCCCTTCTGTCACGTCCTCCCGCGCCAGCCGGACAAAGAGCTGGCGGCGGAAGGAGAACACGTGGCGCAGGCTGTTCTCCCTGAGGCCGAGCGGTATGGGGTTGATCCCTGACCTTACCTCCCCCAGTTGTTGTAGGTGAGGGAGGAGGAGCTCAGCGGGAACAAAGGGCGGGACGTTCGACACGATGACCCTCTGCGCGGTGGCCTCGAGAGGATCCACCGGCAGGAACGTCCCGCCCACCGTGAGCCCCTTTTCGAGGGCCAGGGACACCGCCCGCTCCGACCCCAGGAAGAAAACAGCCTTCCCAGACATCTTGGAGGCTGCGACAATGGCCGAGGGGCCGACTACCCCAGCCATCGCCCGCACGCACTCCTCAATGCTCATTGTGGGGTGAGTGTAGCTCTTGACCCCGTGTTTTCTAGTAATTAATCTAAATGGTGGCAGGGCAGCGGGTGGCGCAGGAGGTGCTGTGGAAGCGGTTGCCACCTGCGCATACGTCCTTGCTGGCCCTGCCACCGGCGTGGATGGGGTCGCCATCACGGGGTCCCTTTAAGGGCTACACCCACCCCAAAGTCACAGGCCTTAATGGTCTTTAATGGCCTCTTATGTTCACTGAGCAGAGGAGCCCTTAACGAGGCACCTCTCCCCTCGTTGACAATTGGGGAGAGGCCTTGCTCCCTCTGCTCAGTTGTCTTAATTGTTTTTTTTTTGCAAATTTGGAAGGAAAGGGTTCTCAGAGAGAGAGGGGAGAAACAGAGTAGCAGAGAAAGAGAGAGGGGGGTGGGAAGGGGGGGGGGCTGCGAGGGCAGGTCTCTCCTCGCAGCTGTGGGTGGGTGCACTCCCCAGATGGCAAAACACAAAAGTCTTTGAGGTGGTCTTCAGGTGGGGGGAGAAGATGTCTTCACCTGGGGTAGCTGGAGCCACCAGGCACTCCCAACGATCTTTAATTGGATGATTAAGAAAAACAACAATCTTCAGCCTGGTAGCTCCAGCTATCCCAGGCTAGGCAAATGTGGGGGGTGGGGGGGGTTCCAATTGTGGGGGGGGCCTAGTTGTAAGCAAGGCCCCCACACACACTACCACACACACACACACCCCCCGCGATGTTCCGGCCCTCAGTGGTCTTCTTTCCTCCCCCCACCGATACAACAAAGTCTGTTTGGGAAATGCACCCACACCCACCTGTAGAAAGTGTAGAGTCTCCCTCCTTCCACACTGGTTTGTTGTTGGTCTTTCCCCCTCTCTCCAACTCCTTGCAGAAATGGTAAAGTTGTTAAAGTTTTCTGCTTTTTTCCTCCTCTCCCTCTGGATAAAGTTGGTGTTGAAGCCCCTTCCTTCCTTCTGTTCCTGGGCTGGTCTCAGGGCTCCCCAGGCAGGAGCACAAGTTGCTAGCTGCTCTCAGCACTGCTCACAGTTCCTACTGTGCAGGACACGCCTCCACAGCTCCCCAATTGGTCCTTGTGCATGAAACTCTTTTAGAGTCTACCTGCGAAAACATAAACATTAAACTGTGCCACCCGACCTGGGTGACACTCCAGACATTTACAAGGCCCATTTTTTTTTCCCCCCTTTTTTTTTTTTTTTTTTTTTTTTTTTTTTTTTTTTTTTTTTTTTTTTTTTGGGCACTAAAATCACAATTTTTCCCCAGTGCCCCCTATAAAAGGGAAGGGGACACTAAAAGCACCGGCAATTAAAACAAATTAACTTTAAAACGTAAAATCAAATTAAAATTTGGTTGCCGGGCGTGATGATGCACTCCAGTCCCTCCGGTGCCCACCTCTCGCGGAAGGCCGCGAGCGTACCGGTGGACACCGCGTGCTCCATCTCCAAGGACACCCTGGACCGGATGTAAGAGCGGAAGAGAGGCAGGCAGTCAGGTTGAACGACCCCCTCGACCGCCCGCTGCCTGGACCGGCTGATGGCACCCTTGGCCGTGCCCAGGAGCAGTCCTACGAGGAGGCCTTCGGACCTACCCGCTCCCCTCCGCACAGGGTGCCCAAAGATCAGGAGAGTGGGACTGAAGTGCAGCCAGAATTTCAGGAGCAGCCCCTTCAAATAATGGAACAGGGGCTGCAACCTTGTGCACTCAATAAAAACATGGAACACGGACTCCTCCAGACCGCAGAAATTGCAGGCGGCCTGGGAGTCCGTGAACCGGCTTAAAAATTTGTTGCACGGCACTGCTCCGTGCACCACCCTCCAGGCCAAGTCCCCGATGAATAGTGGGAGGACCCCTGCGTAGAGTGCCCTCCATCGGGGACCCCCGCCTCCTCCGGACGGCAAGATGGTGCGCCATGGCGTGTCCGGACGGCCGGCGAGGATGGCAAAGTTGAGGGTGTGCAGGAGCAGCCCGTACAGGAAACCCCTCCGCGCGGAACTGAAAGGCACGGAGGGGATTTCCCCGAGGCGGCTCAAGTTGTGAGGCGCCGGCCCCCGAGGGAGGTTCCGGGGTTTGGCGCCGATGAGGAATTCCGTCCGGACGGGGGTCAGTTCGGACGGGATCTCCCCACGTGCTTGAGCCTCCTCGATACACCTAACGGAGTCAGGGCCCAGAGCTGTTTTTAGCGACTCGATGGCATCGGCCGCGCGGCGGACGTTGGCAGAATTTAGGCGCCGCGCCAGCGTGACTGGCGCCATCCAGCCCGCTCCTCCGCCATCGAGCAGGTCCCTGACCCTGGTCACCTCACCAGCCACAGCCCTCTCTTCCGACCGCCACATGAAGCCTCGGCCGTGGAGGTACGGATTCCCGAGCAGCGGCTCCTGCAGGACGGCCGCCACTCCAGCCGGCGGAGAGCTGCGCTTGGTGGAGACTTTGTTCCAGACCCTGATGAGTTCCCTGTAAAAGACAGGCAGCTCCCGGAGGGCGGTCCTGGCACCCCCCAAGTTCACAAACAGGAGCTGCGTGTCATAATTGAGGTCGAGCTGCTGGCGGAAGAAATACCTCGCCAGAGCACACCACCTAGGAGGGGGCTCGACGTAAAGGTATCTCTGCAGGGTCTGAAGACGGAAAGTCGCGAGCTGGGCGCTGACGCACACCAACGACTGACCGCCCTCCTCAAGCGGGAGACTCAAGACCGCGACAGAGACCCAGTGCTTCCTGTTGTTCCAGAAGAAGTCCACCAGCTTCTTCTGTATCTTGGCGACAAACGCAGGGGGAGGGGTCAAAGTGACCAGCCGGTACCACAGCATTGCGGCCACCAGCTGGTTTATGACTAGCGCTCGACCCCTGTAGGACAGCACTCGGAGCAGTCCTGTCCAGCGCCCTAGGCGAGCGGCGACCTTGGCCTCCAGCTCCTGCCAGTTCGCCGGCCAGGCTTCCTCGTCGGGGCTAAGGTAGACTCCCAGATAGAGGAGATGGGTCGTGCTCCAGGCAAAAGGCCTGAGCTCCTCCGGCAGGGAGTCCACCCGCCACTGACCCACCAGGAGTCCGGAACATTTCTCCCAGTTGATCCTGGCGGAGGACGCGGCCGAGTAAATCTCCTGGCACTCACGCATCCTCCGCAGGTCAGCGGGATCCTCTACCGCGAGGAGCACGTCATCGGCGTAAGCCGAGAGGACGACCTCCACGCCCGGCCCTTGCAGAGCCAGTCCCGTCAACCTCGTCCGCAAGAGGCGCAGGAAAGGCTCCACGCAAACGGCGTATAACTGGCCGGACATGGGGCATCCCTGGCGCACCCCTCTCCTAAAGCGAAGGGGCGCCGTCAAGGACCCGTTAACCTTAATCAGACACTCCGCGGCGGCGTACAAAAGTCGGATCCGGGCGACGAAATGCGTCCCGAACCCGAAAGCGCGCAGAGTTCCGAGCAGATAGTCGTGATCCACCCTGTCGAACGCCTTCTCTTGGTCGAGGGATAGGAAGGCGACCGACAGACCAGCCTCCTGGGAGCAATGGATGAGGTCCCGGACCAGATGGATGTTGTCGTGGATTGTCCGGCCCGGGACCGTGTATGACTGGTCGGGGTGGATCATGTGGTCCAGCACGGCACCAAGGCGAGCAGACATCGCCCTGGCGAAGATTTTGTAGTCCGTGCTGAGGAGGGAGACCGGGCGCCAGTTCTTAAGGAGGCGGAGATCGCCCTTCTTAGGCAGCAGGACGATGACTGCCCTGCGCCAAGAGAGGGGCATCTCCCCGGTCGCCAGACTTTCCCCCAGGACCCGCGCGTAGTCGCTCCCCAGGACGTCCCAGAACGCCCTGTGGAACTCCACGGTCAGCCCGTCCAGCCCCGGGGATTTTCCCCTCGAGAGCCGGGCGAGGGCACCGGTCAGCTCCGCCAGGCTTAGCGGAGCTTCCAGATTTTCGGCGCCCTCCGGGCTGACCTTCGGCAGGTCCTCCCACAAAACTCTACGCGCTTCCTCGCTGGACGGATCCGGAGAGAACAGAGCCCCGTAATATTCACGGACCCTGTTGTTGACGCCCTCCGGATCCGAGACGAGAGAGCCGTCGTCGGCCAGCAGCGTCAAGAGCTGCTTACGGACACTCTGCCTTTTTTCCAGCGAGTAGAAGAAGGGGGAGCCGCGGTCCAGATCCCGCAGGAACCGGATCCGCGACCTCACGAACGCGCCTCGGGACCCGACGAGCTGCAGGTCCTTCAGCGCGGCCTTCTTCGCTTCGTACACCGTCCGCAGGGCCGGGTCCTGGACGACTTGACCGAGACGGGCTTCCAGGTCGAGCACCTCTTTTTCTAGGCGCCCGACTCTGGCCGCCCGCCTCTTGGTCGACCCCCTCGCGTACTCTTGACAGAAGACGCGGACGTGAGCCTTGCCCACGTCCCACCATAGCCTCAAGGAGGGGAAGCCCCCCTGCTTCCTTCTCCAGTCGGACCAGAATCGACGGAACGAGTCCTGGAACCGCACGTCCTCCAGCAGCCGGTTGTTAAAGTGCCAGTACGCGGACCCCGTCCTCGCGCGGAGCGAAGCGAGCTCCGCCCACACCAGGTGGTGGTCCGAACACGGCACCGGCCGCATGGAGGCCGCCGGGACGCAGGAAACGTACGCCCGAGACACGTAAAGGCGGTCGACTCTAGACCATCCAACTCCAGGCCTCACCCAAGTAAAGGCGCTGGAGTCGGGGTGGAGATTTCGCCAGACGTCCACCAAGTCGAAGGACCCGACCAGGTCCCTCAACTTCTCCATCGCCGTCATGCACTGCGGGGCACCGGAGCGGTCCCTCGCCTCGAGGGTGCAGTTAAAATCCCCCCCGAGGACAATGCAGTCGCCGACGTCGACGGAGCCAAGAAGAGCGGACACCTCTTCAAAGAAGCGCGTTTGCTGCGGGCCGGGATGAGGGGCGTACACGTTCACGAGATGGAGCGGCACGTCCCCCAGGCGAACCGTTACGTGCAGCAAGCGGCCTGGCACGGGCTCCTCGACCCCCAAGATCTCCGGCTGAAAATGCGGGCCCAGCAAGATGGCCACCCCACTAGAAATGGCGGTGAGGTGGCTCATGCGGACCTCTCCTTGCCATTCCAGGAGCCACGTGGCTTCGTCTCCCGGAACGGTGTGGGTTTCTTGCAGGAAGCACACCGCATATTTCCCCTCCCGCAGGAGCGAAAAATTGTCAAATCTACGGCGTGCCCCTCTGCCGCCGTTGATGTTGAGGCTGGCTATGGTTATCTTCATGACAAAAGCATAGTGCAACCTCTACCTTAACCTATTGTGGGGGAGGGAGCGGAGTCTTTTGTTGAACTCCGCTCCCTCCGCAGCCCAGCGAGGAGTCCCTCGAGCTCGCGCAGCTCAAGGTGCTGCTCCTTTGTCAAGGGCCCGCCCGCGGCCAAGGTTTTAACGGCGGCGCGGACGGACCCCTTGATCAGCTCCGGCTCGGACCATTTTTCCAGGGCCAGTCGGGCTTGGTCGCGGCGACCCCGGCTCTGGGCCAAAAAGTCCCGGAGTTCCTTTGCAGGAACGAGGAGGGCCTCAGCGGCGGCCGCGAGCAGATCCACCGCCTCCCTGGCGGTGGTCTCTAGGTCTTCACCCGCGTCCCCCACCGAGTCCCCGTCCTCCTCCGGGAGGTGGCCGCCAGCAGCCGGCCCATCGACCGCACAAGGTACGGCAAATGAACCGGCCGCTCCAACCGGCCCTGGCACTGCCCCGATCCCACCCCCAGGATCGTCGGCAGAGGAGTCCCCACTGGGCTCTTTTAAAAATGGTGCTGGGTCGGGAAATGACAGCGGAAGGGGTTCCCCCTCCGCCCCAGGAACCGGAGAACAAGGAGAGACCCGGCCATAGGAAATCCCCAGGCCCTCCAAGTGCTCCAGCTCCAAAGTAAGGGGCGAGGGTGGGTGTTCCTCCCCCTCCCCGCTGCCACCCCCCGGCCCAGCATCTACAGTTTGATTAAAATCAATATATTTTGTTTCTGCCGGGTCGAGCAACTCCCGGGGGAAGTTGGGTAATAGCTGGGCGGGCTCAGGTTCGGCCTTTTCGGCCTCGCCCGCCTCAGTCCCCGGGACGCCCGGCCCGGCGGCTACGCATTCCTCCGCGGTCCCCACGCCCCCCACGACAGGCAGATCTTCCACTCCATCCCCGGGAGGCAGAGGCTGGGCAGCCTCAACTGTCTCACCCTCCCCGGGGAAAGACTCCTCGCGCCTGCAGCGCAATTTGGGGGCGCTGGTGGGGGACGCGGGACACGCGGCGGGCACCGCCTCCTCCGCGGAGGGATGTTGTTCCCCCTCCGCCTCATTGGGGCGGTGCCTCTTTTTGTTCCTGGGGGCGCGCGGAGTCAGGGAGACCTCCATGTCTGCCGAGGCCTCCCGCTCCGCCCCCCCCTTTTCCTTTTCTTGCCCGCGCCTGGGCCCCTCTGTGGTGGTATTCAAGGGCCCGGGCACGGGCTCGGGGCACCCCGCGCTCGCCGGTGACTGGGTTGGGCTGAGCGCGGTGGTCAGACTTTCCGGCGCACCGAGGGGACCCGCCTCTAGATGTTTCTCCTTCTTCCGCGCCTTCTTTCCGCTCGGACGCTCTCCCTCCCCCCCGCCGGAGGCCCTGAAAACAAAGGCCTCCGACGATGCCCGCGCACCCATGGCTCCCGGCACGCGGACGCAACTAGGGGGAGGGGTGGCGGCAGCGCCAGCCTTGGCCGCCTTCGGTGGTTTGGCGGCCTTGGAGGCGGGGCAGTTCTTACGAACATGCCCCACCTCCCTGCAGGCATGGCACCGCACGCCGTCCGACGTCCAGAAGACGCGGTAGGCAGTCCCCTCGTGCACCACATTAAAGTGCCCTTCTGTCACGTCCTCCCGCGCCAGCCGGACAAAGAGCTGGCGGCGGAAGGAGAACACGTGGCGCAGGCTGTTCTCCCTGAGGCCGAGCGGTATGGGGTTGATCCCTGACCTTACCTCCCCCAGTTGTTGTAGGTGAGGGAGGAGGAGCTCAGCGGGAACAAAGGGCGGGACGTTCGACACGATGACCCTCTGCGCGGTGGCCTCGAGAGGATCCACCGGCAGGAACGTCCCGCCCACCGTGAGCCCCTTTTCGAGGGCCAGGGACACCGCCCGCTCCGACCCCAGGAAGAAAACAGCCTTCCCAGACATCTTGGAGGCTGCGACAATGGCCGAGGGGCCGACTACCCCAGCCATCGCCCGCACGCACTCCTCAATGCTCATTGTGGGGTGAGTGTAGCTCTTGACCCCGTGTTTTCTAGTAATTAATCTAAATGGTGGCAGGGCAGCGGGTGGCGCAGGAGGTGCTGTGGAAGCGGTTGCCACCTGCGCATACGTCCTTGCTGGCCCTGCCACCGGCGTGGATGGGGTCGCCATCACGGGGTCCCTTTAAGGGCTACACCCACCCCAAAGTCACAGGCCTTAATGGTCTTTAATGGCCTCTTATGTTCACTGAGCAGAGGAGCCCTTAACGAGGCACCTCTCCCCTCGTTGACAATTGGGGAGAGGCCTTGCTCCCTCTGCTCAGTTGTCTTAATTGTTTTTTTTTTGCAAATTTGGAAGGAAAGGGTTCTCAGAGAGAGAGGGGAGAAACAGAGTAGCAGAGAAAGAGAGAGGGGGGTGGGAAGGGGGGGGGGCTGCGAGGGCAGGTCTCTCCTCGCAGCTGTGGGTGGGTGCACTCCCCAGATGGCAAAACACAAAAGTCTTTGAGGTGGTCTTCAGGTGGGGGGAGAAGATGTCTTCACCTGGGGTAGCTGGAGCCACCAGGCACTCCCAACGATCTTTAATTGGATGATTAAGAAAAACAACAATCTTCAGCCTGGTAGCTCCAGCTATCCCAGGCTAGGCAAATGTGGGGGGTGGGGGGGGTTCCAATTGTGGGGGGGGCCTAGTTGTAAGCAAGGCCCCCACACACACTACCACACACACACACACCCCCCGCGATGTTCCGGCCCTCAGTGGTCTTCTTTCCTCCCCCCACCGATACAACAAAGTCTGTTTGGGAAATGCACCCACACCCACCTGTAGAAAGTGTAGAGTCTCCCTCCTTCCACACTGGTTTGTTGTTGGTCTTTCCCCCTCTCTCCAACTCCTTGCAGAAATGGTAAAGTTGTTAAAGTTTTCTGCTTTTTTCCTCCTCTCCCTCTGGATAAAGTTGGTGTTGAAGCCCCTTCCTTCCTTCTGTTCCTGGGCTGGTCTCAGGGCTCCCCAGGCAGGAGCACAAGTTGCTAGCTGCTCTCAGCACTGCTCACAGTTCCTACTGTGCAGGACACGCCTCCACAGCTCCCCAATTGGTCCTTGTGCATGAATCCCAAAAGGTTAGTTTGCAGGTGCAGCAGGTAATCAGGAAGGCGAATGAAATGTTGGCCTTCATTGCGAAAGGGATGGAGTACAAAAGCAGGGAGGTGTTGCTGCAACTGTATAAGGTGTTGGTAAGGCCGCACCTGGAGTACTGCATGCAGTTTTGGTCACCTTACTTAAGGAAGGATATACTAGCTTTGGAAGGGGCACAGAGACGATTCACTAGGCTGATTCGAGAAATGAGGGGGTTACCTTATGATGATAGATTGAGTAGACTGGGTCTTTACTCCTTGGAGTTCAGAAGGATGAGGGGTGATCTTATAGAAACATTTAAAATCATGAAAGGGATAGACAAGATAGAGGCAGAGAGGTTGTTTCCATTGGTGGGGGAGACTAGAACTAGGGGGCACAGCCTCAAAATACGGAGGAGCCAATTGAAAACCGAGTTGAGAAGGAATTTCTTCTCCCAGAGGGTTGTGAATCTGTGGAATTCTCTGCCCAAGGAAGCAGTTGAGGCTGGCTCATTGAATGTATTCAAGTCACAGATAGATAGATTTTTAAGCAATAAGGGAATTAAGGGTTACGGGGAGAGGGCGGGAAAGTGGAGCTGAGTCCACGACCAGATCAGCCATGATCTTATTGAATGGCGGAGCAGGCTCGAGGGGCTAGATGGCCTACTCCTGTTCATAATTCTTATGTTCTTATGCTGCACAACCTGGCCATTATGAGGGGCCAGCCATTACCACCAAGGATGGATGATCCACCTCAGGAGGAGGACGATGATGATGAGGAGGAAGATGAAGATCCTCAACACGACACTGCTGCTGGAAGGGCTGCTCATCAGAGACTCATCGCTCATCGATTCCTATAACTGACACTTGACATGCCAAATAGCCAGCCGAGCATCAACTCAAGAACAACACTACACACCCTGCAATCCTCCATCTTTAATAATCACTGCATCATCCTGTGAACAATTCAAACTTGGTTTCTTGAAAACATAAATCATGCGTGGTGAAAACAACTACAAGACAACAATTTCATTCCCAACACATCAACATACCCACAAAACCCCTTCAAACATTCTCCAAGTGGAACTATTGACATCAGTTCATTTTGTAGCAAGGTAGCCATCTCTGCTGAGTACCAAACAATTGTGGCATCGTTCATCCAAGTGCGACACTTTACACGAGCTCACATTGCAACCACCTAGCCATCTCTGTTGACTATCAACCAAGTGTTTGGGGTGTCATACAAGTGCAACTAATTTTAAAAGCTCATATCTTCACAGGATCAGCATATGTGGCCATCTTCCCAAAGGTCCTTACCTTGTCTTAAAGATGGTTTACCACTCCTTCCCTTCTCACCACTTCCACACCTACTGCTCTTCCTCAATGGGGTCTCAGGGCCTGCAGCAAGGCTGGTAGTCAGTTGCTGACTTGGATCCACAACCACACATGATGGTCAAGCAGGATGTCCCCGACCAGCTCAGGCCCTGGAGGACCCGGCTGCGAACTGCATAACCTCAGCATGGGTGGAAGCACTCTGTTGTAGATGGGTTGCAGTCAGCGGCAGCTGCGAAAGCGGAATGATGTCATCCTGAGAAAGGACATGACGGTCCAACTGGCCCAACAGGCTGATACTCCCCCGGGTAGAGCATCATGATCATCAGAAATCTGGGTGAGGCCAGAATCCTGCGCTGAGTCAGCAAGGTTAGATCCCCATTGGACTGATGGGGCCCCAGACCAGATGGCAGGGGTCAGTGTATCCGTTGAATCGATTTGCCTCTGCATCAAGAGTGTCTGCGACTGCCGTACACCAGAGAGCTGACTCAGGACACCATGTATTGATGACATTTGAGTATGGAGACCTACAATAACATCGGCCTGGTGCTCATTGGCCACTGCAACATCAGCCATAGCCTGTACCACCATATCTGGGACCTCATGGTCACTGTTTGCATCCAGCATCCCTTGATATATTCCAAGGATGGGCTCAGTGGGCTGCTGAGAGGCATGAACAACAGTTGAGCTGGACTCCTCCATCTTCACAGCAAGTGCATTGAGACTTGGGGACACACTTGCTATTGCACCCAGCAGATTGCTGTGCAACTGCAGGGATTGTCTTGCGACAACCTCTCGGTTAGGCTCATCATCAGAGTGCTGCTGAGCATCACTCAGGCATGCACTCACCCTCCGGGGAGCTGCCCCTGAACATTCCCCTTCCCCGTGACGTTGCTGGAGGCCACTCGGTCCCGCAGCATCACCCACCTCCACCGCCGCCACCACCCCTTGGTCAGCAATGCTGCTGGCCCCGCTTTCCGATGGCGGAGCCTCCTGCATGAGGTCGAAGGAGGTGTCATCGTCCTGCTCCTCCTCATCCTCTTGGTCATTGGCACCATCTGTAAGCGTGGAAGGCACCCGAGAAGGCCCCGGTAGATCTGGCTGGTCATCTGAAAGCACAAACACAGAAGAGCGGTTACCTGCAGGGGAGGGGGTCAGGAGCGGGAAAGGCATTCGTGAATGGCAGTCTCATGTGAGGGCCAAGTGTCCTGCAGGTCGCTGTAAAGGAACTTGACGTACCGTCGAGGGGGGTCGACCGCACTCACTGCCATCACATCAACTTGCACACCCATCAGCGCAGCTATTCGTTCCTTCAACGGAGTGAGCACTTGGAGGTCTAATTCCCCTCCACCAGTCTGCATTTGCTCCCATCGGTTGTGTGTGAGTTTTGCCTGTAACATTAAACAGAAAGTCAGAGTTAGAGGCCTTCTATCAGTGTGTCCCAAGTGCCTTACATACTTTAGTACCATTTATTCTATGACAGTCTTCACAGCTCGATGTAACTACCATTGGCTGCGATGGACTTGCTGTGGCAATGGTGGAATTAGGGTGACAGGACCTCACAGTAACACAGAGGCTGCCGTCTTCGAGACGCATATGAAGACTGAGGAGTTAATAACATGAGGGGTGGGTCTTCAGAGCTGAGTAGCAAGGTTAACGGCGCATGTGGACCCTTGCAGTGAGTGAGGCTGCAAATGGGAACCTTGACTGTGGCCTCACCCACTTAGAGCATGGATTCGGAAACATTACATTGAGCAGAGAGTGCACATTGAGGTCAGAGCATAACATGTTGAAGTTTGAAATTAAAGATACTCACCCTCACTTACCACGTCAGGTCATTCCACTTTTTCCGGCATTGCATCACTCGCAGACGCTTGCTCTGCAATTACCACAATAGCCTTCGATACATTTCGGCTTGTGGTCTCCTCCCAGCCTCTGTCCTCAGCACCTGCTGACGCCTCTCCAGGGCATCAAGGAGTGCATCCAGTGCGATGTCCGTGAACGGGTGGGCACGCTGACAAGCTGCTGCAAGGTCTGCCATGCTCAACGTCTGAAGGAGTGCGTAGGAAGCGAATATACCCACGAGGCATTGAAACGCCCAATCAATGCCTCAATTCAATCCAGGTGGGGCCACTATGTCTGTGGCGCAGCTCCAAATGCCGCCTAAGTCTCGGATGTTGAGCCCACACTTAACGGCCCACTTAGCCTAGCGTAGCGCCTCCAGGTAAGTGTGTAACGCCATGATTTTACGCTGCTATCAATTCTTTAGGCGTCAACACTGAATGTTGCATTTGGGGACCGCGCCTGAAGCAAGATGTTAAAAATTTCTCTCATGCGGTGACACCGCCTCAAAAATGGCGGAACAAACTTTTGACCCCATGGTGTATAATGTGGTTGGAGGGTAAGGTTGATAATGAAGTCGTCCTGTCTCACTCTTGTCTCATTTATTATCTTTCTCCTTATCTCATTCTCCCTGTGCATCTCTGTCTGTCTGCCATTTGATCATGTTTTATTAGAACTCTTACTGTTATTGTTGAGGTGTCCATTAAAAAGTATAATTGACACCATCCTAACACCTCATCTCTTTCTTTATGTCAATGAAATACTGGGAAATAGAATGTAGGAAGTTCTTCAATATCTTGGTCAACAGAGCTCCCTCAACCAATATCACCAGAAATAGTCATCCATCTCATTGCTATTTGTGGGATCTTACTGTGTACAATATGACTGCTGTAGTTGTCTACAAAACAACTGGTTACACTTAAAAAAAAAGTAATTATTCAGTTATGAAAGGTGCTGTATAAATGCAGGGCTTTTCCTGCTGAAATCTTTTAAGGCCTTCATATTAAGGAGCAGTAAGTATTTTGTTATGTTATGAACTGAGTGCTTCTGGTTGTAAGTAAATAAATTATTGGGATACAGATTGACCTGAGTTGCAGTCTCAGCTGCATGCCATGTAACGTCTTGGTGATGTCATGCAGTCTCAGCTGGACGCCACGCAGGCTCTGACTGTTGCCATCGCCGCTGGGTTCACCACAGTCGACCGGGGATCTCAAGGTGTCAGAGCAGCCCAGCAATCTGTCCTGCAGCAGATTGCTGGGGGTGCTGAGATGCTGCCCTGGGCAGTGGGTCAATGAAGCAGGAACCTGCTGTCCTCTCTCAGGGTGACAGCATTAATGATCCCACCACTGCCACTCCGCCATTGCACTTGTCGTTGCCCGTCACCCAGCCAACCCATACTGCTGCCGCCCAGCCTGAGGTGGTACAGCTGACAGCCGAGCCTTCCAGGCTCAGAGCTGGTTAAGGGCAGGACTTCTCCCGAGTGATCAAGGCAGCGGAACCATTGCTTGAGCATTCCGATTGTAGCATTGTATGAGAGCTGGGCAGGATGGTGGGGTTACGGAGGGGAGTCATGAGCCAAGTGGAGAGCAGATAACCCTTGTCTCCGAGCAAACCAGTCGCAGGTTTGATGTGGTGGCTGCAAGAGAGCTGGTACATCGGATGTTGGCATTGTGGCTGCTTCCAAGATAGCGGGCACTGACGGCGAGGATGCATCATGTGTGGTCGCACGCCAACTACACATTCAGTGAGTGGTAGCCTTTGCAGTCATGGAAGATCTCAGGATTGTGATGCGGTGCCCTCAAAGCAACGTGGGTGCAGTCAATGGTGCCCTGCTATCCTGGCAAAGCCACAAGCACGCTTGTGCTGCTTCTCTCTGCTCTTGGGGAAAGAAATATAGTCCCTTCTCCTTCCGTACAGAGCATCTGTGACCTCGCGGATGGAGCAATGGATGGCAAACTGGGAGATGTTGGAGATGTCTCCTGTTGCACACCGGAAGGATCCACTGGTGTAGAAATTGAGCGCGATGGTGACCTTGACTGCCACTGAGAGTGCCGTCCTCACCCTGGTCTGAGGCTCGAGGTCTGGTTGCAGGAGATGGCAGATCTCTGTGGCCACATCCTTGCTGAACGCAGTCTTCAAACACACTTTACCTCAATGAAATTTATGTACCAGAACTGCTGCCGGAATACTCTGGGAGAGTAAGGTGTCCTGTTGCCAGCCCTGTTGTGACTGCCTAATACTATACTACTTGAGCCTTCTCCCTCTGGCCACATCTTGCTGTCCTTGTACCTTTTTTTCTCCCTCTCTCTCTTTGCCTTTCTCCTCGTCTTTCTTCCTCTCTCTCTCTCTCTGTCTTTCTCCCTGCCTTTCTCTTTGTCGTTCTCCCTCTCTCTGCTTTTCATCGTCTCTCTCTTTGCCTTTCCCCTTGTATTGCTGCATCTCTTACTCCCTGTCTTTCTCCTTGTCTTGCTATCTCTCTCTCTGCCTTTGACTCCGCATTTGTCTCCACCTAAGTAACCTCTGACGGTGACGTCGCAGCAGGAAGTCGAGTGCCAACACAGCCCCCATGAAACTAGATAACTGTTGCAGAGTCAAATCTGCTCTGAATTAAACAAAGCAATGCTTCAGAGCCAGAACAATTCTTGAGGTGCAAACCGCTACAATCTTTGCAACAGGCACTCAGCCTATCTGTCAGCAAGCTGGAAATAATAATGGACAGAAAAGTTTTCGCCAACATGGCGCCTTTAAATAGTACTTCTCCAGCCGCCACGTGCCTGCAACTCAACAGCTGAAGCTGTCATTGTCAGCGCCAGGCAGTACCTGAGGGGGAAAGGCCGAATCTATGGCGGTGGGAGGGGTAAGGAGACAGTGCGCACGGCGATGACATCATTGCTGGACACACCCGAGCGGTGCGCTACTGGCAGGAGCAGGACGAAAGCTGGTAGTGCCTCCAAAAAACCCAAGGCCAATTTTGCTGGGAGCCATCGCCTGGGCAAAAACTGATTTGTGCCCCGTTACCTCCCTCCCCTGGAGGCACAAACAGGAGGCGCAGATGAGGCCAATTTCAGCCTGTGTGGTTTTTTTGGTTTTCTTTGAACACATTCATTTATTAGTTATAAAAATATGGGGATGGGAAACAAGACTGTTTGACTGGATGGGGCAGTCGGAGGTGGGAGGTCATGTGATGAAACATCCAGGAATACCTCCAACTAGAGTTGGCAACCCTCCCCTTAGTACTGCACTGGACAGCTAGCCTAGATTATAGGCACAAATCCTGGAGTTGGTCTTGAATCCATAGTCTTCTGACTCTGAGGTGAGAGTGTGACCAACATAGTCTTGCTGATGGAAAGCTTTCAATAGAGGCTTCTAACAAATGGAGATGAGATCAAGATTTATAAAATGAAATACATGAAGGGGGGCATACTTCCCATGCTGGGATAACAGGGATCCCAGAAAACCTGCTTAAAATCAGTTCTGCAAAAGCATTTCCCCCACGTCAGTCTCCTCTTGTTAGAATGAGCTGCATTTGGTCCAGACAGGGTAGGTTAAATTAACATTAGTACAGCCGGTCAAAACGTTACTAGCTGTGATACTGAACCATACAAATCAGATGATCCCAGGTTTGATTCCCAATCTGTGCTGAGTTAGCTCCTCGCAGCCAGAGTGACTGCAATGTTAGCTAAGGAAGAGCCAAATCAAGCAGAATCATCGCTCCTGTTCACTATTGACGTGCCTGTTTGTGGATATTGGGTTAACTCAAGGTCAAATAGCCAGCCATTGCTCACTATTTAAGCTCACACTTGAAAAGGGGTCATTTGGTCAGTGACTACACTTCAAAAGTATTTCATTGGCTGTAAAGTGCTTTGGGACTTCCTGTGAAAGGCGGTATATAAATCAAAGAGCAAGTTATTATTTAAATGGAGAAAGATTGCAAAGTGCTGCAGTACAGCGGGACCTGGGGGTACTTGTGCATGAAACACAAAAGGATAGTATGCAGGTGCAGCAAGTAATCAGGAAGGCCAATGGTATCTCAGCCTTTATTGCAAAGGGGATGGAGTATAAAAGCAGGGAAGTCTTGCTACAGCTGTACAGGGTATTGGTGATGCCACACCTGGAATACTGCGTGCAGTTTTGGATTCCATATTTACAAAAGGATATACTTGCTGTGGAGGCAGTTCAGAGAAGTTCAATAGGTTGATCCCGGGGCTGAGTCGGTTGACTTATGAGGAAAGGTTGAGCAGGTTGGGCCTCTACTCATTGGAATTCAGAAGAATGAGAGGTGACTTATAGAAACGCATAAGATTATGAGGGGGCTTGACAAGGTGGATGCAGAGAGGATGTTTCACTGGTGGGGGAGACTAGAACTAGAGGGTATGATCTTAGAATAAGGGGCCACCCATTTAGAACTGAGATGAGGAGAAATTGTGTCAGGGTCAATGAATCCTGGTTTTGGAAGGCAAAGCCATCACCAGCCTAAGTGGCTCGATGGAATCGCAGAGTCAGGCTGCCCAGAGGATGCTTGGGCAGAGAATGCTGAAAGGGTTAAACATCCTTCAGCAGTAAATTGCCTGCAATTATTTATTATTTAATTTCCTTCCTTACAGGAACAGAAACACTTTTGATCCTGAAATTTGTGACTTTCAGTTTGCTTGTTTCTTTATTAATTGTCAGGCTGTGAGCATTAATGATATTGAAATGGTGTAGAGACCACGAGGGCGCAGTGGTTTCGTGCAGTCTCGACTAAAAACATTGCAATGTGATTTGTAACAATG
The DNA here is from genome assembly GCF_044704955.1 of Pristiophorus japonicus. Lineage (NCBI taxonomy): Eukaryota > Metazoa > Chordata > Chondrichthyes > Pristiophoridae > Pristiophorus > Pristiophorus japonicus. The sequence continues at coordinate 17,044,022 of NC_091982.1, forward strand.
CGAGCCTATAATACATTATGTACTCTAAGCTATAATCACAGGGAGGTCTCACTGCCTCCCCTCTATTTAAGAATGTTTAAGAAGTTACAGCATTTCCTTTTCTGAAAGTCTGCCTTTAAAAAAGTTATCTGTTCTGCTTGTTTTTGCTCCACCCACTTTTCTGTGCAGAGAGCTCAAAGCTGTTTACAGTGTCAGCTGTGGCTCAGTGTGTAGCACTCTCGACTCTGAGACAGAAGGTAGTGCGGACTTGAGCGCAAAAAAATCTAGGCTGACACTGCAGGGCAGGTTAAAGGGAGCACTGGGCTGTCAGAGGTGTCGTCTTTCGAATGAGAGCTTGGTCTCCAGTCGTCTTGGTTAACCCTTGCCACTGGATCAAGACCTAGCTCTGTCAAGCCCGTGTGGTGGCTGGTGTGCAACGACCACCCCATGTTAAAGGAATCCACGCACAGGTATCTTGCACCCTTCAATATGTAGTTCGGGACCTAGAATGTCACGTCCCTCATTGAAACACATGTGAACTCATCCCTTTTTGGTGTGGAAGTGGGTCATCTTCGATATGAGGGACTGCCTAATACTACTATACTCCTGCTCCTATTTCTTATGTTCTTATATAAATACAAGCCTTTCTTTCTTATGGAAAAGGAGGATCTGGATGGAGATAATGATTCGCAGGAGAATGAGGACAGTCTAGAAAATCATCCAATGCTTGGTTCAAGAAATGTCAGAAGTGCACTGATAAGGGACATAATTCCCAGAGAGAAAGGGATCCTCAGTAAATTCATAGAGACACCCAGAACCCTATATCTGTTATCGCCACCACCTCCCCACAACATTGCAATCTCCAACTTACATTTTTACAACTTCACAAGAATGCAGACAGAGAGAGGCACTGCAATGCTGGGTGTGGTTGTGTCAGATCTAATGATGAATGAGTAGACCAATTGCACCAGGTGGGCTTGGGTTTACACCCCTCTGATTTATGAAACTAGGGACAGTACCGGGGGAATTGCGGAGGGAATAGTTTTGCAGTTAGCTGACTCAGCCAAAGAGAGCTACAATTGGCCTCAGCACACTGAGCGAGGGATGGGAAATTTAGGCAGAGCTCCTCCTCCAAATCATTGTCCAGTCATGCTGGAAAGGCATGTATGTGGATGTTGGGCGAGGACAGCATTGGGCTGGGCTGTAATGCCCATCACAGTCAAATAGCCTCCCGATACCCACTGTCTGGGCTCAGGTACCAGTGGGTCACGGATGCCCATGAGTCAGCACCTTCAGGAAAAACAACAACTTGTATTTATATAGCACCTTTAACGTAGTGAAACATCCCAAGGCTCCTCACTTTGAGCATTATGAGATAAAAAAATTTGAAACCAAGTAGAATTTAGCGCAGGTAACCAAAAGCGTCTTGAAGGCGGAAAGAGAGGTAGAGAGGCGGAGAGGTTTAGGCAGGGAGTTCCAGAGCTTGGGGTCTAGACGATAAAAAGTATAAAAGCAGAGAAGTCTTGCTACAACTATACAGGGTATTGGTGAGGCCACACCTAGAATATTGCGTACAGTTTTGGTCTCCGTATTTAAGGAAGGATATACTTGCATTGGAGGCTGTTCAGAGAAGGTTCACCAGGTTGATCCTGGAAATGCAGGGGGTTGACTTATGAAGCTAGGTTGAGTAGGTTTGGCCTATACTCCATTGGAGTTCAGAAGGATGAGAGGTGATCTTATCGAAACATATAAGATAATGAGGGGGCTCGACAAGGTGGATGCAGAGACAGTATTTCCACTCATAGGGGAAACTAAAACTAGGGGCATAGTTTCAGAATAAAGGGCCGCCCATTTAAAACTGAGATGAGGAAGAATTTCTTCTCTCAGGGGGTTGTAAATCTGTGGAATTCTCTGCCCCAAAAGGCTGTGGAGGCTGGGTCATTGAATATATTTAAGGCGGAGAGAGACAGATTTTTGAGCGAAAAGGGAGTAAAGGATTATGGGGAGCGGGCAGGGAGGTGGAGCTGAGTCCATGATCAGATCAGCCATGATCTTACTAAATGGCGGAGCAGGCTCGAGGGGCCAGGTGGCCTACTCCTGCTCCTATTTCTTATGTAAGGCACTGCCGCCAATGGTTGAGCGATTATAATCAGGGATGCTCAAGACTGCAGAAGTAGAGGAGTGCAGACATGGGGCGGGGCTGTGGGGCTGGAGGAGATTACAGAGATAGGGAGGGGTGAGGCCATGGAGGGATTTGAAAATAAGGATGAGAATTTTGAAATCGAGGCCAATGTAGGTCAGCGAGCACAGGGGTGATGGGTGAGCGGGTCTTGGTGCGAGTTAGGACACGGGCAGCCTAGTTTTGGATGACTTCTAGTTTATGTAGGGTAGAATGTGGGAGGCCAGCCAAGAGTAAAGAAGAAAATCGGAAGGAAAAACAAACATCCATTCCTGGGAAATTAGGGAGCATTTCTGCCCAGGAACCGGTTACCAGAAATATCAAAACTCAGCTTCTGCTCTTTTTAACATTAACTAAGAATAAAGTTTTATTTTATCTTCTGTTCTCCTGTCTAAGCTCCTCCCCCACGAAGGAAGCTGTCAGCTCGGCTCCTGCCAGTTGTCTATCTCCAGAATCACTTGAGGGATCGCACCATGTGTTGTGTGACCTTCTTTGGGCAATACCCAATCCGACCCCCTGCTCCTGAGCGCTGGGGAATTTCTCAACCTCCTTATCTCGCTTTATTTCCAAGCCGGCAGAAGATTAATCTGGAATATCCCGATCCCGCATCTATTTAAATTTCAGGGAACCGGATCTTGCCTGGTGTTCGTGGAGACCGCACTGGAAGTGAAAGTGACGCGATGGCTGAAGTGTGTTATAACCGAGGTTGCGGGCTGCTCTTCCAACCTCACAGCAACGGCGAGGGTAAGTCACAACCCTTGCACTTAACCAGAGTGTCTGTGTAATCCGCACAGCCCTGCTCGCTGCTATTGGCACCGGCGGGCTCGAGGTAATTTATTTTTGTTCCTGAATTTTGTCCATAACCTTCATTGTTTTGGAGGCCGTTCAGAAAGCTTGTTTAGGCAAGGCAGTTTATTTCTGTTCCAAGCTTGTTCTGCTGGTCGCCATGCGGGTGAAAAGACCGCCTTCTTCTCCCTCAAGGTACAGTCAAAGAGCCCATGTTCCACTTGTGTCCCTCTTCCCCCGATTCGGTGTTGATATTACTTACTACGGTTGGTATCTTTATCCTTGCTGCCCCTCCGAGGCTGACACTGCTTGTTTGAGTCACTAATGCTGCCCCAATGGCTCAGTACTAAAGGCATTACCCTATAATTGTACTGGCCCAAACCATAGAAATTTACAGCACAGGAAAACATTTGGCCCATCCCTTCAGTGTCCTTGGCTTAAAAGCAAATTTATTCCCACTGCCCTGCCCGTTCCCCACAATCCTGTATCTTCATCTGCTTCAAATGTTTAGCCATTTTCCCCATGAAAGATGTGATGCTCTCTACCTGAACTACTCCCTCTGGCAACACATTCCATGCTTTAACAGTTTTCTGGGTATATATATTTCTGCTAACCTCTTTCAACTCACTTAATGACAATTGAAATCCACAACCTTCTATCACTGACTCCTTATCATAGACTCCCCAACTAGAGGAAATAGTTATTAAATCTCCTTTTAGACTTCCCTGCTCCAGTTCTTTCTTCTAATTATAGTTTCTCATCCCTGGAACCATCTTGGCGATTTACACTGTGCACTCCTTATAATTTTTAATCTAACTAGTACCTTGTAGAAATGAATCACTACTCTGTTGTATTTTATGCCCCTGTTTATAAAACCCCAAATGTCACTGGCCCTTTTATGGCTTTATCTACATGCTCTTGCACTCTCTATTCATCTACACCCTTCAGTGCCTTTTCATTGCCTTTCATTCTCTGTTTTCCCCCAAAAATGCATTACCTCATACAATTCTGCATTAAATTGCACCTTCCACCTGCCTGCCCATTCCTCTTGAAGTCTCTAACAGACTTCCGCTCAGTTTGTCAACCCTCCCTCCCGCCCCCACTGTTGTGGCGTCATCAAATTTTGTTATCATACTTCCTATGCACTCATGATTCCTTTATACATGAAGTTCCTCCAGCCTTCCACAGGCAATTGAGGAATTCAGATTATTCAATCCCTTCTCCCGTCTGGCTAATGTCAACATTTCCACCTAAGGGCCATCCATTGAACCCACATTCAAAGAGAATGGACTAAGATTGTAAATGGTCACTTGACTGGCTGGAAACCAGAGTGTATGATGTATCTAATGCTGGTCTTCCTGTCCACACTGTAATGCGGTATTACACTGCGACATTTTGCTTCCCCAGCATTTATTTGTTTAAATTGAGAAATCTATTTGAAGGGGGGGGCCAATGTCCATCGTGTAGGACACCACTGAGTTTAGAAAGAATAGGTGAGAAGATGCGGTCAGTCAAAAGTTGTGATTGGACAATGTTGGGACAGAGCCTGTAGATTATAGGAGGAAGGAAAAAACAGTGGGATGTAAAGAGTTCCAGGTGCTAGATGAGAATGAGTTAGCGTAGGATACAGGTTAATGCATCTTGATTTCATTACTGTACTGGCATGGGAGCGGCACAAATAATAACACCACACATCACTCCTAATGCTGGTCGGGATCTTGCACAATTTTTATCAGTTCTTCGCTTTTCACAGTTGTGCACTTTTACTTTTACTATGTTCTATAAGTTTTTGACTCTTTTCTTCAACAGATGCTTGCTGTTACCATCCAGGGGTTCCTATCTTCCATGATGCACTCAAGGTAGGTTCAAAAGCACAAACTATTTCCAGATATAATTAAATCCTGCTAAACACAATGGCCTAGAAATTGGATTGCGTGCGAAATGGATGCAATCTGGGTGCAGCGCACGGTGTACGCGTTTAAAGAGGCCAGCAGTAGGACCGTGATAAATTGGTCTGCCGGCCTCATTATTTATTATTGCAGGCTCCAAAGGCAGCTTGCCGGTCGCGGGAGGTTAGCAAGATCAGCTGGCGACCTAAGGTGAGTCTGAGGGAGGGGGCGGGGGGATGGCCTGTTCCTCCTGGCTCCACATTCAGGTAGGTATTGTTTTCAAAACTTAGCCTTTTGGTGGTGGTCTCTAATGGCCCCTTTAATAATCACTGGTTAGGCCACTCTACTGGTGGTAGTGTCCAACAGGGAAAGAGTTTGGGCCACCAGCAGTGGACAATAAATGCCAGCTTCACCCGCATCCCAAAACCAAATATAAAAAATACTTCTAACTCATCAAGAGGTAGGTGGTACAGTCTGCATGACAAAACTGCCCATAATTTAGGACACATTGCCTCAATCACAGCCCAAAGAATATTTGGTTTAATAAATGGAAATCTTATATTGAGCAATAGAAGACATTGTTGATTCTGGAGATGAGGGGGTTGACTTATGAAGATAGGTTGAGTAGGTTGGGCCAATACACATTGGAGTTCAGAAGAATGAGAGGTGATCTTATCGAAACATATAAGATAATGAGAGGGTCGACAAGGTGGCTGCAGAGAGGATATTTTCACTCATAGGGGAAACTAAAACTAGGGGACATAGTTTCAGAATAAAGGGCCGCTCATTTAAAACTGAGATGAGGAGGAATTTCTTCTCAGAGGGTTGTAGATCTATGGAATTCTCTGTCCCAGAGAGCTGTGGAGGCTGGGTCATTGAATATATTTAAGGCAGAGATAGACAGATTTTTGAGCGATAAGGGAGTAAAGGGTTATGGGGAGCGGGCAGGGAAGCAGAGCTGAGTCCATGATCAGTTCAGCCATGATCTTATTAAATGGCGGAGCAGACTCGAGGGGCCAGGTGGCCTGCTCCTATTTCTTATGTTCTTATGTTAAATAGTTTCATGTTAAAGACACAATAGGGAAGGATTTCTACTATGAGCTGAGTGTAGCAAGCACATAAACATATTTATAAACCAGGTTACAATTTAAAATAAATAGGTTGATGTGTCTGCTATCTTATCAAGGGGCATTTGATATGAGTGTGTTAAACGATTGTGCAATAACATTGTTCACAGTCATTTCCAGGCTAAAATGTGGAAAGGCCATGTGTTACATTAGATATAATTAATTCTGAAGTACTTTCCAAATATTTTCATATGTTCAACTTTGTTACAGTGTAATTTTTCTCCATTTTATACCTCCTTTCCTGAAGTAGCTGGTTCAGTAACTAACGTGCACTTATATAGAACTTTCAAGGTAGCAATATAATCACAAATGGGGGAGAAACAGGAATAGAGCAAGAATTAGGAGATGAGACTGAAGATGTGCTCAAAGGTTTTGAGAAGGTTATGGAAGGCAGTTTAGGAAGAGAATGTTAGAGTGCTGCACTGTGGTGACTGAAGGCTGTACCACTGGTGATGGAGCAGGAGTAAGGGAGAATGCACAGTAGGCCAGTGGGTGCAAATTGGGATGTTGGGCAGAACTTGGGAGAACATGATTGTAGAAATTGAGAATGAAGTTATGAGTATAAGGTATGGACATAGGGGGCCATACAATAAAGGTGGAAATCGGAGATCTTGCTGATGAATAGAATGCGGCGTTTGAAGCACAGTTCAGGGTCAAACAGGAAACCAAGGCTGCACATGTTGTGTTCAGACTGAGTGTGCAGCTGGGTGGGGAATGTAACTGGAGGGTAGAGAGTGCAATTTCTGAACAGAGCCAAATCTGATGCTTTCAATTATGCCGGTTAAGCCTGAGAAAGTTCTAGATCATCCATGATTTATGTCAGCGAGGAGGTTGAAGAAATGAGGCCCCAGTGAGAGAGAAGTGGGAGGAATGTCTGAGGTGGTTGGGGAGTACTGTGGGAGGGCAAGTGACCGATGCAGTGGTCGATGTGGCAGAGAATGCCTAGCTTGGAGTAGAAGAAACCACCAGCTCCTCCAAGAGGGATCCAAGTCTACGATAGTGGCAGGAATGGAGATCAATGGGGAAGTAGATTAAAGTGAGGTGGACTGAGAGGAGCACATTGCAGAAGTGAGGAACATGGGTGGCAGAGACTAGAGGAGCAATGGAACAAAAACCTGAGCTGAAGAGGAAGTAGAGCAGGACTGGGAGATGGCCAACAGGGAAGGAAAGACTGAGGCATCAGCTAGTATACATAGGTGTGAATTTATGTATAAAGCGTTGAAAAATTTACACATTTGCAACTAATTCCTTTAAGTGGATACCTGTGAATTGCAGTCAGAATTTGGAATTTGGACCTACCCAGTGTTCGAGAGTCTGGGACCTGTATTGTGATCAGAGAACAGAGCCTGTCTAATGATCAAGTAGAATCAGCATGGTTTTATGAAAGGGAAATCATGTTTTTCAAATTTGCTGGAGTTCCTTGAGGATATAACAAGCAGGGTGGATAAGGAGGAACCAGTGGATGTAATGTATTTGGATTTCCAGAAGGCATTTGATAAGGTGCCACATAAAAGGTTACTGCACAAGATAAAAGTTCACGGGATTGGGGGTAATATATTTGTATGGATAGAGGATTGGCTAACAGAGAGTTGCGATAAATGGGTCATTTTCCGGACAGCAAATAGTAACTAGTGGGGTGCCGCAGGGATCGGTGCTGGGTCTTCCACTATTTACAGTCTATATTAATGACTTGGATGAAGGGACCAAGTGTAATGTAGCCATGTTTGCTGATGATACAAAGATGGGTGGAAAAGCAATTGTGAGGAGGACACAAAAAATCTGCAAAGGGATACAGAAAGACTAAGTGAGTGGGCAAACATTTGGCCGATGGAGTATAATGTGGGAAAATGTGAGGTTATCCACTTTGGCAGAAAAAATAAAAAAGCAAATTATAATTTAAATGGAGAAAAATTGCAAAGTGCTGCAGTACAGAGGGACCTTGGGGTCCTTGTGCATGAAACACAAAAAGTTAGTATGCAGGTACAGCAAGTAATCATGGAATGTTGGCCTTTATTGTAAGGGGGATAGAGTATAAAAGCAGCGAAGATCCTGCTACAACTGTACAGGATATTGATGAGACCACACCTAGAATACTGCGTACAGTTTTGGTCTCCGTATTTAAGGAAGGATATACTTGCATTGGAGGCGGTTAAGAGAAGGTTCACTAGGTTGATTCTGGAGATGAGGGGATTGACTTATGAAGATAGGTTGAGTAGGCTGTGCCTATACTCATTGAAGTTCAGAAGAATGAGAGGTGATCTTATTGAGACATATAAGATAATGAGGGGGCTCGACAAGGTGAATGCAGAGAGGATATTTCCACTAGTAGGGGAAACTAAAACTAGGGGACATAGTCTCAGAATAAGGGGCCGCCCATTTAAAACTAAGATAAGGAGGGATTTCTTCTCAGAGGGTTGTAAATCTATGGAATTCCCGACCCCAGAAAGCTGTGGAGGTTGGGTCATTGAATATATTTAAGGCGGAGATAAACAGATTTTTGAGCGATAAGGGAATAAAGGGTATGGGGAGCGGGCAGGGAAGTGGAGCTGAGTCCATGATCAGATCAGCCATGATCGTATTAAATGATGGAGCAGGCTCGAGGGGCCAGGTGGCCTAATCCTGCTCCTATTTCTTATGTTCTTAAACAGACCGGACAGAATCATGTTGGAGTACAGTTCCATGGGCACTGGCAGCTTTTCGGTTCCTCATTCAAGTGTCTTTGCGTGAGCTTCCACAGTGAGTGTTGCAGGCTAGACAACTGTTTGGGCATCACAGTGGAGCCCAATTATATCCTCATCTGGCATCCACACATGCACTTCCCTGCAAGGATCACGTGATAGTTAATCATGCATAACTTCTCCTTCTTAGTCTCCTGAGGCCAATTGTAGTGTCCCTACCAGGAACCTTAATGGTCTGTATGGCTCTCTGCCGCTGAACTATAAGGGAGCCATGAGCTAAGAATATTGCTCAATTCCATTTAATTCTGTGCAATGTATGTGTGATTTTGAACATGAAACTCCTCATCCCTTTTTGTCTGGTTCAAACATGGCACTGTGATTATCTTTCTGTAATATGGCCAATTTTGCCTCTTGGTGTGACTTAGTGGCCTAAGTTTCTTTATTCACACTCCCAGTTATTGTTCCCATCTTTAGCCCCTCATGCCATGCCTCATTCCTAGTATCTCTGTTGAGCCAGCCCCTGGGGATGAAAGTGACTGACATTCTGACATGTCACTCCAGGCAAACACTTGTGGGCCACATAGCTTCACCTTCTGTGTAACTCAGTGGGTGAGACAGAGGGTGGAAGTTTGCAATTATGAAGCTATGCCCCACTACTCTGAGTTAAAACACAAGCCCTGAATAGGAAGGGGTAAATTGAGCCCAATGAAAAGTGGCAGTGATAAACTCTAACAGGTGGTGCTAAACTCAGCCGTCCAGTTGTTCCTGGGACTGAAATCAGAGAATGTTCCTTGCGAGCTGAAGAAGAATAATGTAACCACGATGAGCTCCCTACTATATGTTTCCAGTGATCCATACTTCTGGCTTTATAGAAACCTGGTACTACATCTTATTTATATTAAGTCACACATTTCCTAATTTAAATATAAAAATAGTACAATCACACAATTAATTTTTTCACCAGAGCTTTCCCACCTCTTCTCCTGAAGCTAATGGAGTATGGTCCACGGGTCCTAGCCACCTCCAAAGTGATCATTCTCCACATGGGAACCTAAACAGTGAGTGTTGACAGGATATTTTACCACGGGGCATCGGAAACAATCTGCTCCTGTTCTCATCTAATGTCTGCACACTTTCCAGCAGAGGTCACTGGATAGTGATCAGGAATTACGCAGAATTACAGTATTTAGACATTAGGACATGGAAACCGGCCCTTTGTCCCAAAAAGTCCATGTTGGTGTTCATTCTCCACATGACCAGTCGCCTCGATCCCTGGCAGAAAAAGAGTTAGGACTCTTGCAGTAGTGTGTGCAGCTGAAGTACATCCATCTCAGGACTCGACCGTTACGAGATGTCCCAAGAGGGTCACATTGACACATAGCAGGCAGTAATCTCACACATTGCCACCACTCTGGTAACACCAAGGGAGAGCACTAATTTAGGGTTAAATATTCATACGGAGGTGTCATCTTTTGATGAGACGTTAAACCGAGGTCCCGTCTGCCCTCTCAGGTAGACGTTAAAGATCCCTTGCCACTTTTCGAAGAAGAACAGGTGATTTTCCCCTGGTGTCTTGGGCAACATTTATCTCTCAGCCAACATCACTAAAACCACTTAATTGGTCATTTATCTCATTGCTGTTTGTCGGACCCTACTGTCTGAAAATTAGCTGCCATGTTTCCCTACATCACAATAGTGACTACATTTCAAAAAGTACTTCGTTTGCTGTGAAGCGCTTTGAGACTTCAGGAGGTTGTGAAAGCAAGTTCTTTCTTTCTTCTATCAAGTAGGAAACATGGTAGTAAGAAGGAATAGGAAAAGTAAATACCTGGAGAGAGTCTCCCACTTACTTTCTATCATTACCACCTCATTTATGTTCAGTAGTAGTCATGTCTGAATGTGTGGCCTCCCTGCAGCATTTCTCCCTGCCAGCATGGCAGGAATTCAGGAACCCAGTACCTGGGCTGATGGTGCTGCTGTTGGGTCCTTCTGGCTGTTGCCCAAAAACAACAGCCATCAGACCTGCAGGCCTGATGCTTGTCAAACTGGGCGGGTGAGAAAAAAAGTAGAATGACTATAATGGTTTTCTGTTTCATTAGGGATGGTCATGCTGCAAAAAAAAGACAATTGACTTTTCAGAATTTCTGGCAATCCCGGTAAGTAGACGTTACTGTTCTCATTAATAGGGAATCTCCGGTAAAGTCAGATCGTCATGTTAGTTAATATTTTTAGAATGAATGGGGCCAATTTTCTTCCCCTATACCTCTGAGTGCAAGTGGTCTCTGCCCAATGGGAGCTGAACCCACCCATAGAATGTCCCTTGTGTAGGGTTTGCACCCAATGATTGGGATTGGGGGCAGGGCAAACTGTCCTGCTGCTGCAGGCCTGAGAAGGTTGCAGCAGCAGTAATGGCTGTCGGCTTTTCATCCAAAAACATCGAAGAAAAGGCCAGCAGCTGTGATGTTTGTCCCACTGGCCACGTAGAACAAGCATCGGGACTGCAAGCCTTTTTGGTGTCTCCAGACATTTGCTACTTGCCCCTTCTCATATCCTTCAAATTTTAGGGGGCCTGGTTGTTGTGAGTGGAGCTACTTTTGGTCCTCTGTCAAGCAAAACCCCAGGAAAATCAGGCTGCAGTTCTGGCGATATCATTCGTGTCTCATTAACCATCACATTTACATACTTGTGCGACTCCGGGTGCAGGCGCTCCTCTCCACCCTCAGGGTATCCCAGCTGAACCTTCCTTATACGGATCTCACACAGCATCCACAAACACACATTCAAGCAGGAGTCACAGGAATATGAATGAGCAAGAGTAGGAACCCTAGCTGAATTATCTTTTTCCCCTATCACTAGTCCAAGTGCTCAGGCCAATTAAACTGCTTGCACTATACTGGCTGAGATCAGCTAACTCAACACAGACCAGGGCCAAACCAGGCACCTTTCTGGTCTGCATAACTCAGTACCACTTTGGGTAGCGCCATCAGGAAGCGCTCCCATTTAGAGTTTGTTTCCATGGATTTTATTTTTGCTCTACCTTTCAGTCTCTTTGTGGTGCATATGACAGAACAAAATCTGTATTTCAGAAATTAAAAATCTCTACATCTCAGGGAAAATTCCCTGAATGGTTGCACCTGGAGCATTGGTTGGGCAAGCGAGTGAACAGGTCTTAAGGCCCTCTTCTCACCCCATTCGTTGAGAGTGGCATTTTGCACCCAAATCCTGGTTTCTGCATAAATGGCTAGCATGTGTTTCATGCAATGTCCTCATTAAGTCCCTCAAAATGATTTAAATCCATACATTAGTGCCAGCTGGCCCTATTTCAACATTTTCACCAGGAGTGCATCAGCCTCAACAAGTACCTATTTTAAATGGGCACTAGAGATAAGGACCAGTCAGCCATTTGCGGAATGCAACCCTAAAGGTAAGCCCCATTAGTATTTTCACAAATTAATTTTCTTGCATTAATCAGTTGATTATCAGATTTACCCTCTGTAAACTAGAGGTGATCCAAAACTCGGCTGCCTGTATCCTAACCCGCACCAAGTCCCGCTCACCCATCACCCCTGCTCGCTGACTTGCACTGGCTCCTGGTTAAGCAACGCCTCAATTTCAAAATTCTCATCCTTGTTTACCAATCCCTCCATGGCCCTCGCCCCTCCCTATCTCTGTAATCTCCTCCAGCCCCACAACCCCCTGAGATGTCTGCGCTCCTCTAATTCTGCCCTCTTGAGCATAATCGCCTGATTATAATCGCCATGCCTTCTGTTGCCTCGGCCCCAACTCTGGAATTCCCTGCCTAAACCTCTCCGCCTCTCTTTCCTCCTTCAAGACGCTCCTTAAAACCTACCTCTTTGACCAAACTTTTGGTCACCTGCCCTAATTTCTCCTTATGTGGCTCGGTGACAAATTTTTTGTCCCATAATATTCCTGTGAAGCGCCTTGGGATGTTTCACTACATTAAAGGCGCTATATATATATATATATACAAGTTGTTGTTGATGTTGCATATTTTCCATTGTGTGGGATATGGTTTTGGCCTACTTATGCATTTGTCCCAGTTTTTTTTGTGGGCGAGGGTTGTTACATTTTGAATCTGTGGCCTGCTCACAGCTGCAGTTTATATTGCTGCAACCCCATTCAGAAGACTGGCATCCTGCTGGGTATATCTCCTTTTGCTTGTTTTGGATGAAGGTCTGAGGAGGGTGATCTGTTCACTCCTGCTGACAAAGAAGGATGTGAGGCAGACTCCCCACACCCACCCTACAGAACCAAGACACAGCTACCTAAGTATGTTTGACCTGAGTATATATACCCCTGGAACCTTTTAATTTTTGACCAGCAGAAAATAAATGTAAAATGTATCTCTCAAATCAAACAAGGCTTTAAATCAAGGATGCCTGCCGTGTCAATCTAATAAATGCTAGGCCAAATGCATTTGTCATCAGACTATAAATTTTATTAGCTTTAGTGGAGCATCCATGGAGCAAAGCCAGCAATTATCAAATAATAATAATCCAAATGATTTTGGAGTCAGTCACTGAACATATAAACGCTAACTGCTGCCATCACAGCTAGTTTGTCTCCTAGAATGAATACTGTGGCTGAATGAAATGCACAAATCCCAGCCTGGGTGATTTCTGTAAATTAATCTGATTCTAATCCCATAAGTACCATAACAAAAATAAACCATGGATAAAAAATAATATTTTGTCACATACACTGCGTGGGAGCTCTGCCAGTTCCAGAATCCCTATGAAGAATCTATCCTTATATATTTTACATGATAGTTTAACTAGGCCAATGCCTTGAATTTATTTTAATGAATTTCCAGTACAGTACTTCCCAAGGGATAGCTAATGTTGCTGAAACCTGATATGCAAAGTTAGGTCATCTGGTTTGATGCCTCAGTAATGCTTTGCTAACCAAATCATCTATCTTTTCTGAACAATGGGCGTTTCATTTTTATCAGCCAGGTGCCAAGGACTTTGTGCTAATAGATTAAAGAAATGGTTTATGATTGCTTTCCCATCAGGGATCCTCCTGCTAGGATAGGCAAGCCTGTTCTCTGTACTGTATTGAATCTTTGAGATCTATTTTGGTCGACAATTTTGATTAATTGTGAATGTACATTCTTTTTGTACTAACTTGACTTCAAAGAGAAGGAAGTTTTACAATTCAGATCAATAGTCTAGAGATTGCAAGTTAAGTGAAGTATTGTAATCCATTGAAATCTGCTTTTCTATGTTTAAGATTCTGCTTCATTTTACTTCTTACAATTTTTAATTTACTCCTTGGCCAAAAGACTAGCTTGTAGGCCCTGGATGAAGTACCAGATTGATGGATTTACTTGAGCATTCTTGCTGTGCCTCAGGGATGCACTAAAGGCCACCACTCCAACATAAAGCCTCCAGATCCTCTGAAACCCGAAGTGACGTGCAACAAGGATCCAACAGATAACTTGAAGCCACAGATTGGCATTGAGTACATCATCAAGGGACCCAAGTCAGCAGAGTCAATGAGGAGAGAAAGACCGAGGTACCATGGGTGTTCTGTTTGCACACAGTAATTGGCTTAAAGCACAGAGATAACCTAGCAAATGCCTGCTTGACTCTTGTATTCAAAAGCTAAAATGACAACAACAAGGAATAAAACAGTATTATGAATGGTCTGAGCATTGCCAAATTAACCCAAAAGATTGGGATTAATTGTTGGGCCCAACCTGGATATACTGATAGCTTTGGCTACTAATTTCACCATTGTTAATTTGACAAACATTTGCACTAAATTGGTAATCTCATTCAAAGATATCTATTTGGGAAACAGAATTGCCACATTGCTGCAAAAGGAAACATTTTTCTGAGATTAGTTAAGGCACCTTGTTGGGACAGTGCGGAAAGAGTATTCTCCTGCATCTAATTGGTGCTAGACCGGATTTTGGGAGTGCTTGATGGAGCAGGAGAGCGGTTTCTTCTGCATCTAACCCATGCTGTACCCAAACTGGGAGCATTTGATGAGAGACGGCGCGAGATGGGACAGCATTGGAAGCTTCATTCTCAATCTCGGAGCACCTGGTAAAACAACACAGAATGAGTTTGTTCTACTTCTAACCCAGGCTGCACCTGACCTGAGGGTGTTTGACAGGGCAGGGTTGAGGGAGATTTACTGTGCAGCTGATCTTTTCTCCACCTGATGTGAGTGTGCTGATGTTGACTTTGAATAGCACAGAGTCACCTGTTAAAATAGTAGATCTGAAAACTCGGCCTTGTTAATTGTTTTCTTTTATTCTGATAGTTCTGATGAACCGATGGTAAAACTGCCTCAGAAAGTCTCTAAGTCGCTGCAAGAGTCCCTGAAGAAGCTCAGTGAGTCAACTCACGGAACAGCCACAAAGATAGGTAAATACTATAGGAACCAGTAAGTAGACTCTAAAGGCTGAATGTTAACTCCCAAAAACGGGTGTGTGGTGGTCGGGCTAGAGGTTAAAATGCAAAAAATTTGAAACAGGAACCCAGCCCGCCTCGAACCTGCTCACTTCTGGTTTTAATGGAGGAGCGACGAGGGGCAGGCGACCAGTCCACTCGCCGGAGGTGGGTTGGTCATTTAAATATTATAATGAGGTTGTGTGCCTTCATTTTAACAGTCATTCTATTTTTAACTCGTGTCGGCCAGCTTTCCCAGGTGAAAGGAAGCGAGAAGAGCTGAATCCATGTCTAAGTGCCTTTACAGCACGGCATAAGGGTCAGGAGCAACAGGAGTGTTTCCTCCAGGCCCAACAAGCTATCCAGTAGACCCCACTAACTGCCATGATCTGTCTGCTCCCTCCTCCATCATAGGATCCCCCCACACCCCTCCCCAACCACCATTGGACCCCTCCCCCGACCACCATCTGCCTCCCCTCTCCCCTCCCCTTCCCCCCCCCCCCCCTGTGATCAGACCCCTCAACCACCATCAGAATCCAAACCCCCCCCCCGCCACGATCATAACCCCCCCCCCCTCATCCATCGTGATTGGAACCACCCCCCTCAATCGGGATCCCTCCCCACGATCTCTCCCACACCTCCCCACTAAACCTACCTGTTCTCCTCAGCCGTGGCCTTGTGCTGTAGGCTTCCCCGCCCAACAGGCCTCCCGCCTGTCAATCAGGCTGCCTGTGGGTGGCAAACTGACAGAAAAAAAATTAAAAACTGCAGTACATTCGGGAAACCTGTTCTTTCAAGTTCCCCCACCTCAAAACAGTATCCCTGCACAGAACGCGCCTCCAGGCCTAAGAATCCATCCAGCCCTAAGAAACTTCATGTTGGAATCGCTAGCAAGGTCAGCATGTAATGTCCATCCTTAGTTGCCCTTGGGAAGGTGGTGTTGAGGCTTCTTCCTGAACTGCTGAAATCCATATGGTGAAGGTACTCCCACGGTGTGGATTTTGATCCAGCAACAATGATATGTCCAAGTCAGGGTGGTGAGTGACTTGGAGGGGAACTTGGGGGTTGATGATGATCCCATGCATCTGATACCCTTCCAGGTGGTGGAGGTTGCCGGTTTGGGAGCTGCTGTCAAACATTCTGGAGGCAACTTCTCCACAGGTCCAGTATAATGTCGTTCCTGTGGTGCTGGAGCAGGGGCAGAGATTTAGGAAAGGGTTGTATAAAGTTAAAGAAGTATTAATAGCATGGCTTGATTTTTCTTTCAGAGGAGGTAGAAAAAAGAACTCCGTGTTCCTTAAAGTAGGAGATCACCAGGTGGTGTAGGAGAGAATCCCATGATAGAATAATCATATGTGGACACTGGGCAGAGTAGGTTTGGTGATCAGGATGACATTTTCTTCCTTCAGAATTTGTTGTCTGTGGAGAGCTGTAGATCAGAGTTAAGGAGTCGAGATAGGAAGATGATGAATATTCTGAAATCTTGTTGGATTACGTTTGGACATCAAGAAGTACTTGATCAGAATTTTCCCTTGAGATTAAATGGATCCATGATGACCGTTGAGTTGTATGTATTTAGAAGGAATGAACCTGATGGGTCAAATGAGCCTTTCTCATTCCAGCCTCAGAATAAGGGGCCGCCCATTTAAAACTGAGATGAGGAGAAATTTCTTCTCTGAGGGTTGTAAATCTATGGAATTCTCTGCCCCAGAGAGCTGTGGAGACTGGGTCATTGAATATATTTAAGGTGGAGATAGACAGATTTTTGAGCGATAAGGGAGTAAAGGGTTATGGGGAGCAGGCAGGGAAGTGGAGCTGAGTCCATGATCAGATTAGCCATGATATTGAATAGCGCTGTAGGCTCAAGGGGACAAATGGCCTACTCCTGCTCCTATTTCTTATGCTCTTATGTTCATATGTAAACTGTAAACATATTACTAATTTTTGAATCAATGATAATGATCCATCAGTTCTTAATTATTAGATTGGCCGATGTTAGAGGTCCCTGGGAGGACTGTTTTAGCAGTAACTTATAGCTAGGTTATATCAGAGAATTACTGAAATAAAGCTGTGTTATCTTCTATTTCAGAGGAAGACGCCAGTGGTGGAGTTAAAGTGGGCACCGTATGTAAAAACGCTGGCTGTAAGAAGGTGGGTCTCACATTCTAACTCCCTTTTATTCAAGTTAAGGCTCTGTTTTACATTTTTTCTCCCCTTTCATCCAGACTTTGTCCCCACACTACTCTCCCCAGCTAAGACTGCAGGCAGGTGAACTGCTTCCCAGGTCTCTGCCGTACACTTCTGGAGGTGGTCCGGATGACAATTCTTTCTCCAATTGTTGCTCTTTCCTTGTGGCAAATTGCTTGGTATTTGCTTGGGCATGAATCGATGACCTGCCAGTCCATGGGGCATTACCTCATGCCACCTTCTGATCTGTCAATCAAACCTGTATCCCAACATGGCTTTGCTGATGAGGACAGAGTGAGTTGGGAGGAATGGAGGGAGGTTGTATGTGGAGGAAGCATCATTATCAAGCCAATCCTGTCCTTGCCACCAGGATTCCCAGTAGAAGGTTTTCCCAATTATGACACTACTTATTGTTGCATTGGCTGAGGTCAGTTAACTCGGCATGGATGGAATGGAACCTGGGACTTTCCTGGTTTGGATGCTTCCATGTCACATCAGATGGTGCATCAAGAAGCAGTTGAGGATGCTGTCTTGCTATATTCATCTTTCAGATAATTTGTGCTTTTATGCTGCATTTTTCTTCTTTATTTAATTATTTTTCTTCTTTCATTTGGGCCTCAACCAACCATGCACCATTCATCGAGTACAAGGGTGGGCAATGCTGGCCAGTTCCAGCTGTCAGCAATGGACAAGTATGTTAAGGGTCCCTTAATATTTTGATTTCCCTCCCTCCTCAATTATAGGCCTGACATAAGATTTAAGAACTTGCAGTATACAGAACCCTGTCCCTCATCTCATGCACAGCCAATAACAGCAACAATTTCATTTATATAGCGTTGTTATCATAGTAAAAGATCCCAAGGCACATCACAACAGCATTATTGAACAAAGTTTAACACCAAGTCATATAACGAGATGTTAGGACTGGTAACCAAAAGCTTGGTCGAAGAGGTAGATTTTAAGGAGCGTTTTAAAGGAAGAGAGAAAGAGGTGGCGATGTGGAGAAGTTTAAGGAGGGAATTCCAGAGCTTAGGGTCTACCCATCAAGGATCATCATTGAAATAATAACACAAGGGACGACCCAGGACATTTCCTTAACTTTGTGATGTTCTTCCCTGTAGTTCTCCTGTTTCATTTTTCTCTGACAGACATTTCAAGGGCCAGACAGCGATCAGGAGACATGCAGCTTTCATCCTGGAATACCCATCTTCCACGAAGGGTGAGTTTTTAAAACAATAATATACAACTCCTCTGCCTAAGCCATTGACCCTTACTGGGTTACATTTCCATGGGCATTTCAGTCCTCCAATATCTTGCCTGAATGGCTATTCTTGATATGTAAGACAGTGAATGTCATCAGATTATTTGACTGTAGAAAGCATCATGGCCATGTCTGATCCCATTCTTCCCCCAATATCCACACACTCATTTTTCAGCAGAGGTCGATGGATAGCAATTCTCCCCAACCCAGGGACATGTATTGGACGCCGATGGTAGTGCCCATCTGCTGTCTCAACTGAGATTGATTGGGGTTAGAGCTTGGGATCTTGCTGATCCATGCGGATTGCTACCATGTGGTGTAATTACCAACTGAGCTATTGGGAGCTCCCTTCGCTGCAATGACCATCCCTCCAATAAACTCCCATTTGTATATATTTTGCAGATATGTCCGTGTCTGACAGAAACAAGATTCCAAAATATAATATTGAAAACTACCATTGAAAACAAAGCATGGACAAATATAGACGAAAGGGTAAATTCATCTCCCAGCATTCAGTTGCACCGGAAGGTAGTACGGGCTGGGGGATTAGGACCACAACACTCACTTGGGGTGCAACTCAATGCCGGGGAATGGTATCACCGTGTTTACCTATAAATCTCAGCACTTAAAATGGCCACTACAGGTGTCATGGTAGCGCAGTGTTTTTGACTTTAGCTACTTTGTGCCACAGAGCACCGGGAGATGACAACTTATTCATGTTAGCCGTGCGTTATGGAAGGTGATGACCTGGGCAACTGCTTCTTAATAGGGATGGAGCAAGGGAATATTGAAGAGAGTTACTGTAAGGACAGAAGGATGAATATTTTGGAGAGTCACTGCAGGGAGAGAAGGAAGGAATACTGGAGAGAGAGTGGCTGAGAGGAGGAGCGTCAGAGGGAGAATCTTTGCAAGGAGGGTGTATCTGGGAGAGTGTCACTGCAGGCAGGGAGGGGGGAAGATTGCAAATACTGACTGCAAGGAGAGAGAGAGAAAACATCACAGACAGTCACTGCAGCAATGGAGGTAGAGAACATCGAATGAGGGTCACTGTGGGGAGGGAAAGACACTGCCAGCTATCCTCACAGACCTTCTATCAGTTGGTTATAGAACAGCATTGTAATTGGGGATGGAATGTGGCAGAAAATGGCAGAAGAGAAAATGAAAGAGAATTTATATTTTTGAATTGCTCAGTTAATGCTTTATGGAAAGCAAACTTAGAAGAAGCTTCAGCCCTTCGGAAAAATATTGTGGTGACTTTAAGGCCACTGCGTCCTCAAAATCTTCCAATAGTTGGATGAATAACTGCTTAGGAATGAGATTGAGAGACAATGATGATCAATAGAAATTTATAAGGTATCAACTGTTCAATATGATGCAGGATGTGATGTTAGAGATTTTGCAGTTTTCCTTGAGTGACCGTTTGAGGGCAGGGAATAACTTTGCTGAACCGTTTTTCTCAGGAGATGAAATGGTCAGCTAGACACTGTGGAACTGAGAGGTTTGGGCTGGATGGACCAAATAGCATTTCTCTTTCTATGTTTTTATTTTCTAATAGAATGAAATATTGGAGCTGCTGTAAGATAAAGACCACTGACTTTGAAGAGTTCATTGAACAGCCTGGCTGCATCAAGGGAAAGCATCTCTGGACCAAGAAAGAAGCGGTAAGCGCCATGGGGAATTCTATCTGGTCTGTTGCGATAAAAGCAGCCAGTTCTGGATGAAACAATTCCCGGTTTGGTACAACTAGAGCTGCAGGTTGAATCCAGTCGGCCCACTGTAATCTATTACAGGTTCGACCTCCAAAATCCGGAGTTCCGGAATCCAGAATGTTCCGGAATCCGGACACTGAGCCAATCCGTGGCGGGGTCGTCTGGAAACCAGAAAGTGTTCCTATATCCGGACCACCCCCCCTCCCCCCCCCCCCCCCCCCAGCCTCGGTGAACTGACTTCGCCACAACCCGACTTTGCCCCGGCCCCCCTCCCTCCCCTTTACCTCGGCTGCCCAACCCTACCTACCTCGGGCCAGACAAGGAACCCCTCCTCGGCGGCGGGGCCCACCCAAACATTTCCTCGGCGGTGGGCCCACACCCGATCAGATCCTCGGCGGTGGGCCCACCCGATCAGATCCTCGGCGGCGGGGCCCCGCCCAAACATTTCCTCGGCGGGGCCCCGCCCAAACATTTCCTCGGCGGTGGGGCCCACCCGATCAGGTCCTCGGCGGTGGGGCCCACCCGATCAGATCCTCGACGGTGGGGCCCACCCGATCAGATCCTCGGCGGTGGGGCCCACCCGATCAGATCCTCGGCGGTGGGGCCCACCCGATCAGATCCTCGACGGTGGGGCCCACCCGATCAGATCCTCGGCGGTGGGGCCCACCCGATCAGATCCTCGGCGGTGGGGCCCACCCGATCAGATCCTCGACGGTGGGGCCCACCCGATCAGATCCTCAGCGGTGGGCCCACCCGATCAGATCCTCGGCGGTGGGGCCCACCCGATCAGATCCTCGGCGGTGGGCCCACCCGATCAGATCCTCGGCGGTGGGCCCACCCGATCAGATCCTCGGCGGTGGGCCCACCCGATCAGATCCTCGGCGGTGGGGCCCACCCGATCAGATCCTCGGCGGTGGGCCCACCCGATCAGATCCTCGGCGGTGGGCCCACCCGATCAGATCCTCGGCGGTGGGCCCACCCGATCAGATCCTCGGCGGTGGGCCCACCCGATCAGGTCCTCGGCGGTGGGCCCACCCGATCAGGTCCTCGGCGGTGGGCCCACCCGATCAGATCCTCGGCGGTGGGCCCACCCGATCAGGTCCTCGGCGGTGGGCCACACCCGATCAGATCCTCGGCGGCGGGGCCCCGCCCAAACATTTCCTCGGCGGTGGGCCACACCTGATCAGGTCCTCGGCGGCGGGGCCCCGCCCAAACATTTCCTCGCCGGTGGGCCCACCTGATCAGGTCCTCGGCGGTGGGGCCCACCTGATCAGGTCCTCGGCGGTGGGGCCCACCCGATCAGGTCCTCGGCGGTGGGGCCCACCTGATCAGGTCCTCGGCGGCGGGGCCCACCCGATCAGGTCCTCAGCGGCGGAACCAACTGATCACTGAGCCGATAGGAAGCCATCTGTGTTATTTCAACTGGCATGGCGTATTGGCATGTCTAATGTGCTGTTGGTACGGGATGTGGGTTTGTGCACATGGTAGCCTTTCCCCGCCCTCTCCATACCGAATAGCATCATCTGAAATTCAACACACACGAGGAATTGTAACCTATCACACTGGTGCAACTTGGTATGGCACTTACATCCATTCTGTCCACTCTCTCCCCGGTTTCTATGTGTATTTTATAAACCACTAACACAACTGACGTAATCGGATTTTAGAATGCAAATTTTACTAACAGAATCAATATCCAAGTTGTGAGATGTTCAACTCACAACTGAATCATGAATCATTCAGTATAAAGAGAACTATACCTGTATTGCCATAGCTGTGTGATGGTTATTTTACTGTGGTTCCAAGCATGTAGGACAGCCGTTACCTTGAGTCGGAAACTGAACTGGCAGTTGATGTAAAAGAGCATTTTTCACCCACTGGTACTTACCATGCCCCATCTTCCTGTTACAGGATAAAAAACTGGTTGGCTGCCGGCATGATTGGCACCAGACTGGTAGTGTGGTGGTCTTCACAATCTATGCAAAAACTTCGAACCCAGAGGTCAGCTACATAGATGCTAACCGTACAATGGTAAGTGCGACATCATTTAAACCCTAGAGTTTAAAAGCCTTCAACAAATTATAGATGGGAAAATCAAAGAATCTTAAGCAAATCAGAATTTTTTTTTTTTGAGAAACTTTAGTGGAAGTGTTTAAGCATAAAAGATACCATAAAGGAGACTTTGATGAAAGTGCAGTACCCACTTTAAGTTGTTTTGGAGAAGATGCAGCACTAACATTGGGCTAAAGCTTGGTAGGTTCAAGGACATAGAAGGCAGGTATTTAGGACCTGATTCAACCTGGGTTCCACCAGTGCATCACCTCTCTGGACCTCCAATGAGGAACAGTATGAAAAGTGGTTGTGCCTTGCCAGGGACATCATTTAAGGATTGTGTCAACCTGGAACTAGATTTGAGCCGAGCTTTTCTTAGATTTTTGCAAAGAATTCTGATCCTCAAGCAGCTAATTCCTAATGTTATGAAAGTGGATGGAAACAACTACTTCTAACATCATAAAGAACATAATAAAGGTTATAGCAAGTGGACTGCCTTGGCACTTTGAAAATGTGGTTTTGTACCAGGCTGTAGTTATACTAGAGGTGCTGCAAAGCCCCAAGTGAGGTCAGGAAGGTGTCTCACATCTCTCACTTCAGTGTACTCTGGAAGAAAAGAAAGACTTGGATTTATATAGCGCCTTTCACGACCTCAGGACATTCCAAAGCTTTGTAGCCAATGAAGTACTTTTGAAGTGTAGTCACTGTTGTAATGTAGGAAACACGGCAGCCAATTTGTGCACAGCACGCTCCCACAAACAGCAATATGATAATGACCAGATAATCTGTTTTTTAGTGATGTTGATTGAGGGTTAAATATTGACCAGGACACCAGGGATAACTCCCCTGCTCCTCTTCGAAATAGTCCCATGGGGTCTTTTACGTCCACCCAGGAGAGAAGACAGGTTTGCCGTCTCATCCGAAAGGCGGCACCTCCGACAGTGTAGCACTCCCTCAGCACTGCACTGGAGTGTCAGCCTAGATCTCTGAGCTGAGACGATTACCACTTACGCATCAATGGATATCCAAAATCTCTTTGCTTTGAAGTTGAAACCTTTAATATAGCTGCAGTCAAAAAGGGGGAAATTGATACCCACAATATTTATTAGTTTTGTTCTGTCTTTTACAGTTGACTATCCACATCATGTTTGAACAGGATAAAGTTTTTCACAAAGTATTAAACCTGTGGGGTGTAAGTATTCTTGCTGTGTTTTTTTTCCCGTTTTCTCTCTCATCTCTTAAGGTGTTAACTCTCACTGAGGGTACGTTCCTTCCAATACTTCCCCACTATCCATTAAAGGGTATATTTTATGTGAGTCTAGACAGCAATGTCAGCCAAATGTAGCACCTCTACTGCTTCCTTACTGAGATTGGCTAACTTGATACAAGCCAGGGGATTAATCCTGGGACAGAGCTGGTCTGCAGGACTCACCTCCATGGTGGCCAGTGACTGTGCTATTGGGGCTCTGAACATTTCTTTGCGACTGCGTTATCACACCACCTTTTCACTTTTGGGGCCTGGCTTGTATCCTGGCCCACCTCCTCTCAGAGGCTCACAGCTCTCACTCACTTTGCAATGAGCGCTCCCTGCCGGTTGAGCCGATTCCCCTCTCTGGCGCCGCGCCCCTGTGCCATCCTTCCGACACGTGATCAGAGTGCCTGCGGCGGGGGGGGGGGATCCTTCAAACAGGTGCCTGAACGTGTTGACGTAAACACGTACAATTCCACAGTGCCGCTGTTACAGAACAAGCCAAAGGGACAGCATGGTGGTGAGTCACACTTCCAGCAGTATCCCAGCACGTGCATGGGTGCTCGTGACTTCACTCACCTTGGTCAGCCTGCTGACGGCTTTAAAAATGATCCAGCACTAAGTGGTTAATAGTGGCCATCTGTTTCTGCGGAGTGCCCAGAATTGGTGTGAGAAGCAGGCACACCCATCTCTCTGATACCTGTAAGTAAATACCTGTTTTCTTAAAAGCATTAGTAAAACATTCTTTACATGCAGCACTTTCATGTTATGAGTATTATATAGTATAATAATTTAGATGGGGAGGTCCATGATTACTAATTGATTTGAAAGGGGTCCTTCAACCAAAAAAGTTTGTTAACCACTGAATAATATCACTAGTATTAGTGGGACCTTGCTGTGCACAAATTGGCTGCTGCATTTGCCGACAGAACAATGCAGACTGCACTTCAAAGTAATTAATTAGCTGTGAAGTGCTTTGGGACGTCCTAAGGACATGAAAGATGCGACACAAATGAAACTTCTTTATTTCTTTCAAACTGTTTTATCCTCCCACCATAGATGGCACTATTGCTCTAAAACTCCCAGCTATGTTCACAACCAATAAGATTGTTTGTAATTCAGATTTCCTGCCACTGAGGAAAGTATAATTTTTATTTCCATTTGTTTCTTTCTAACTTTTACATCTTTTCTTTCCGTATTTCTCCCATCCATGCTCACCTCGGCTGCGACCACATGCCCATGTTCTTCCCTGCCATCTCAGGTTTCTTGCCTCCATGTAACTAGAGCTGGCACTTATGCTCTTATTATGTCAGGCCTCAGACATCTGCCCCCCCCCCCCCGCCCCGACCACCAGTCCATACCCATTTACAGCTCTGCATCTGCCACTTTTGCTCGGGCACAGGCTGTCCCTGCCCTGCTCTTGGTCACCCAGCCTGCACTCTTTACCTCTGTTGTTAACTGCATTTGCCTACTTGTCCACACCAATCTAGTGCCCTGCACCTGCTGCATTTGCCAATTCTTGGGCTGCTTGCATCCTACTCCTGGTACTCCATACTCCTTACCTTCCTTGCCAGCTGCTGATTTTGTCTTAGGCTTCTGCTTGTGCATTGTCCTCATCCAACTCTGCCAATTTCCTTTCAGCAACACTATGGGAGATGTACTAGTTTATAAAACAATGAAAATTAAAGGCGTGCAGTCTCCTAATTTAAGACCCCCCTTAAATCCCATTTCTTTAACCAAACCTTCGGTCAACCCTCCGAATAGCTCTTTTGGCTCGGTCTCACATTTTGTTCTTCCGATTACACCTCTATCCTTAGGTCATTGATGTCAAGAAAAGCTTTGTCAATATGGGCTCGACAAAAGTGGAAATCAGCCTTAACAAAATGGATCCTGTGACCTGGGCCAAACTTGAAATGCCACTTCTTAAAGTTGAAGAGAAGGAAGAGAAAGAAAAGAACGAAAAAGAAGAGAAAGAAAAAGAAAGTAAACCTTTGGCCCGGGCGAAGAAAGAAATGTACTTGGGAGATGAGCCACCGCCTCTCGAGGATGATGAGTCCGACGATAGCTTTGGACTGTCTGATACCGATGAGGAATTTGATTAACAACTCATTCGATGTTGGGTAGCAGCATTCAAGACTCCACAATATGAACAGTGAAGGACTGTGATATTACGCAGTTTCACTTAGCTGATAGTGTCTCTTTGATTATTTTATGGCAACTGTTTGACTTACTTTTAAGACATTCTGGAACTTAGTATGCAGTGTGGACCATCATGATACAGCAAATTCCTGCAGATCAGAATGTAAAAGACTAAAGATTGAAAATAAATGATCATTCAATGACAGCATTGCCAGAGTTCAGACTGACATTTTTATATATTATATGTGGCAATAAAGTAAGAGACATCTCAAACCAACTGTAACCAGGACAAATGTCTCTTCAAGTTGTCTCCCATAGTAACGGGGAGCACAAGAAGAGAATTTCTCACTGTCCTGATGACTCAGAAGTAGATAGGAAAGCATTATGAGCTGTAAAGTGAGAATTTTCTACATTTATGCTCAATTGTTAAGGGAATTAAATATGAGGACAATAGAGAAGCTTAAGCCTGCAGTCTAGAGAGAAAGTTCATAGGACCATAGAATGGTTACATAGAAACATAGAAACATAGAAAATAGGTGCAGGAGTAGGCCATTCGGCCCTTCTAGCCTGCACCGCCATTCAATGAGTTCATGGCTGAACATTCAACTTCAGTACCCCATTCCTGCTTTCTCGCCATACCCCTTGATCCCCCTAGCAGTAAGGACCTCATCTAACTCCTTTTTGAATATATTTAGTGAATTGGCCTCAACAACTTTCTGTGGTAGAGAATTCCACAGGTTCACCACTCTCTGGGTGAAGAAGTTCCTCCGCATCTCGGTCCTAAATGGCTTACCCCTTATCCTTAGACTGTGACCCCTGGTTCTGGACTTCCCCAACATTGGGAACATTCTTCCTGCATCTAACCTGTCTAACCCCGTCAGAATTTTATATGTTTCTATGAGGTCCCCTCTCATTCTTCTGAACTCCAGTGAATACAAGCCCAGTTGATCCAGTCTTTCTTGATAGGTCAGTCCCGCCATCCCGGGAATCAGTCTGGTGAACCTTCGCTGCACTCCCTCAATAGCAAGAATGTCCTTCCTCAGGTTAGGAGACCAAAACTGTACACAATACTCCAGGTGTGGCCTCACCAATGCCCTGTACAACTGTAGCAACACCTCCCTGCCCCTGTACTCAAATCCCCTTGCTATGAAGGCCAACATGCCATTTTCTTTCTTAACCGCCTGCTGCACCTGCATGCCAACCTTCAATGACTGATGTACCATGACACCCAGGTCTCTTTGCACCTCCCCTTTTCCTAATCTGTCACCATTCAGATAATAGTCTGTCTCTCTGTTTTTACCACCAAAGTGGATAACCTCACATTTATCCACATTATACTTCATCTGCCATGCATTTGCTCACTCACCTAACCTATCCAAGTCGCTCTGCAGCCTCACAGCATCCTCCTCGCAGCTCACACTGCCACCCAACTTAGTGTCATCCGCAAATTTGGAGATACTACATTTAATCCCCTCATCTAAATCATTAATGTACAGTGTAAACAGCTGGGGCCCCAGCACAGAACCTTGCGGTACCCCACTAGTCACTGCCTGCCATTCTGAAAAGTACCCATTTACTCCTACTCTTTGCTTCCTGTCTGACAACCAGTTCTCAATCCATGTCAGTACACTACCCCCAATCCCATGTGCTCTAACTTTGCACATCAATCTCTTGTGTGGGACCTTGTCGAACGCCTTCTGAAAGTCCAAATATACCACATCAACTGGTTCTCCCTTATCCACTCTACTGGAAACATCCTCAAAAAATTCCAGAAGATTTGTCAAGCATGATTTCCCTTTCACAAATCCATGCTGACTTGGACCTATCATGTCACCTCTTTCCAAATGCACTGCTATGACATCCTTAATAATTGATTCCATCATTTTACCCACTACCGATGTCAGGCTGACCGGTCTATAATTCCCTGTTTTCTCTCTCCCTCCTTTTTTAAAAAGTGGGGTTACATTGGCTACCCTCCACTCCATAGGAACTGATCCAGAGTCAATGGAATGTTGGAAAATGACTGTCAACGCATCCACTATTTCCAAGGCCACCTCCTTAAGTACAGCACAGAAGGAGGCCATTGGGCCCATCGAGCCTGTGCCCGCTCTCTGCAAGAGCATTTCAGCTAGTCCCACTTCCCCGCCCTTTCCCCGATAGAATCATAGAAATTTACAGCACGGTAGGAGGCCATTTTGGGCCATCGTGTCCGCGTCGGTCGAACAAGAGCTATCCAGCCTAATCCCACTTTCCAGCTCTTGGTCCGTAGCCCTGTAGGTTATGGCACTTTAAGTGCACATCAAAGTATCTTTTAAATGTGGTGAGGGTTTCTGCCTCTACCACCCTTTCAGGCAGTGGATTCCAGACCCCCACCACCCTCTGGGTAAAGAAATTTCCCCTCATATCTCCTCTAAACCTCCCAATTACTTTAAATCTATGTCCCCTGGTTGTTGACCCCTCTGTCGAGGGAAACAGGTCCTTCCTATCCATTTTATCCAGGCCCCTCATAATTTTATACACCTTAATCAAGTCTCCCCTCAGCCTCCTTTGTTCCAAAGAAAACCGACCTAGCATCTCCAAACGTTCCTCATAGCCAAAATTCTCCAGTTCAGGCAACATTCTTGTAAATCTCCTCTGCACCCTTTCCAGTGCAATCACATCTTTCCTGTAATGTGACCAGAACTGCACACAATACTCCAGCTGTGGCCTAACCAATGTTTTATACAGTTCAAGCATAATGTCCTTGCTCTTGTATTTCATGCCTTGACTTATAAAGGTAAGTATTCCATATGCCTTCTTAACTACCTTATCTACCTGGCCTGCTACCTTCAGGGTACTGTGGACCTGCACTCCAAGGTCCCTTTGTTCCTCTACACTTTTCAGTGTCATACCATTTAATGTGTATTCCCTTGCCTTGTTAGATCTCCCCAAATGCATTACCTCACACTTAAATGGAATGGATTGAACTCCATTTGCCACTGTTCTGCCCACCTGACATTGATATCTTCCTGCAGTCCACAGCTTTCTTCTTCATTATCAACCACACAGCCTATTTTAGTGTCATCTGCAAACTTCTTAATCATACCCCCAACATTCAAGTCCAAGTCATTGATATATATCATAAAAAGTAAGGGACCCAGCACTGAACCCTGCAGAACCCCACTGTATACAGCCTTCCAATCACAAAAACACCCATCAACCATTACCCTTTGCTTCCTGGCTCTGAGAAAATTTTGGATTTAACTTGCCATTTTACGGTGGATCCCATGGTGTAAGAGAAAAATTTGGCATTAGGGGTACCAGCGGGACAAGGGCTAAAGTGGCTGGTTCCTGCACCGACCCATAAGGAGGTAAAAGGCCTCTCTTCGGCCTTGTACATTCCAGTACCAAGGCTCCAGAAGTTATTAATTCAATATGTACCAAGACATTAGACAATATTCCGACAGGATACGATGTGACAACCTAAACAGACATTGATAAGACCTTGCGAAGAGGCTTGAGGCAGACTCACGGGCACCAAGGAGAATCAGCAAATTCTAACCTGATGAAGTCATCTTAGTAGGGTCGAAGGCTGCCTTGGGGTCTGTCAATCTAAAGTATTACTGATCAGGTAACCCGATTGGAGATCGGGGAGGGTCGTACCGGGGGACGAAGGGGTTTGTGAAATGTATAAATGATGTGTGATTTTGTGACATGAGGAGCATCTCCACTCACAGGTGGCTGTGATGAGAGGTGTTCCCGGACGTTCGTAATAAAAGATCGTTATACCTTGCCATTTTTCTCTGTCTGCTAACTTAGAGAACTGCTATGCGGGTTGGGGCGAGCGTCGACCCTCTATATCGGGGGACCCGCCCGTGGGAGGAGAAGCCTTCCCATTTTCCCTTACATTTGGCGCTGCGAGCAGGATACGGACTTCCCGAATGGAACAATGACCCAGCTGTATGTTTTAATTTACCACCTTCAAGTTAGAGCTGTGGCATTGTAAACCTCAAGGGAAGCACATCCATACAAAGAACCATCTGTAGCGAGTCCCGGAGGGACAGAGACAGAGATCTAGGGGTGGAAGGGGATCAAAAGGTGCATCCTAAAATGCGCGTGTGTAGGTAGCACGGCAGTGCGAGGGTACGACGCAAGGGAAGATATAGGGGAAGGTCTATTGACCCGAAGCGGTACGAGCGCACGGTGCAGGGACGAGACATGTTGAGAACATAGAGACGACGTCCCCGCAGTGACGAGGCATATTGACCCAAAGCGTGGCAGTATGAGTGTACGACACCAAAGGAAGACATATAGATATAAGTAACGTCCTGCATACCTAACACGAATTAAAGGAAGTGTCGAAGACCCTCATAGCCCCGAAGAAAATGGGTAGCCCGGCTAGTAAAAAGGCAAATAAAACCAATCTTTAACGAGCTACACAAACTAAATTTAATAGTTAGAAACAGCCTCCTACAAGTCAAGCTGGTGCAGGCGGACTGCTGAGAGTGAGGTGGTCTACTACAGGTCACGCTGGTGAAGGCGGACCTCTGAGAGTTAGATCTCTAACTATACTAAGTTCTAAACATGGCCAATATAACAACAGAACTCGAGTGGGGACCCGAAGGGTCCCTTACCCGCCACCTGGCAGAGAAAAAAAAGAAAGTAATAGAAAAGGCCTGGGTTCTAATTCTTCGAGCCCACGTAAAATATCCCAAAAAAATAGAGCCGGCCAAACAATAAGCTTTGTTGAATGAAGAGAGACTTTTGTGAATGTCTGTCTTTGAGTGAGAGTGCTTGTGTGATTTTTTTTGACTGCAGAATGAATTTTTCATGTGTCTGAAAGCCTGTTTGGAAAAACGGTGGAGCTGTCTGTTTTAGCTCCACCCACTTTTTCAGACAGAGTGAAAGTTTTTTTTTAACCCTTTGTAGTGTTGCCCTGTATGTGGAAAGTTTTAAGAAAAGTGTGAACCTAGAATTGAATTACATTTTAAGTTAGAAACGCAGATGCGGATTTATTCGGATGATAAGTTACGGAGTTAGGAAATGCACAAAGGATAGGTTTGTTGAGCAAAAGATAAAAAATGCATGGTCCCGTTGGTCTTAAAAAAAAAAAATTTAAATTTTTTTTAGAAACGCTCACTTGTCAAAAGAAAACACGCAATCATTGATTACATGGGGTTGAAAGACATAAATTTAGTCTCGGAATGAGATAAAGAACGGAGAAGGGAAGTTGTAATGCCTTTTTTTTTTAAAAAGCCTGCATGGGTCTTTCGGGGCTGCGGGCTGGGGAAGGACGCCCCCATTTTCCTTTGTGTAAAACCTCGACGCAAAAGCTTCTAGCTCAGTAAAAAGAGTTTTAAATTGGCAATTCAATATTTTGAGATATTTCAGGTGATTCTCCTTGATAAACATCTTGGGTCTGGAAGGCTTTTTAGTAAAATTACACAATTGCTGCATCAGAAGCTGAAGCTTAAAAAGATTAGAGTTTTTGATGTTCAGCTTCTAACCAGAAGTTGGGCACACAATTATAAAACAAGTACTTTGCATTCTGTGATCTGTGAATCACTATAAGCATAAATGAGAAGTCTGATATTTAAAAAAAAACAGTATTACATTTTGTAATCCAACAATCCTATGTTTTAAAATAAATAGAAATACTACAAAAGAGGAGCAGAGATTAGGATGGGAGCTAGGAGAAGTTAATTTTGTTGTGAAAGTTTCAAGTACCACTGGTTAAGAGAAGGCACAGCAAAAGTAAAATGTTAAAACGGCAGGCTCTAGCAGTTTAGAACAAAGGACAATGTAATGGCCTTGAAATTGAAACATTTGAGATAACGGAAAGCAGCTTTCAAAGTCTATGTGCTAGACTCTGTTCTAGTTATGGAAAAGATGGAAAAGATAAAGATGCAACCTTGAAAGAAAACAAATTGAACGAATTTGGAAAAAAAGGGTTTTCGATTATCTTGTGATTTTAAATTAACGAATTTACGGAGATACAAGCCCTCTGTGTAAGATACAAAACCTAATTTGAAGAAAGGCGATTTAAATGGAAAAAGACATAACTTACTAAATACTAGTTGATATTGGCTGTGAAAAAGATATTGGTTCAATCAAAAAAAAATCTTTGGCAAGTTTTTGAATTAGAAGTTTAGAAAAATTGGAGTCTAATCTAAAAAGCTGTCTTTCCCGATTTGAAGATTTTTATTATGACGGCTTTACTAATGATTTCTGCTGTTTTAACGGATTCCTAATTTCGAAGCAAGTTTTGAAGGTACAAAGACTTGGAAAAAATTTTGGATGATTACGCGAAGTCACGTAATGACATCAGGCCTTCTTACAAACCTGTAAAGGAGTTAACCCTTTCCATTGACAGCTGTTTTATACTGGACATTATTAATTTGGATTTCTTAATAAAATAAAGAAAGACTCACCTGACAGACAGAGGAAATGGTGGGATAGTCAGAATACAAATAAAACAGAACTAGCCTATGTAATAATACTCGCCTGATACAAATAAAAGAAAGATACTCAAACAAAACAAATTCAAGAGTTAAAAGCTAAGATAAATAAGCTGGAAGAGATTTTTTTTAAAACGGAACCAGACAGATAGTGCAGTGCGCAGCCATAGCACCATCACCTATGGCAATAGAGCCAATGTACCCCACGGTGGGTAAGTGTAGTCTACAAACCCAACCTAACCCTTACCTCCGATTTCACAGAGTGACCTCGACATGCATGGATAAAAGATGAGTAGACCAGAACCTAACACCTGGTGACGACCAGGCTATCTGTTTAAAATTTGCAGATAAAACACTCACCGAGATGGGACTGCAGCGGCTACTTCGACTCTGGAGACTCAGGATACTGGGAACCTTAAGGCCCACGCTAGCACTGGAAAATACAGATGGACTACGAGAGATATAGCACACGCAGGAAAGACACTACTACATGAACTATGGGGCTTTGTTTAATTTAACTGACAAAATATGCATCCCAGCAGCCAAGGACTGGAGCAAGGACAGAACTTATTTTAACGCATGGCTATGTATAGTGTATTAAGTAAGGTTGTAATGCAGCAGGCTGCCGATGCCATGGGCGCCAGTATATTCCGAGGACAGGAGTAAGTTCATAGGACTAAAAGGGGAAGGGCGCAGAAATCCAACTGGACGGAATTTCAGCTCTAGAAGCTCATGCCTGGGCGGACAAAGCTGCAAACAAGCAGCCAAATCCACCCCGCAACAAACAGAAGGGCGGGAACAGAACGGAGCAAGAAGAGGGTGGGAACCCAGGATGTTTAGGGAAACTGGCCAGTGGGATAAAATGAAGACCAAGGGAGGTCTCTGGAATATAAGGTGTATGTCCCGAAGCGTGACATGGTAACAACACGGAGAAGCCGGTATTGATCATGCGCAGCGCAAACAAGAAGGAATACAACCTAAAAAAGGGGGGCGGATGGAGTGTGGAGGAAAGATGACAATAAAGGTCCGGCTGGGACACCAAACACGCCCAAAGGGACCCTGGGAAGCTCTACCACTGCCCCGACAACCACCCTGGGGACAACAACTCTTCCCAGCACAACCACGCAAGTCCCCCCATAAGCCCGTCCATAAAGACTGGAGCCAAAGGGGGGCTAGTAATAAAGGAATCTAAAAAAAGGATATAATTTGGGGTGCGTCAGCGACTACTTAACCTAAACCTAACGGATATCATTCTTCCTAGCTTCTGTGGAAATGAAACTATGTCTTTCCCAGAACCTGACACAACGGATCCTCGAAGGCCCGGAATCCACTACCCTGAGATTTAATACTGGAAACACTTATTATGCGGCACGGGTTATGCGGCAGGGGTTACGACGATGAATTCCATAGACCTGTACGCAATAGACGACCAGGTTAACAACTTAACGCAAATCTTAAGGGGTTTACTGGGGAGGAACATGGATAACCAAGCCCTACAGGCGCAATACCACAGTATGACGTAACAAAGGGAGATCCCTTATACCAAACCGACAGTATTGGTGAAGAAACCGAACAGGTTTCGTTACCATCATCCCTACAGACAGGTGATTAAATTAGTACCAAAGGCATTGACATAACCGATTGCTATAAAAATAATCAAGTGATTTTATGTCGAGGTATGCTACGAATGACGAATGATGATTGCAGATTCCACAAAACAAACAGATGCATGCTGAGTATCACTCCTCTCGAACATAATTCCGAAACAATTGCTGCTCCACAAGGGAATGGAGATTTGGTGCGTGAGCACAGGAGCAGCCAACCCGATGATTAAGACCAGGGGAGGAGTCACCCCCTGTGCCATCACCAACCCTATCTTCTGTTTCAGACCCATATACATCCTGAGACAGCGGAAATCATCCACGGAACAATCACGGATACCCTCCGAGAGGGGTATAAGGAGACGGTTTGGGAACCGCAAGGCAAACAGATACCTGAATTAAGTGAGGAACAATCATCTTTGGTGCAAGGAATCCAGAATCAAAGACGGCAGTATATCCGGCTGATGGAAGAAATAGGCAACTTACAGAGAGACACTGATGCAATGCTGGCTGACTAGCCTTGGTACTCAAAACTGTGGAACATTGGACTTAATATTCAGATTCACCCATGGATAAGAATAATATCACATATACTTGTAGTAATACGGGGCCTGATCCTGATGGTAATGGTGGGGTTAACATGTGCACGAATTAAACAGACCAAATGATACGGTAGAGCATGTGCTATGATTAAGGCTATAAGGGATGAAAATTTAAGCAGTCCTACAGGAAGGACTTACCTTATATAACTCTGCGGGAAAAGTCTCAGGAGGTCCTGAAGCTTGGGAGATGGCCACCCAGGTGAACGGACCTATCTGGAACTTGCCTACAGGGAGATAGTTATCGGGAAATATGGCCAGCTTGGCGTATAGCCAAGGGCCAAAAGGGGGGAAATGTAAGAGAAAAATTTGGCATTAAAGTGCTGGTTCCTGCACCGACCCATAAGGAGGTAAAAGGCCTCTCTTCGGCCTTGCACATTCCAGTACCAAAGCTCCAGAAGTTATTAATTCAATATGTACAAGGACATTAGACAATATTCCGACAGGATACGATGTGAGAATCTAAACAGACATTGATAAGACCTTGCGAAGAGGCTTGAGGCAGACTCACGGGCACCAAGGAGAATCAGCAAATTCTAACCTGATGAAGTCATCTTAGTAGGGTCTAAGGCTGCCTTGGGGTCTGTCAATTTAAAGTATTACTGATAAGGTAACCCAATTGGAGATCGGGGAGGGTCGTACCGGGGGGCGAAGGGGTTTGTGAAATGTATAAATGATGTGTGATTTTGCGACACGAGGAGCATCTCCACTCACAGGCGGCTGTGATGAGAGGTGTTCCCGGACGTTCGTAATTAAAGATCGTTATACCTTGCCATTCTTTTGTCTGCTAACTTCGAAAACTGCTACGCGGGTTGGGGCGAGCGTTGACCCTCTATATCAGGAGGCCCGCTCGTGGGAGGAGAAGCCTTCCCATTTTTCCTTACACATGCGCTTTTACTTTCGTGACCAGTCTGCCATGTGGGACCTTATCAAAAGCTTTGCTTAAATCCATATACACTGCATCATTTGCACTACCCTCATCGACCCTCCTGGTTACCTCCTCAAAAAATTCAATCAAGTTAGTCAGACACGATCTTCCCTTAACAAAACCATGCTGACTGTCCTTGATTAATCCATGTCTTTCCAAAATAAGATTTATCCTGTCCCTCAGGATTTTTTCCAATAATTTTCCCACCACTGAAGCTAACTGGCCTGTAATTACTCGGTCTATCTCTTTCTCCTTTTTTAAACAAAGGTACAACATTATCAGTCCGCCAGTCCTCTGACACTAAACCTGCAGCCAGAAAGGACTGGAAAATGATGGTCAGAGCCTCTGCTTTTTCCTCCTTTGCTTCTCTTAACAGCCTGGAATACATTTAAGAACATAAGAAATAGGAGCAGGAGTAGGCCATACGACCCCTTGAGCCTGCTCCGTCATTTAATACGACCATGGCTGATCTGATCATGGACTCAGGTCCACTTCCCTGCCCGCTCTCCATAACCCCTTATTCCCTTATTGTTCAAGAAACTGTCTATTTCTGTCTTAAATTTATTCAATGTCCCAGCTTCCACAACTCTGAGGCAGCAAATTCCATAGATCCACAACCCTCTGAGAGAAGAAATTTCTCCTCATCTCAGTTTTAAATGGGCGGCCCCTTATTCTAAGATTATGCCCTCTAGTTCTAGTCTTCCCTATCAGCGGAAACATCTTCTCTGCATCCACCTTGTCAAGCCCCCTCATAATCTTATACATTTCGATAAGATCACCTCTCATTCTTTTGAATTCCAATGAGTAGAGGCCCAACCTACTCAACCTTTCATCATAGGTCAACCCCCTCATCTCTGGAATCAACCTTGTGAACCTTCTCTGAACTGTCTCCGAAGCAAGTATATCCTTTCGTAAATATGGAAACCAAAACTGTGTAAGGTTCTGCAAAACCAACCACGGAGACATGTGGCAGGGAGAATGGGGAGATGCCATGTTTAAAATGACCAACTGCAGCCAACAGTCTGCAAACCGCGGAGGATGATGGGATTCTGGCCACCCTGTACAGTAACAGACAGTGTTGCAGGGGCACAGAACCGGACGGGGGATGAGCCAGCTACCGTAAGGGGGAAGAGTGTACATTTGGTTCTTCCAGGAAAATCGATACAAGGCAACTTTATATTTTAAAAGGACATTTCTCCAGCTTTTTGTGTAAAACACTCACAGAAGAGGCAACATGTCCAGGCAAATTCTCCCCAGTAATACACAAGGCAACACAAAGGGTACCAGTTTGAATAATTAAACAAAGGCCCACAGGTCTGATGCAATCATTTTGGCCAGCCCAGTCGAGATAGTGAACAATTCACCCCATCAGCGAGCGACAGGATACAGGAGATGTGGCTAATCTCCCATTCCAGACAGATCGATACACATCAAACTGCCATTCACACCCCATTTTATTCAAGGAAGACCCAAGACAATGGCATGCAGTTTTGGCGCGAAGATGAACGGACTATATGAAAAAGCTGCAAAAACACACAAGAAGGTTTTATTTTGAGGTTGGAGTTGGAATTTGGAGGTTGGAGTCAGTTCTTCACAGGGCCCTCGCTCTGGGGAAGGTGTGCTTAACTCCAGCAGCTTTTTGCTTAGGAGCCAACCGAGAGGCAAATAGAAGAAACCGACGCAACATCGAGGAGGAAAACCAAACCGACCAACAACATAAAACTCACCCCAGAGGGACCCCGAGCTGAAATAAGTGACCCCAGGAACCCCGGAGTTGATAGGATTGTGAGTATGGCCCAAACCCCCTCACAGACTCAATTTAGGATAGGAATTGGTAAAAAGGGTGGAAATGGGAGGTGTGGTTGTGTGTGGGGGGAGTGTTTCAACTTCT
Organism: Pristiophorus japonicus; assembly: GCF_044704955.1. Classification (NCBI taxonomy): domain Eukaryota; kingdom Metazoa; phylum Chordata; class Chondrichthyes; family Pristiophoridae; genus Pristiophorus; species Pristiophorus japonicus. The sequence goes on from NC_091982.1 coordinate 17,081,135, forward strand.
TATCTTCCCCTTCCCTATTGCGAGAATTTTTCATGTTGTTGAGTGAGATTGTGCTATTACTGCTATTTACGACCTCTTCCTATGCCCTCTACCTTTGTGTTTACTATTCTAAATAAACAACATTAGCCATTTTGCACTCTTACCCACTGTGTCTGGTGCCTCGTTACTCACCCATCCTCATAAATTGCAGAACCTCAGGGGAGTGTGGATTCGAACCCACACGCCAAGCTCCCCTTACAACTGTACACAGTATTCCAGGTGAGGCCTCACCTATACCCTGTACAACTGTAGCAAGACTTCTCAGCTTTTATACTCCATCCCCTTTACAATAAAGGCCAAGATTCCATTGGCCTTCCTAATCACCTGCTGTACTTGCATGCTATCCTTTTGTGTTTCATGCACAAGTATCCCCAGGTCTCACTTTACTGTAGCACTTTGCAATCTTTCTACATTTAAATAATAACTTGCTCTTTGATTTTTTTTCTGCCAAAGTGCATGACCTCACACTTTCCAATATTATACTCCATCTGCCAAATATTTGCCCATTCACTTAGCCTGTCTATGTCCTTTTGCAGATTTTGTGTGTCCTCCTCACACATTGCTTTTCCTCCCATCTTTGTGTCGTCAGCAAACTTGGCTACATTACACTCAGTCCCTTCCTTCAAGTCGTTAATATAGATTGTAAATTGTTGGGGTCCCAGCACTGCTCCCTGCGGCACCCCACTGGTTACTGATTGCCAACCCAAGAATGAACCATTTATCCCAACTCTCTGTTTTCTGATCATTAGCCAATCCTCTATCCATGCTAATATATTACCCCAACCCCGTGAACTTTTATCTTGTGCAGTAACCTTTTATGTGGCACCTTGTCAAATGCCTTCTGGAAGTCCAAATGCACTACACCCCTTATCGCTCAGAAATCTGTTTATTTCATCCGGACCTGGGGATTTATCCACTTTCAAAGCTGCTAAGCCCCTTAATACTTCCTCTTTCACAATGTTTATCTCGTCTAATATTTCACACTCCTCCCCCTTCATTGCAAAGTCTGCATCGCCCCTCTCTTTTGTGAAAACAAATGCAAAGTATTCATTAAGAATCATACCTACGTCTTCTGCCTCCACACATTTCCTTTATGGTCTCTAATAGGTCCCACTCTTTCTCTTGTTATCCTCTTGCTCTTAATGTATTTCGAAAACATCTTTGGGTTTTCCCTGAACATTCTCTCATGCTCTCTCTTTGTTTTCCTGATATCTTTTTTAATTGCACCCCTGCATTTCTTATACTCTTCTCGAGTATAGGAAGGGGGGGAGGGGGGTGGTGTGGTGCGGGGAGAAGGGTCGCAGTGGAGAAATGTAGAATGCTAAAGAGAAAAGAAAAGGAAGCAATGCAGGAAAGTGATTTTGGTAAGAATAACCAGATTATGAAGGGACAGAGCATACAAACAAAAGAATGCACTAACAAATAAGGTGCAGGCAAGAAAAAATAGTGATATGACAAATAGGGCTTTGGTACAAAATAATGTTAAGATGTCTAATAATGTTAAAAAGTCAAATCTAAAAGCACTATCTGAATGCACGACACATCTGTAATAAGGTCGACGAATTAACAGCACAAATAGATGTAAACGGATATGATACAGTTGCAATTATGGAGACATGGTTGCAGGGTGACCAGGGTTGGGACTGAATATCCAAGGATATTCGATATTTAGGAAGGACAGGCAAAAAGGGAAAGGGGTTGGTGTGACATTGTTAGTAAAGGATGAAATCCAAGCAATAGTGAGAAAGGATATTGACTCAGAAAATCAAGATGTAGAATCAGTCTGGGTGGAGCTAAAGAGCACCAAGGGGTAGTAAACATTGGTGGGAGTTGTCCATAGGCCTCCAAACAGTGGTGGTAATGTAGGGGACGGCATCAAACAGGAAATTAGAGATGCATGTAACAAAAGTACCACAGTAATCGTAGGTGACTTTAATTTACATATAGACTGGCCAAACCAAATTAGTAATAATACTGTGGAAGATGAATTCCTGGAATGTGTACGAGGTGGATTTTTAGACCAGTATGTTGAGGAGTCTACTAGGGAGAAGGCTATCCTAGATTGGGTATTGTGCAATGAGAAGGGGTTAATTAACAGCCTTGTTGTGTGGGGTCCTTTAGGGAAGAGTGACCATAACATGATTGAATTCTTTATTAAGGAAAGTGAAGTAATCCAATCCGAAACTAGGGTCCTAAATCTAAACAAAGTAAACTACGAAGGTATGAGAAATGAGTTGGCTGTGATAGATTGGGAAGATTCATTAAAAGGCATGACATGTATAGGCAATGGCTAACATTTAAGGAACGAATGCATGAATTGCACCAGTTATACATTCCTTTCTGGTGTAAAAACGCAAAAGGAAAAGTGACCCAACCATGGCTAACAAAAGAAATTAAGAAATTAGATCCAAAGAGGAGTCATACAAAGTTGCCAGAAAAAGTAGCAAGCCTGAGGTTTGGGGGCAGTTTAGAATTCAGCAAAAAAAGACGAAGAGATTGATTAAGAGGGGAAAAATAGAGTATGAGAGTGAACTTGCAAGGAACATAAAAACCGACTGCAAAAGTTTCTACGTACGTAAAAAGAAAAAGATTAGTGAAAATGAGGGTCCTTTACAGACAGAAACAGGAAAATTTATAATGGGGAACAAGGAAATGGCAGAACAATTAAATAAATACTTCGGAAATAATGGATGCATTGATTGTCATCTTCCAAAATTCCCTAGATTATGGACCAGTTCCTGCAGATTGGAGGGTGGCAAATGTAACCCCACTATTTAAAAAAGGAGAGAGAGAGAAAACAGGGAACTACAGACTGGTTAGCCTAACATCAGTAGTAGGAAAAATGCTAGGGTCTATTATAAAGGATGTGATAATGGGACACTTAGATAATATCGATGGGATTGGACAAAGTCAACATGGATTTATGAAAGGAAAATCGTATTTGACAAACCTACTGGAGCTTTTTGAGGATGTAACTGATAGAATAGATAAGGGAGAACCAGTGGATGTTGTGTATTTGGATTTTCAGAAGGCCTTTGATAAAGTCCCACATAGGAGGTTAGTGCGCAAAATTAAAGCACATAGGATTGAGGGTAATATACTGGCATGGATTGAAAATTGATTAACTGACAGGAAACAGAGAGTAGGAATAAATGGGTCTTTTTCAGGATGGCGGGCAGTCGGGTACCACAGGGATCAGTGCTTGGGCCCCAGCTAGTCACAAAAATATATATAATTGATTTGGATGAGGGAACCAAATGTTCCAAGTTCGCTGACGACACAATACTAGGTGGGATTGTGAGTTGTGAAGCCTACTACTACCCCTATTTTCTATGGTTCTAGAATTTCTGCAGTATTGAATTCTCGGTATCTGTCATAAGCTTCACTTTTTTCTTTATCTTACCATGTATGTCCCTTGGCATCAAAGGGACTCTAGATTTGTTAGCCCCACCCTTTTTCTTTAAGGGAACATACTTGCTCTGTCCCCTCAGGATCTCCTCCTTGAATGCCTCCCACTGCTCTGACCCTCATTTACCATCAAGTAGCTGTTTCCAGTCTACTTTGGCCAAATTGCATCTCAGCTCAGCAAAATTGGCTTTACCCCAATTGAGAAGGTTTTTTGAGAATCAAATAATTAATAATTAAGGGCTCAAAATTGGCCAAGAGTTGCTCCGATTTTTTTGGAGTATCTTAAAAATCCCCATTTTGCACATTCAATTTGCGCCAATGTAAGTGAGTTAGTTAGGATTTTCTTCATTTAGTTTGTTTTTTAAAAAGGGAGCGTTACCAGCCACCTATGCCAGTTTTGACCATTTAGGACACTTTGGCCAGCTAATAGTTACTCCAAATCTACTTAGGCCAGCGTATGTGGCCAATTCAGAAAACCCTTGCAGAGAGTTAAGAAATCAGCGCAGGTAGTTACATTGGAGGCCATTTGGCCTGAGATAGGGGTGGGAAGGGAAGCGAAGAGGACCTTGCAACAAGATTTACAAAGCACTAAACAAAGCACAAGAAGTAATAAGCATGCAAGAAGTCCGACCTCCATCTCAAAACTTGGCCTGGGAAGGCAGCAGGCCAACCGGTGCTGGAGGCCACTCGGCCGGGGATAGGTGCGGGATGACAACGCACTGGGGGGCCACTCAGCTAGGGATAGAGGCGGGAGTGATTGAAGTGCCGACATCGGAGAACACACAGGCTGCATGAAGCGAACTCACCAACTGGACAGGCTGCAACAGGCTGCAGCAAGGGCATAACACAAGCAGCTACTTCAACAGCGGGACGGCCGGTGCGGGAGCCCACCACTCGGCCTGGGATAGGTGCGGGGCAACCGGGAGACCACTCGGCCTGGGATAGGTGCGGGACAACCGGGAGACCACTCGGCCTGGGATAGGTGCGGGGCAACCGGAAGACCACTCGGCCAGGGATAGGGCGGGTCGACTGGGCGACCACTCGGCCAGGGAACTGCCAACATCGAAGCACACACAGGCTGCAAGAAGCAAACTCACAGACAGGCTGCCACAGGCTGGGTGGGGGTGGAGGAGGAGGGAGAGAGAAGTCATACGACTCAAGGGGGGAGGGGGAAGAGGACAAAAGACCTTTGGATGTGGTCAATATACATAACTTGGGGGGAGAGAGACACTGAGCTGCAAAGCTGTGCTGTGCTATGCTGCCTGCTTTCCTGCCATTGTTATCTTCTTTGACCTTCTTTGAAAGTTTAACTTTAACTTTAACTATGGGGGCAATAATATCAATGCCACACCTTTTTCAAGCGTTCTGCATCATTGTGCTATGTAGGAGACAATTGATTACAGCTCATCACATCAGGAACATCAGAGCCCGTAGGCTGCAGGGCAGGAGGCCTTACCCACCTCGGCAATTTCGAGTCAGGCGTTCGTACTTGGACCTGAGCGATGCAGATTGTGTCAGAAGGCTGCGTTTCTACAGAGAAGTTGTCCATGAGAGCTGTGAGTTGCTGAGACCAGACTTACAGCCGAGAAGCGGCAGGTGGACTGCTTTGTCAGTTGAAGTGAAGGTTACAGCTGCACTTTCCTTCTATGCCTTGGGATCGTTTTAATCTACAACTGGAGATGTGTGTGCCATCTCTCAACATGGAACACATGTCTCCATTCGCCAGGTCACAGCTGCACTGTATGCGTGGAGGAATGACTTCATCAAGTTCCCAATGACCGCACAAGCGATCCATGACAGGGCTGTGGGGTTCTCAAGGATTGCTGGCTTCTCAAAGGTACATTGATTGTACCCACATCGCCTTGCGAGCAGCTATGAAGGATGCCGAGCTGTTCAGGAATAGACAAAGACTTCCACTCCATTAATGTGCAGCTCGTGTGTGACAATATGCATCGCATCATGTCAGTCAATACAAGATACCCTGGCAGCACCCATGATGCGTTCATCCTACACGACAGCGTTATATCTGAGATGTTTGAGTAGCAGCCCGAAGGGCAGAGCTGGCTACTGGGAGACAAAGGGTACAGCCTCGCCAGCTAGCTCATGACGCCCCTACGCGTAACCCGGACGGAAGCTGACCATCAGCACAATATGTCGCACATTACGACACGCAGCATCATAGAGAGGACCATTGGCATCTTGAAACAGCGTTTCCGATGCCTGGACCATTCCGAAAGCTACTTGCAATATTCCCCTGAGATTGTCGGTCAGTTCACTGTTGTGTGCTGCATGCTGCATAACTTAGCCATCATGAGGCAGCAGCAGCTGATAGTGGAAGAAGAAGACCCACCTGTGGTGAGAGTGGCTGATGATAATGATTTGGAAGATGCAGGTGATGAGCAGAAGGTGGTGGAGGAGGATGATGATGAGGATGAGGAAACCATGCAAGTGCCTGAGGCCGGAGCATGATGTCGGAGGAGGGCGGGCCATCGTGCTCCTTTAATATTGCTTGAGCCTTGCGCCAGCAGCTCATCCGTGAACGCTTTACTAATGCCTGGGGGCTCAGCGACAATTATTCCACATGGACATGTTTATTTTTTGGAGTTGTTCCTAAATGTTGTGTTGTGTTAATGGAACATGATTCAGTTTTAATGTAAAATATATTTTATTCAAAAGTTTACAATGTTCTTAACTTTAATTTAATAAAATAATTCTTGTATCAAACTTTACTTTAATATGACTCTTTAAAATCACTTAAAAACTTTAAGATCACTTATAAACTTGTAAAGTTACATAACTTACAAAAAACTTTCAATTTGAAAGAATTACACTCTAAGATCACTTAAAAACTTTAAGATCACTTGTAAAGTTGTAAATTTACATAACTTACAAAATGTGAGAACATTTACACTCTAAGATCACTTAAAAACTTTAAGATCACTTATATAAAGTTGTAAATTTAAATAACTTACAAAAAACTTTCAATTTGAAAACAGTTACAACAGTAACATCAACAACAACAACAACAGCAGCAAAGAAAGGCTGCACCCATCTCTCATCCCCATCTCGGTGAATGTGTACTTCTTCATGCGGGGGTGGAGGTGCAGGTGTTAATGTGGAGGTCCTGACTTGGGTCTCTTCAGAGACTGGTGTGGGGATTGCAGTGGGAGTGGCAGTTGATTCTGTCAATGGCGCATGGCCTGGGTGTGTTCCCTTATTGCAGCAGCTAACTCACATATGTCCTCCCTGATGGCCTGTGTCATTGCCAATGTCGTCGTTTCCACTACCTCTGACATTCCCTCCCTCATGGACACTATCCCCTCACTAATGTTCCCGGAAATTGTTCCCATTTCCCGTGCGATTACTGTTACTTCTCCCGACAGTCCCGTTTTACCTCATCACTCACCCCACTGATGGTGTCCACGAGTGATTGGGTAAGGTCAATGCTCTCCGCACTCAATGCCATGATCTGAACTACATCTGTTGCATCCTGCATCTCAGGAGAGTGTGGTCGATTTCACCTTACCCTCACCCTGGGTCTGCCTCGTGGCATCCCCCCCCCCAGTGGGAGGTGCAGGCTGGGACGGTGGGGCCCTGGGTGTTCCATGCTGCATCCCACCAGTGCTGGGACCTGCAACCTCAGACGGTGGGGCCGTGGGTGTTCCATGTTGCATCCCACCAGCACTGGGAGGCGCAGGCTGGGATGGTGGGGCCCTGCGTGTTCCATGCTGCATCCCACCAGCACTGGGACCTGCAACCTCAGACGGTGGGGCCGTGGGTGTTCCATGTTGCATCCCACCAGCACTGGGAGGCGCAGGCTGGGATGGTGGGGCCCTGGGTGTTCCATGCTGCATTCCACCACTGGGACCCTCAACCTCGGACACTGTGAAACCATGAAATGTCACATCAGAACTTAAACCACTAATCATAGACTGGCTGAAGCCAAGGAATGTCACACCAGAACTCATGGAAGGGGTTGCCAACGCAAAGTCCATTAACGTGGCCTCATCCATATTCAATGCAACATTGTCCCTTCATCCATCTCCATCTCCTCCCCCCCGCCGCCCCCCCCCCCACCCCCCCGTCCCCATATTGGTCTGCAGGGCTCGTCTGCATCTGAATCTTCTTCAGGATCTTCAGGATTGGCATCATGTTCTGCAAAATATAACAGAACAGTCAAATGGTTAGCAGCACAGGAGGGGGCAGCATGGGTGGCATAAGTAGGCTCACGCATAGCAGGCCAGGCAGCAGGTTGATTTGAAGGGCCACAATGAATTTTCAGGACTTACCCTTTCCCTCACGTGTGGGTCCAGCTTGTGCAGTACTTATTGTTTTTCTCCAGGTAGGACCCATCAAAGCAGCGACCCTCTCTTCCAAGGATGTCAGTAGGTGCAGATTTGGTGGGCCTCCTCCTGTTTGAGTTCTTTCACTTTTGTTGTGGGACAATTTAGAAACATAGAAACATAGAAAATAGGTGCAGGAGTAGGCCATTCGGCCCTTTAAGCCTGCACCGCCATTCAATAAGATCATGGCTGATCATTCACCTCAGTACCCCTTTCCTGCTTTCTCTCTATACCCCTTGATCCCTTTTAGCCATAAGGACCATATCTAACTCCCTCTTGAATATATCCAATGAACTGGTATCAACAACTCTCTGCGGTAGGGAATTCCACAGGTTAACAACTCTCTGAGTGAAGAAGTTTCTCCTCAACTCAGTCCTAAATGGCTTATCCATTCTGCAAAGATGAAAATGCAACTTTTTAGAGAGGGTGTCTTTCTGCTGGGTGGGACATATACAACTGGTCACATTTACAATTGCATTGAATAAATGAAAATATTACTTACACTAAGTACTTGACCAAGGTCCTGCCATTTCTTTTTACACTGGCTTCCAGATCTATGGGTGTTCACCACTGCGCAGTAATCTTCTGCAACTTGGTTCTAGTGTTTCATCATTTCTTTGGGTGGCACTTTTGTGTGACCTCTGCTGCTGGTATGCAGCTCCTGCCATCTGTTCTCAATGACATTAACTAATATCTCCACTTTATCATGGAAGAAATTCTTTGTTCTTGGTGCACCTTGTTGCATTGCTGTATTGACACTCACAGCACTTTTCCAATGCTTTTAGACACACAGTGATTTTTCCAAACACACAGTCATTTTGCATGCAGCAATGATTTTCAGAAATACAGCACTCTTTCTGGAACTTTTGAAGGCATGCAGCACTGATATTAACACAGAGCACTCACTGCTTCTTGATTCCAGCAGCTGATTTCATTCCACAGCACTCCTTCTGGCACCAAAACTCAAGCAGCTACGTATCCCCCTAAAGATGGGCGATTGCCAAATTTCTGTGCTATTGCGCAAGCGCGGACATCGCGACCCGACTCCAATGCACATGTGCAGACGTCCCGACACTGTTTTCAGCACAGGACACTGGCTCCGCCCCCGACTCGACTGGCCACGCTGCGCGACGACCGAGGAGAGGCCGGACAGCGGCCAAAGTGCGGAGCAATTTTTTTCAGCGCACCTTTGAACAGAGAAAAGCGGCGCATCTCCAGTAAGTGTGCCGATAAATGGGGTGGGCCAATTTTGAGCCCCTTGTGTGGGGAATGTTATCAAATGCTTTTTTTAAAATAATTATTTCAGAAACATTCTTAAGAGTTAACAAAATAGAAAATGTTTTGCACCTTTCGAGCACTGGTGTGGTGCGGATAACATAAACCAATTCCGCTGTGCACTGAGATAGTCTATCTCACCAGAGCAGCATTGCTTCTGAACTGAGAGAGAGAGACACACACACATAGAGACAGAGAGACAGAGAGACAGAGAGACCGACACAGAGAGAGAGAGACAGAGACACAGTGACAGAGAGACACAGAGACAAAGAGCGAGAGATCAAAAAAGAGACAGACAGAGAGAGACGCAGAGAAAGAGAGACAGAGACAAAGAGACAGATACACAGAGTGACAGAGAGCGAGACACAGAGAGAGAAATTGAGAAAGAGACAGACAGAGAGACAGGGAGACACAGAGAAAGAGAGAAAGTGAGAGAGAGACAGGGAGAGAGAGAGAGAGATGGGGAGAGATACAGAGAGAGAGAGGAGGAGAGGGAAAGGGAGAGAGGGAGAGGGATGTAAAGTCCTTACTCTACAGCATGAAACCACATGAGGCACATTCCAGGGACAAGGCCACTCTGTGACCTTAACTCTTTATTACAGGACTCCAGAAGTGATGACCCTGCGTGGGACCTCCCTTTATATACCTGCGTGATCTGGTAAGGAGTGTCTCCCACAAGTTCACCCTCTGTGGTCAAGATGTGCATCTGAGTTGAGTGTATACAGTAATACAGTGGTGTTACATTGTAGTTACAAACATGACATCACCTTCCCCCCCCCCCCCAAAGTCTTACTGGGATCATAGGTTTAGTCTTAGCTCCCTCGTGGAGCGCCGCAGTTGGGACTCTGGTTGTTGGACACTGACGTGAGTGTCTGTCACCTGTGGTGATTCCGGACTGTCCGGCTGACCTCAGGGACTGTGCATTCTTCCGATTGCTCTTGTTGCACGTTCGCTGGTGGTAGTGTGAGCTCCATCTCATGGTCTTCTTCAGGTTCCTCCGTGTCCATGCTGAACATTTTTTTTACTTGGTCCAGATGCTTACGGCATATCTGGCCATTGTTGAGTTTTACCATGATGACTCTATTCCCCTCTTTGCCAATTACAGTACCCTCAAGCCATTTGGGCCCCATGGCATGATTGAGGATGAACACAGGATAATTTATTGCTATACATCTCTCCCTTGAATTACGGTCATGGTACTCATTTTGTGACTCGCGCTTGCCCTCAACTATGTTGGTCAGGACTGGGTAGATGAGGGACAACCGAGTTTTGAGTATCCGTTTCATGAGTAGCTCTGCGGGCAGGACCCCCATGAGCGAGTGCGGGCGGGACCTATAGGCCAGTAGGAGGTGCAATAGGCGGCATTGTAGGGAGGGTCCTTGAATCCTAAGCATACCTTGCTTAATGATTTGGACTGCCCATTCCACCTGGCCATTGGAGGCCGGTGTAATGTCTGTAAGCTTGTAATGCTTGTAGCGCCACACTGTGGATGTGGACGTATTGTGTAATGCAACTGTATAGTCAATCATTAAACAGAACAGGCTTTCTGTAGAGTTCCAAGAGAGCAGCCTGCATGTTATGAAGCTGTGTGTGCTGTGCTCTGTGCAGATATCACATTTGGCGACCGAGGATGAGATTTTTCAGATGTTTAAAGCTTAAATTTTGTTGGTGGAGGATTCAGCCAGCCGACAGAAGACTTTGGAAGTTTCTGTCTTTGGAAAAAAGCTACAAAAATCCGAGGTAAAATATAGCACATGGTGTGAACAGTTAAAGATTAAAAATGGCAGGTGTAATGGGACATTTGGGTGAATATAGACATGACCGGAAACATTTTAAAGTTTATGTGGATCGGCTAGAAATGTATTTCACTGCAAATAACATAATCGAAGTTCCAGACAATGCAGTCCAGAACCAGGCTGTGTTGGAACGTAAGAAAGTGATCTTCTTATCAGTGGCAGGTCCGGCATTATACGAAACCCTTGTAAATCTGCTTGAGCCTGACGAGCCAAAGGACACAATGCTTAAAGAGATTTTAACGAAGCTGAAGCAGCACTATAACCCCAAACCGTTAGAAATTGCTGAAAGCTATCGTTTCGGGATTCGGAATCAAAAGGCGGATGAAAATATCGCTGATTACATCATAGCATTAAAAAAGCTATCGATGCACTGTAATTTTGGAAACTTTCAAAACTGAGCATTACGGGACTGTTTTGTTTGTGGGGTGAAAAATGATGCGATCAGAAGGAAGTTATTGACGACAGAGGACTTAACTTTTGAGATTGCTTGTCAGACAACGAGGTCGATGAGCATGGCTGAACAATATTCCCGAGAATTAAATAATGATTACGGTCATCAGTCAACTGAGGTAAATCACCTGCAGGTTCAAAGTAAAAGACTGCCATGGCCGAAAGTCTCAGAAGCTAGAAATTCTACCAGAACGTCAAAGTCGTGCTATAGGTGCCTGGGACAACACATTGCTAAAAGTTGTCCATATGTGAAGGCAGAGTGTTTCTTCTGCAGAAAGACTGGGCATCTGGCGAAGGCATGCCGACTGAAGGGTAAACCAGTTTTTAAAGCTATGAGTCCAGCGTTCAAAGCTATGAGTAGTAACCCAAAGAGACTACATGGCTTGGAAGAACAACAACAGGACGAGGAGATGTTAGAATTGCACGTCATCAGGAACACGAAGTTAACGGACAGTGATTCGGAAAGCATCAAAATCCACATAGATGTTGCGGGATTCAAGATACCAATGGAAATTGATATGGGTGCGTCCGTGAGTGTAGTACCGGAGTCACTGTACCGCGACAAATTGCATGATTTTCAACTGGAGAAATCCAAGATAGAGCTGCGAGGCTACTCGGGAGAGAAAATTCCTGTAGTAGGCCATATCACCGTACTGGTGAAATATAAAGATCAATTTCAGAACTTGCCTCTAATAGTAGTGAAGAACCATCACCATAAATGGTTAAAGTGGTTACCCGGAAGAGTGGTGAAGATATGTGGTCCTCGCAAATATTTGGTAAAGATGTTTGATAATGGACAGGTTAGGTTTGTTCAATATTGATCATATTTTACCTACAGACATGGAAGGAGTTGAAGGTGAGAATGATTCAATTATTTCTGACTTTTCAGATAGTTTTGATATACCAGTAGCAAATCCTAAATCCAATGTACTGGAATCAAATCCAGGAGAGAATCAGAATGAAAGTCTACATCCGAGTCAGGGAAACAAAGAGCCCGAAGTTAGAGTGAGTGCAAATGAAAATCAAGGAAATTCCATGGAGGAAAATGTTCCTCAGGATGAGCCTCAAATGAGTGTGAAATCAACACCATGTTTGGAAGGTTCTGTTCGAGAGCGAAAGTATCCTCTTCGAAACTGAAAACAAGTGGTAAAGTTAAATTTGTAAATATGTATAAAAATGAAAGTTATTTATGATGTTTGTTATGATTACTTTTTTCATTAAGGAGGGAGAAGTGTAATGTCTGTAAGCTTGTAATGCTTGTAGCTCCACATTGTGGATGTGGACGTATTATGTACTGCAACTATATAGTTAATCATTAAACAGAACAGGCTTTCCGAAGAGTTCAGAGAGAGCAGCCTGCATGTTAGGAAGCTGTGTGTGCTGTGTTCTGTGAAGATATCACAGCTGGCTTGAACGACGCAGTCCTGACGTGGTTGATGCTATTGCCCGACATAAACTCCCGGAATTCATAGCTCGTGAAACACGGGCCATTATCACTAACCAGGATGTCCGGCAAGCCATGGGTTGCAAAGATCGCATGTAGGCTTTCCACGGTGGTGGATGACGTGCATGAATTCAGGATGATGCACTCGATCCATTTCGAGTACGCATCTGTTGCAATGAGGAACATCTTCCCCATGAATGGGCCCGCGTAGTCAATGTGAATGCGTGACCATGGCTTGGTGGGCCAGGGCCACGGGCTGAGCGGGGTCTCCCTGGGGGCATTACCCAGCTGGCACAGGTCGTGCACCTGCAAACACAGTGTTCCAGGTCTGAATCAATTCCAGGCCACCAAACATGTGACCGGGCAATGGCTTCATCATCACAATGCCTGGGTGCTCGCTGTGGAGTTCCCTGATGAATGCCTCCCTGCCGTTCTGGGGCATGACTACCCGGCTGCCCCATAGTAGGCAGTCAGCTTGGATGGAGAGCTCATCCATCCGCCTGTGGAACGTTCTGACCTCCTCCGGGCATGCTTCGTGCGCGGGCGCCCAATCCCCAGTCAGGATACATTCCTTAATCAAGAATAGGAGGGGATCTCGGTTTGTCCAGATTTTGATCTGGTGGGCTGTGATGGGGGAGCCTGCACTGTCAAAGGCATCGACAGCCATGACCATCTCAGCGCTTTGCTCAGCTGTCCCCTCGGTGGTTTTCAGTGCCGGGCCGGTGCCGGCTGGAGTAGTCATAAGCAGCTAGCGTGAGGATCCACCGCTGTATGCAGGCTGATGTGTTGGCATTGACAGCCTTGCTGTCTGACAACAGGGATGTGAGTGGCTTGTGGTCCGTCTCTAATTCAAACTTCCTACCGAAGAGGTACTGATGCATTTTTTTTACACCATAGACACATGCAAGCACTTCCTTCTCGACCATCCCATATCCTTGTTCTGCTTGAGAGAACGACCTTGAGACATAAGCCCGTTCCTGACAGTCCCCCCAAAACCAATCGCAACCCTTACGCAGGAGCACGTGTAGCGGCTCCAACAACGTGCTCAAGTTCGGCAGAAAGTTCCCGAAATAATTCAACAGTCCCCAGGAATGAACGCAGCTCCGATGTGTTGCAGGGCCTGGGTGCTTGTCGAATCGCCTCTGTTTTGGATTTGGTGGGGCGAAACCTATCTGCAGCAACCCTTCTGCCCAGAAACTCAACCTGAGGAGCTAAGAACATGCATTTAGACTTCTTGAGTCGCAGGCCTACCCGGTCCAGTCGGCGTAGCACTTCCTCCAGGTTATGGAGGTGTTCCTCGGTGTCTCGACCCGTGATGAGGATGTCGTCCTGGAATACGATCGTTCCCGGAATGGATTTAAGCAGGCTTTCCATGTTACGTTGAAAAATCACGGTCGCTGATCGAATGCCAAACGGGCACCTGTTATACGCAAACAGTCCCTTGTGCGCGGTGATGGTGGTCAGTCGTTTGGATTCGTCGGCCAGTTCCTGGGTCATATAGGCTGAAGTGAGGTCCAACTTGGTAAACAGCTTGCCGCCTTCCAGCATGGCGAAGAGATCCTCTGCTCTTGGGAGCGGCTATTGGTCTTGTAGGGACACCCGATTGATGGTGGCCTTGTAGTCGCCACCAATCCTGACAGAGCCATCCGCTTTTAGAACGGGAACCATGGGGCTCGCCCAGTCACTGAATTCAACAGGCGAGATGATGCCCTCTCGCAACAGCTGGTCCAATTCGCTCTCGTTTTTTTTCGTATTACATATGGCACCGTTCTGGCTTTGTGGTGCACTGGCCTGGCGTCCGGGGTGATGTGTATCACTACTTTGGTGCCTTTGAAAGTCCCGATGCCTGATTGGAATAGTGACTCGAATTGTTGTAGGATTTGTGAGCACGAACTTCGCTCCACCAATGATATTGCGTGAACATCCCCCCATTTCCAGTTCATCTCGGCTAACCAGCTCCTCCCCAACAGTGCGGGACCATTGCCCGGGACAATCCAGAGCGGCAGCCGATTCACTGACCCATTGTGTGTGACAGCCATCATTGCACTGCCGAGCACCGGAATGATTTCTTTGGTGTAAGTCCATAATTGTGTCTCAATACGTTCTAATTCGCGTCTACTGGCTTTGAGTGGCCATAGCTTCTCAAATTGCTGAACGCCCATGAGTGACTAGTTGGCCCCAGTGTCCAGCTCCATGCGTACTGCGATACTGTTCAACAAAACTCTCATCATCATTGGTAGCGTTTTGGTGTATGAACTGTGAATATTCACCGCGTGGACCCGCTGAACCTCGGCGTCCATCGATTTGCCCCAAAAGTCATCCTGCCTCGCAGAACCCTCTTCTGGTCCATCTGCCTCATATATAAGTCTGGTTGCAGGTTTTCTGCACACTCGAGCTAAATGGCCACTGAGATTGCAGTTTCTGCAGACAAACTGTTGGAATCTGCAAGATCTGGCTGAGTGTTTTCCCCCACACTTCCAGCATGAGTTAAAGTTTCCATTGTTGGGGACAAAGGGACTATGGCCAGGAGTTCCGCACTGTAAAGTCCTGTCCCCTCAGTACAGATTCACATGAGGCATGTAGTGAAGTCAAGGTCACTCTGGACCTGCACCTTTATTTCAGCTCTGGAATGCTGCATTTGCCTGAGACTTGTCCTTATACACCTGTCTCTTGCAAGTGCAACCCTGGTGGTAAGGTATGCTGGTGGTTACAGGTCATACCTTATTACAGTCATGTATAGCATGTTAGGATACAGTTATATATAATAATGTAAGATACATGACAACTTTGACTGCTCTTAAGTACCCTATTAGTGGGTGTCAATGGCCCCATCCCAGGCCGCATTGTCCACTGTGATGGCGTGAACGTCCGTTCAGCCTGCCATTGTCTCTGTTGAGGTCCTGCTCTGGTGTCTATTGCTGCCTGGTAAATGTCGGACTGCTCTTGCTTGCCTGCGGGGCTCTGAGTCGCATTGATGATGTTGACCCCCTGATCCATCGCCACGTTAGAGGCAGAATTGCGTGCGGAAATCATTTTTGTCTCTTCCTCCCCCGCCATGAAAGTTTGAGTTAACAACACTGCCACTTCCAAGGTCAAGTCCTTGGTCTCAATTAACTTGCGAAAAATTCCCGCATGACCGATACCCTCGATAAAGAAGTCCCTTAGCATCTCCCCTCTGCAGGCTTCTGTGAACTTACAGAGACTGGCCAAATGCCGGAGGTCCGCTACAAAGTCTGGTATGCTCTGTCCTTCACGACGTCGCTGGGTGTAGAATCTGTGTCGAGCCATGTATATGCTGCTCGCCGGTTGGAGGTGCTCCCGATTAATTTGCTAAGCTCTTCAAAGGTTTTGTCCAATGGCTTTTCGGGTGCCAGTAAGTCCTTCATGAGCGCATAAGTCTTTGGCCCGCAGCTTGTCAGGAGATGAGCCCATCGCTTGTCGGCCACTGCATCCCCCAGCCAGTCTTTAGTAATGAAGCTTTACTGAAGCCTCTCGACAAAATCGTCCCAGTCTTCCCTAACACAGTACCGTTCATCTGTGCTACCGGTGGCCATTCTCGTGGGTCGTGAATTCCCATTTCTCATCGCCAATGTAAAGTTCTTACTCTACAGCATGAAACCACACGAGGCACATTCCAGGGACAAGGCCACTCTGTGACCTTAACTCTTTATTACAGGACTCCAGAAGTGATGACCCTGCGTGGGACCTCCCTTTATATACCTGTGTGATCAGGTAAGGAGTATCTCCCACAAGTTCACCCCTGTGGTCAAGGTGTGCATCTGAGCTGAGTGGATACAGTAATACAGTGGTGTTACATTGTAGTTACAAACATGACAAGGGAGAGTAGGCATTTATAATGTATTAAGTTATTATAGGTAAGGTGGGCCTAGATTATTACTTTATAGTAAGTCAGGCCAGTAGAACAAGAGGACATAAATAGAAGCTAGTGAAAAATAAATGTCTATTAGATATATTAGAGAACTGTCTTTATTTAAAGGGTAATTAACAGATAAGTAAGTAGAATCTAAGACATTAGTGTAATTTGAAATTTGGTTGTAGGCAGGGTGAGCTGGAGTATTGAGGGTTAAGTTTTGACTGGCCCTTCAGCCTCAAGTTTTATTATGTTATTTGTATGTGTGTGTGTGTGTGTGTGTTCAAGAGCAGGAACTAACTAGCAATTAAATGCTCATTACCTAGATAATTAATTGATTTCATGACTCATCATATCACACTCGACGGGCTCAAATAGCCACTTATCTGTTCATAGAATCATAGAATGATACAGCACAGAAGGAGGCCTTTGGCCCATCGAGCCTGTGCCGGCTCTTTGGTAGAGCTATCCAATTAGTCCCACTCCCCTGCTCTTTCCCCACATTCCTGTAAATGTTTTCCTTTCAAGTACTTATTCCATTCTCATTTGAATATTACTGTTGAATCTGCTTCCACCACGCTTTCAGGAAGTGCATTCCAGATCACAACAACTCCCTGTGTAAAACATTGATTTCCTCATGGTGCCTCTGGTTCTTTTGCCAATCACCTTAAATCTGTGTCCTCTGGTTATCGACTCTTCTGCCACTAGAAACAGTTCCTCCTTCTTTACCATCAAAACCATTCATGATTTTGAACACCTTCATTAAATCTCTTATTTTTCAAAATCTCCTGTTACCAAATTATTGATTAAATGTAAACAAGTTTAAAGCAGCAAAAACATACCAATGAGGAATGAGGAACCAATCAAAAACTGATCAATTCAAATCCCGCAATTTTGTTCAAAATCAATAATGTCTTCACAATAATGGCATTTTTAAGCTGTTATTATCTTAATTCACTCAAGTCAGTGTATACTGCAAGAAATAAGAACAACATTTTAAAAATACTCAATTAGTAAAAGGACAAAAAATGTACACATTGATTATTTAATGGTAGAACTGCCTGCAAGGAATTTCCCCAAATCAGAAAATGCTGGAGATACAGAACACATCAGTCAGCATCTGCAGAGAGAAAAGACAAGCTTTGACGTTGGCTACGTATCCTTCATCAGAACTTAATACATAAAGGTAAACAGGTATTTTAGTAAGATTAGAAAAATAGAGAGAAAGGAAGAGAGAAGACCAACAGATAGACCAATCATGGAGAGGGAGTCAATGGGTTAAATGTCCTGCAGATTGATAAACAGAAAACAGGTTGGTAGTTATGCTGATAAGGCATACATATAGGCCCAGATTTTGCGGTCGGCGGCGTAGTGAAGGAGTACACCACCGGCATCCAAACCGAATGCTGGGAACCTTCCTCCGAGAAGTTGCTGTCAGACGTTGCGGAATAGAGGACAGTGTAGAGGCCCATGGAACCCAGGGACGCATCGTGTGTGGCAGTATACCTGGGATTACATGGGCCAGTGCTCTAATCAGCAAACAGAAGATCTCTCGTTAATACTATTAGAGATCGTAGGGCTATTCTCCATTTAAATCTTCAGTACTTCAAAAATATAATTACATTTGAGACTTTGGGGCATGGGGTGTTTCAAAAAAAAGTATGGACAGCTTGAAATTGTGGTGCAACTCACTACTACCCTTCTGGGCTACACACATTCAAGTGGAATCTGTATGGGTGGAGCTACGGAATACCAAAGGGCAGAAAACGCTAGTGGGAGTTGTGTACAGACCACTAAACAGTAGTAATGAGGATGGGGACAGCATCCATTAAGAAATTAGGGATGTGTGCAATAAAGGTACAGCAGTTATCATGGGCAACTTCAATCTACATATTGACTGGGCTAACCAAACTGGTAGCAATGCGGTGGAGGAGGATTTCCTGGAGTGTATTAGGGATGGTTTTCTAGACCAATATGTCGAGGAACCAACTAGACGGCTGGCCATCCTAGACTGGGTGATGTGTAATGAGAAAGAACTAATTAACAATCTTGTTGTGCAAGGCCCCTTGGGGAAGAGTGACCATAATATGGTAGAATTCTTTATTAAGATGGAGAGTGACACAGTTAATTCAGAGACTAGGGTCCTGAACTTGGGGAAAGATAACTTCCATGGTATGAGACGTGAATTGGCTAGAATAGACTGGCGAGTGATACTTAAAGGGTTGATGGTGGATAGGCAATGGCAAGCATTTAAAGATCACATGGATGAACTTCAACAATTGTACATCCCTGTCTGGAGTAAAAAAAAAACGGGGAAGGTGTCTTAATTGTGGCTAACAAGGGAAATTAAGGATAGTGTTAAATCCAAGGAAGAGGCATATAAATTGGCTAGAAAAAGCAGCAAGCCTGAGGACTGGGAGAATTTTGTAACACAGCAGAGGAGGACAAAGGGTTTAATTAGGAGGGGGGAAATAGAGTATGAGAGGAAGCTTGCTGGGAACATAAAAACTGACTGCAAAAGCTTCTATAGATATGTGAAGAGAAAAAGATTAGTCAAAACAAACGTAGGTCCCTTGCAGTCAGATTCAGGTGAATTTATAATGGGGAACAAAGAAATGGCAGACCAGTTAAAAAAATACTTTGGTTCTGTTTTCACGAAGGAAGACATAAATAACCTTTCGGAAATACTAGGGGACCGAGGGTCTAGTGAGAAGGAGCAACTGAAGGATATCCTTATAAAGCGGGAAATTGTTTTAGGGAAATTGATAGGATTGAATCCGATAAATCCCCGGGGCCTGATAGTCTGCATCCCAGAGTACTTAAAGAAGTGGCCATAGAAATAGTGGATGCATTGGTGATCATTTTCCAACAGTCTATCGACTCTGGATCAGTTCCTATGGACTGGAGGGTAGCTAATGTAACACCACTTTTTTAAAAAGGAGGGAGAGAGAAAACAGGGAATTATAGACTAGTTAGCCTGACATCAGTAGTGGAGAAAATGTTGGAATCAATTATTAAAGATGAAATAGCAGCACATTTGGAAAGCAATGACAGGATCGGTCCAAGTCAGCATGGATTTATGAAAGGGAAATCATGCTTGACAAATCTTCTGGAATTTTTTGAGGATGTAACTATTAGAGTGGACAAGGGAGAACCAGTGGATGTGGTGTATTTGGACTTTCAAAAGGCTTTTTTGACAAGAGATTGGTGTGCAACATCAAAGCACATGGTATTGGGGGTAATGTACTGACATGGATAGAGAACTGGTTGGCAGACAGGAAGCAGAGAGTCGGGATAAACGGGTCCTTTTCAGAATGGCAGGCAGTGACTAGTGGGGTGCCGCAGGGCTCAGTCCTGGGACCCCAGCTCTTTACAATATACATTAATGATTTAGATGTACAGTTGTATAGGGCCTTGGTGAGTCCTCAATTGGAATATTGTGTTCAGTTTTGGTCTCCTAATCTGAGGAAGGACGTTCTTGCTATTGAGGGAGTGCAGCAAAGGTTCACCAGACTGATTCCCGGGATGGCGGGATTGACATATGAGGAGAGACTGGATCAACTGAGCCTTTATACACTGGAGTTTAGAAGGATGAGAGGGGATCTCATAGAAACTTATAAGATTCTGACGGGACTGGACAGGTTAGATGCGGGAAGAATGTTCCCGATGTTGGGGAAGTCCAGAACCAGGGGACACAGTCTTAGGATAAGGGATAGGCCATTTAGGACTGAGATGAGGAGAAATTTCTTCACTCAGAGAGTTGTTAACCTGTGGAATTCCCTACCACAGAGAGTTGTTGATGCCAGTTCATTGGATATATTCAAGAGGGAGTTAGATATGGCCCTTACGGCTAAAGGGATCAAGGTATATGGAGAGAAAGCAGGAAAGGGGTTCTGAGGGAGTGATCAGCCATGATCTTATTGAATGGTGGTGCTGGCTCAAAGGTCCGAATGGCCTACTCCTGCACCTATTTTCTATGTTTCTATGTTTCTATGTTCTCCAGTTAGAATGGTTCCATCCAGGGAGGACTGACCACAGACGTGCTGCGAGTAGAGCTGGAGAAGTTTTCTCTCTGCAAAGCAAATTTGAAGTGTGGCTTTCTTATACACATTCGAATTCCTATAGTCTCTGGGAACTAATTATAATTTAAATGGAGAAAAATTGCAAAGTGCTGCAGTACAGAGAAACTTGGGGGCTCTTGTGCATGAAACACAACAGATTAGTATGCAGGTAAGCAAGTAATTAGGAAGGTAAATGGAATGTTGGCCTTTATTGCAAGGGGGATAGAGTATAAAAGCAGAGAAGTCCTGTTACAACTGTGTATCATATCATCTAAAAGTGAGTTTTCACGTGATTGAACAGTTCAATACGGGAACTACAGTCTCTGTCACAGGTGGGACAGACTGAGTTCAAGACAGTCGTTGGAGGAAAGGGTGGGTGGGACTGGTTTGCCACACGCTCCTTCCACTGCCTGCGCTTGTTTTCTGCATGCTCTCGGCGACGAGACTCGAGGTGCTCAGCGCCTGCCCGGATGCTCTTCCTCCACTTAGGGTGGTCTTTGGCCAGGGTCTCCCAAGTGTCGGTGGGGATGTTGCACTTAATCAAGGAGGCTTTGAAGGTGTCCTTGAAACGTTTGCTCTGCCCACCTGGAGCTCGCTTGCCGTGTAGGAGTTCTGCGTAGAGCGCTTGCTTTGGGAGGCTTGTGTCGGGCATGCGAACAGCGTGGCCCGCCCAATGGAGCTGGTCGAATGTGGTCAGTTCTTCGATGCTGGGGATGTTGGCCCGATCGAGAACACTGACATTGGTGCGTCTGTCCTCCCAGGGGATTTTCAGGATCTTGCGGAGGCATCGTTGGTGGTATTTCTCCAGCGATTTGAGGTGTCAACTGTATATGGTCCACGTCTCTGAGCCATACAGGAGGGCGGGTATCATTACAGCCCTGTAGACCATAAGCTTATACATAAGTAGTACAACTGGACATAGTATTAGTGAGGCCACACCTGGAGTACAGTTTTGGTCTCCGTATTTAGGGAAGGATATACTTGCATTGGAGGCTGTTCAGAGAAGGTTTACTAGGTTGATTCTGGAGATAAGGGGGTTGACTTATGAAGATAGGTTGAGTAGGTTGGGCCTATACACATTGGAGTTCGGAAGAATGAGAGGTGATCTGATTGAAACATATAAGATAATGAGGGGGCTCGACAAGGTGGATGCAGAGAGGATATTTCCACTCATAGGGGAAACTTAAACTAGGAGACATAGTCTTAGAATAATGGGCTGCCCATTTAAAACTGAGATGAGAAGAAATTTCTTCTCTCAGAGGGTTGTAAATCTATGGAATTCTCTGCCTCAGAGAGCTGTGGAGGCTGGGTCATTGAATATATTTAAGGCGGAGATAGACAGATTTTTGAGCGATAAGGGAGTAAAGGGGTAGGCAGGGAAGTGGAGCTGAGTCCATGATCAGATCAACCATGATCTTATTGAATGGCGGAGCAGGCTCGAGGGACCAAACGGCCTGCTCCTGCCCCTATTTCTTATGTTTTTATGCTCGATCTTCCATAATATGCATTTCAGAATCGTGTAAGCAAATCATTTATTTTTTTCACGTACAAATCGGAAAGCTGTTTTCACCTCTTCGTATTACTGTTTAACCTTCCTTTTTAGTTAATGGAGTGCAATTTCTGAATTATCTTGTCAGGAGGTATCCCTTTACATTGTGCAAACAGGCCCTGTGTCTGTTTGCATCAACTGTAAACATTTTCAGATGTAATTGCTGGACAGTTGGTGGGCAATTAGCCCAACTCTGCGCCAACAATTAGGATTTCAATGTCAGTGCGGATCATCTGTCAAGTCGGAACTTGACAGATTACAAGTTCGGAATTTAGTGCATGTGCAAGCACATGCGTAAATCCCGAACTTGCTGTCCATTTCAAAGGCAGTATAACGGCGTACTCTGCGATTATGCTGTCATACCGACTGCAAATTCTGGCCTTGGAAATGACAAAGGAACGTGTGAATAGTGGGGGATGGTGGGAAGGCAAAGATACAGGAGAGGTCTGTGTACAATGATAAACATGAGAAATAAAGACAAGTGAAAGAGAAAAACCGGCACAAACAGCAAATATAAAATAAAACAGAAAATGCAAAAGAAACACAGTGGATCTGCCAATTGTGAGTAAAGAAACCGAATGAGATCACACCAAGGGCTCAGAGACCCCCCAGCACTCTGCTTTGATGAAAGGTCTCGAATCCAAATGTCACCCTGCCTCCCCTCTGCCTTGGACTGTGGCGGGGCGGGGGTGAGTGCAAATGTCCCCAGTGGATAGCTCTCTATGTGGGGATCCAACTTGGCACCATTGGGGCACTTGGGTTGGAGAGTGTTGCATGGTGTCAAGATTTGAAATAAATTCCTAATCCAGTTTGCAAACACTCAAGCCACATGTGTAACTTGCAGCAAAGAAGAATCTGTTTTCTCCACGTACGCAGAGGGCTGGAGGTTGCAGCTCCTTGTCCACTTTTTGAAGGGGCGGTTCATAAAATTTTGCTTTCACTTCTCAACACCCCCCCCCCACAATTTTTATCCTCTCGGTGTACGGGGTGGGGAGGTCTCCTGGTCAGTCTGCTGCTGGGTCTGGCAAAAATCAGCATCCACAGGTCCAGAAAGCACAAGATCGATGGGACGCTCCGACTTCTTGTCCCGGGTGACTCTGGAATGGAACCATGCAGTGAAGATGGGCTACCTTCAAGCTTTTTGAGACCGGTGGTCACTGCAATGATTAATAATGTGATTTTTTTTGGATGATGGGAATAATATTGCATTCTCACTTGATGCATGTGTGTTTAGTTTGTTAGAGCCAGTTATTTTTGTGGTGCTCCCCTGGGGAGGCACTTGTTGGGGACTGGCCATTTTTCTGGCATTTCTTCACCGGTTCAGACAAAATAGAGCCTGCACCCTGCACACATGTAGATCCTCCCCACATTGCAAGTACCCATTGCTGTGAAGAAAATGGAGGGTGTAGCTAAGGTCTGATGTTACTGAAGTCATTATTAAAACCAGAACGTTGCAGTGTATCCAGCAGAAAGATGAGATATTATGATTAAAGCTCGTTTTGAGCTCAATTGGAACAGTGTAGGATTTGAACAATGGATAGGTCACAGTGGGAATGGGAGGGGGAGCTCAACTGGTGAGCCACAGTGAGGTCAGAGTCACACTTCCAGACAGAAAGGGGATGTTCAGCAGGGCAGACACCTAATCTGCGCTTGGTCTCCCCATTGTAGAAGAGACCGCACTATGATCAGTGAATAGAGTACACTAGATTTGAGGAAGTACAGGTGAATTGCTGTTTCACATGGTTGGAGTGTTTGGGGTCTTGGACAGTGGTGCGGGAGAAGACAAAACTGGCAACCCTCTGGAAATGATGGCTTGGTGTTTAGCAGTGGGGCTGTGGTCCAAGGGAGATAGGAGTTCAACCTCAGCCGTACAACACTAGCTCCTTTGTCAGCCGATTTAATGATGATCTTAAGGTTGGAGCTGAGGGTTTGAAACTGATCAAAGCGCAGAACATTTAAAGAGATCGAGTGTGTGGGAGGAAAATATTTTTTATAGTCATCTAAATGAGAAAAATATTTTCCGCAGAGAGGAGGGAAGAATAAACAAATAAACATAGAATTTACTGCACAGATCATCATCATCATCATCATCATCATAGGCAGTCCCTGGGAGTCGAGGATGACTTACTTCCACTCTAAAAATGAGTTCTCGGGTGACTGAAGAGTCCAATGCGGGACCTACAGTTTGTCACAAGTGGGGCAGACGGTGGTTGAAGGAACAGAGGGGGTTGGGCCCTGGGTTGCCACACACTCCTTCCGCTGTCTACGATTGGCTTCAGCTTGCTCTCGGCGAAGAGACTCGAGGTTTCAGCACCTTCCCGGATGCTTTTCCTCCACTTTGGACAGTCTTGGCACAGAAACAGGCCATTCACTCCCCTATGCCAATGCTTATGTGCCACACCAGCCCACTCTGTTTACTTCATCTCATCCTATCAGCATATCCTTCTATTCCTTTCTTCCTCATGTACTTATCCAGCTTCCCCTTAAATAGATCTGTGTTATTCACCTCAACCACACCGCTGTGTTTAAGCTGCAGCAGGTCATGACAAACTCCAGGTCCTGAGCAAAACCATGAAAGATTTACCAAAGGATTTTTAAAAACCCCGCCTTGCTTAGACTCCACAAATGCTTATTTAACAATCACTGA